>NC_050579.1:187016184-187347017 GCF_011100635.1 Trichosurus vulpecula
CTCAGGGTTAACCCTAGAGCCCTAAGAAGATATAGTAGTCATGCTCTGGGGGCGCCATTCATCAATATGAGTGGGAGTTGGGATGGTAGCTCCAGAGTATGTGTTTTAACAACCCAGCTAGCAGCTTCTGTGGGGGCATAAGATTCCGCCCCCCCCACAGCAGCATCCAGGAGGCTGCCAGGACACCGGGAAAGCACAGGTTCTTTTTATCTGCTTAAACAAGGAAAGCACGGTGAAGGGGTTGACCAGCTTACTTTAATCCAGCATTCAGTTAGCTTACAGACAACATTCATTTAGTTCAGGGGAAAAATGCCAGCAATCAATTAGCATTCAGTTAGTTCAAGGGAGCAAAGAGACAAGCATCAAGAGACATACCAAATACAGATTCATTCACGTACTTCAGGGAGAAAAGCCAGCACCCTGAGATTCAGAACATTCATTTAGTTCGGGGGAAACAAACTAGCATCCCGAACCTCAAAACCAAAATACAAACAAATTACAAATATCAACAGACAGACCCAATACAATTCATAGTTACCAACATCTGGGCTTGACCCGAGAGCAAGGACTGGCCCAGAGTCACGCTTGCCACTGTTCCCACACCAACCGGAAAATGAAAGAGGGCTCTTCAAGCTGTCCTCTCCCCTCTTATAGAGTTTTTGACATCATCAAGTGCCGCCTGAATGACCAGGGCCTATTGGTTCTTGAGTTGGCCCCTTCCCCTAGGTTAACACCCAATAGGGCGTGGCTCTGGAGTCAACACCTCCCCTCAGCCAGCCCCATGACTCATCACACAAGAAGTTCTCTGCTCACAGGCATGGATTTCTGGGCTTCCTGCCCCGGAAGAGGTCACACAGGAAGTTCTCTGCTCCCAGGCATGGCCCAGCAAGGCTTAATGAGATAAACTGAGTCACTCAATGAAAACAAAGGCCATTCTGGTCACAGTATGTGATACATATGTATTCTTTAAATTTTTTCCCATTGGATCCATTTAAGTTGCCATTATTATACTCTCAAAATTAAAGCAAAATTCTACTGTGATTGAAGTCATGATAAATGCTGTCAAATAACAAAGCAGTATAAAACTATAGTTATCTACATTCTATTTTTGGTTTTCTAGAGTGACAAAATTCTACTATAACTAATGGAATGGTATCATGCCCTTTGGATTCAACACAGGTAAAATAGAAAGACTCCTTGTAAGTAGGATACATGCAGTGGCACAAATACTTTATTTAGTATATGAGAGATTGTCCTCTTCCTCTTCCTGAACAGGTCACTTTGTATGATAATTTAATGAAATAACATGTCATTGGTTATAAAGTCAGCAAGATATGTTAAACTTTCACTTAATTTGCTCTCCATTCTTTTTCAGGAACATGCTTGTTATGTGATATGGCGCATATTCATCTCAATTCACTAACTCATTTCAATTTTTAAAGAAACCAGAGACAGAGAGACAGAGAGATGGAGAGGCAGACCAAGAGACAGAGAGATAGAGGCAAAGAGACAGAGACAGAGAGATGGATAGAGAGACAGACAGACAGACAGATAAAGACAGAGAAGGAAAGCAAGACAGAGAACCAGAGATAGAGAGATGCAAAGATGGAGAAAGAAAAACGGAGACAAACAGAGATGGAGAGACAGAGACACAAAGATAAGCAGTAGCTCATGGTACCAGAGAGCTTTCTGGTGAAATAAGATGACTTGTTCATGGCACATAACTAGGGCATGCCAGAAACAAGGCTCTTTATTTCTCCAAGTCTACCCTCCTGCCACTGGAAAATAATTCCTTTCTCCCTCTCTCTACCCTTTCTTCTCTTTTCTCCTCCTCCCCTTTCCATCTTTCTTTCTTTACCAACTCACATATTGGTAAAGGTTATATGGAGTTAAAAAGACATAGCTCATGTTTTGATGTTGCTGACATGATTGTGCCGCTCATGTGAGACTCAAAGGACAACATTCATGCTGTATTGTAAAGTGAATACTTCCACATCTAGTCTGATGTGCTCTCTGTTTTACTCTGTGTCTCTCTGTCTTTCTGTCCCTGTCTCTATGTCTATCTCTGTCTTTCTCTGTCTCTTTGTCTCTGTATGTCTATCATATGGCTCATTGTTCACAGCTGAAAATTCCCATGTAGCTGACTGGACACTAGTTCATATGTCTCTAAAAACACAGGTTCGAAACAGTTAGGATTTCAAGATCAGATATAGATCAATGACCAGTGACCATTAACATAGATAGCTTCCTAAACTATGGGGGAACTGAATTCTTAGAGTTGTTGTGATAGCCAATTGGTATTTTTTTCCAGTTGGTATTTTTAAAATATTATGTTTTAGGCATCTGTTGACATAGTTCATGCCATGTTCATAGTCTCAGTCTAAACTTACTGAGGCAACACTGGTCAGTCAGCTGAATGAACTCCCAGTGGTAGGTGCTGGCCAATAAAGAAAAGGGTAAAATACTTGGGTGGGATTCTCCCATTGATCAAATTGAATATTTGAAAATTAGAAGTACAGTAGTTACAGAATATCTATAATAATTGCTGAGTGTCCTTACAAATGTATCATTAAACACATGTTTATTATGAAGAAAAATTACATTTACGTAGTATCATAGCATTAAAAGCAAAACCATTATAGTAATAATTATAGTGATGATGTTAGTAAAATAGATAATAGATATATAATAGACATATAATATATAATCATACAATAGATATATAATGGTCTACCTCTCTATATAGAGATAATACAATATATATTATATATAATTAAATATAATATATTATATAATATAATAGATAATAATGGTAATGAAAGGATAAACCTTACAAAAAATCCAAAAAAATTATATAAGTGGTGCTTTCGAATAGCAATATATATTTAGAAGAGTTATTCCTTTGTGAAAAATCCATGAACCTGAAGGAAGAGGGATGTTAGAATATATTTGGATCAAGATTAGCAGAGGAAGAAATTGAATCAATATTATAATGGAATTATAGTTCAGATTGCCTAACCAGAAGGAGGATATAGATGCTAAGTTCTGGAGGCAGAACAAAAAAACTGCCATGCAAGTCATATGTAATAGTAATGGGGGACTTTCAATTACATGGATTTCTGTCTGTGGTCTCTTGTTTCTAGAAACAAATCTGACTGGGAATTCTTGATTTGCCTTGGTGATAATTTCATCCTTCAGAAGGTGAGAAAATAACAAGGGAAAACTTCTATTCTGACCAAAAAGGAAGAATTAGTTACCAAAGTAGAAGAGATGGAAACCTTAGGAAGAGGTAACCAGAAGATCTCAGTACTGGAGATCTCAGTGTTGACGATATATCAGATATCCTGATGTTTTCCAGCTGATATCTCTGTCAAGTTGAATAATCTTCATCATGGAAAACAGAATAAAAATGGTTAATGGTGAATTGAAAATCATTTTAAATGGGGAGAAGATAAGGGAGGATTTTTCTGGCCTTAATGATGTCAAGCCTGAACAAAATACATCTCAGGGTACTTACAGATGTAACCACTATTGATGACCTGTGGAAAATCATGGAGAACAGAAGAAATGCTACAGAAATGGAGATGAATAAATGCCATGTCATTTTATCTTTAAAAAAAAAAGACAAAGAAAAGGGTAGAGTCTGTAAAATATATCTATGTATATAAAATACCTATATGTATATGCATACATATACATACTGTTGACCCCAAAAACAGACAAACTGAATGTGTCCATGTTTTTATTTCTCTCACAAGCTGGTGACAGGCATTACATGGGAGTTACAGTCCAGAAAGGGCTCAATTTGGAAGTCAGGTGCCCAGTTTATATACCTTTTCAACAGGGGCACATATCATCCCACCTCCCAACAGAAAAATACCTCTTCCATCAGATCACACACTTCACCCCTCAACCATACCAGACCACTCTCAGCCTTGGGCCATCCAGGCAGAAGAATCTGTCTCCACCCAAGCCTGAGTAGGATAAAATCAATTCAGGCTTGATCCCCTTTGACCAGGACAAGAAGATTCAATGCAATCTCATCATCAGTGAGATCCTTCTAAAGGAGAGACTGAATTTGTAAAGGGGAGACTCTGTGTCTCCAAGATACTGATTGCTAAGATTTAAAATCATTTTCCACATTCCCCCATCTGATTCTAATGAGAGCCATCGCCTTCTCAATGGATCACTAACTGATACAGTGAATACTTCATCAAGGACTTTGGGATTTATGATGAGTAACTATATGAAAAGAGGTGAGGGATTGATTGATGCATTGACAAATCAAAAGGTGGCAGTCCCCTTAGTAAGTACAGATATAGAGACCCAAAGGGAAAAAGTAAACAATAAACAAATAGTCCACAGGAGTCTCATCTCACACAGCTTCTGCTTTTGGGGACATCATCTGATGAAGTTTTTCAGTCAGAGTGTTGTTTAAGTGGTCTCCAGCAGACTGTTTTCTTTAAGACTCCATGTAGAGAGATCCTCTTTCTTTGTTAAAAACTCTTATAAAATTGATCTTAACATGATTTTAAATTGCCTTGCCAATAACCATGTTAAATAATGAAAATGAACTCAACCCTTATGTCTCTATTATTATGAAACAAATTTGGAAACTTGGCCAATTTTCATGTTGATATATCTAAGAAATTCAAATATTAAAAAAAAGAAACAGAAAAGTTAGAACCCAGTTGTTTTTTTTTTATACTTTGCATCATTCATTATTCATTCCCCCATCAGGAGGATGAGATGCCACTAAGGAATTAATAACAGAACAATTTTTATTAAAAGATGGATTCCAATACATAAATACATTGAGTAACAAACTTTAAAATAGTAAGTACCAAGTAAGTTATTTATAATAAAACAATTCCAACTTCTAGCCATGTTCAAATAAACGACCCATAATTAAAGTGTATGCTTTTTTAAGGTATTCACAAGATAGACCACAAGCCATTCTTCTTCTAAAATTAACTAATTGTTACAGAACTGAGAAGTAACAGAATAATATTCTGGTTTCTCAAGTCCTTGACCTAATTATCCCTATACCATTATGAGGAATTAAAAGATCCTAACTTATACAGGAACATATACTAATAACAGATGTCAAAGCTAAATACTTTGTTGTTTGGGCTAAAATTCTAGGCCAAATAACTCAATCTTATGCTTGTATCTTACTATAGTAACCTCAGATGTTCCAGCATTAATCTATTATTCAATAGATTTAATATCACGCTTATAAAACTTTTTGATTATAGAAATTCACCATAAAAGAATAGGGACCTAACTATAGTAAGGGAACAATGTTTCCTTAATTCCAGGCAAAAGTGATGAAGATGGCCAACTGCATTGAGCCATGCTTAAAGTCTGCCAGGTGTCATAGTAGGGAAATTGAGTCAGAAGAATCCTACCTCAGCTCATACAGAATAGTTGTTCTCCCAACTTTTCCCATGTGAACACCCTCTGCAGTTCATAGATGAAGTTCATGAACCACACAGGGTTTCTGGTATCATGTCCCAGTGGCTCAATAGCATCCCTTAATAACCATGCCTGGAGTCCGACTCAGAGTAACAGTCAGCAGTCCCACAAAGTCTGAAATAGCAAGTTCCAATAATTGGAGTTTCAAATATGTGAGAATATCTTTAAGGTGAGCTTTGAGTAGCTTGTATACATTGCTACACATGTACTAATTCCTGATTAAATAACAACATAAAAATTCAACACAAGATAGTTCATAAATTACTGCTCTAATAGATTTGCATCTCTGTTTCTCAAGCTTATTTATCCTTCTCTAACACACTCAATTTGAAAGAACAAGATACTTTAGGATTGAATCCTATAAATATGATTAAGTTCAAACACTAATTTTAACTCTTGCTAAGCCATGGAATGAATTCAGATCAAAACGGCAAGATCTTTTCTACTTACAGCTCATTACAGAAATTCAGATGCTTTAGTATTAATCATTAGCCTCATATCTCTCATGCTGCTTTCATTGAGCTGCTGACTCTGACTCTGTTTCTCAGAAAGTACCCATTAAAGCTAGTCCAAGGACATGATAAACCTAGGAAAGAAATTCAAGATTCATAGTAGGTTTGGGAATAATTGTCATCAATATCAAATTATTACTGCAACAAATTAGCTTGCAAATGGAAATTTAATAGGCTTTCTAAAAATCACACAAAAGATTTTGCAAAACATTTCTTCATAAAAGTATTTCAATTTCTTAAAAATAGCTTACAATTTATCCTGATGTTAATTCCTAACTACCACAAAATTCCTAGTTACCTAAATTCTCTAGTCAAAAAGGTGTTTGTAATGAGTCATCTACTCAGTAAGAATTCCACAACACAAAACTCCTGCACAGGGTTGATAAGAATTAGAAGGAGATTTTGACAAGGTCTTTTTTTTTGCATAATTACCAAGTTTCCCTTCATAAAAATACCCGTGTAAATACTTGATTTAAACCATAACTCCAAATAGCTTAACAGTCTTAATTTTCATAAGTGATAGCCAAATAATTTTAGATGAAATTTCCCTTTAAATATAGACAAAACTTGGAAATTTATGATTTCTTGAATTATAGTACTTCAAAATATTATAACACAGGGTAAGAGAGAATAACCTAACAGCTTCCTGACCTATTCTTTTTTTTCTCTGACATGACAATTCTTAATCCAACACCTAGATTATGAGAAAGATTGCTTTTCTAACAACATAGGTGATACAATTGTTTACCAAATTATACAATATAAGGAAATTTTAGAAGTATAACAATAGCATAAACAATTATCATATACTTAAACTTGAAACAAAACTAATTAATTACCAATCAGGTGACCTTAATTTAAACAGTTAACATTCAGATTGCATTTCTCCTATGCCAAGCAGATCACTTGATCCTCACAACATCCCTAGGAAGTGGGTTCCATTATTATCCCCTTACAGAACAGTAGACTGAGGTAAATAGAATTTTCTTGGGGCCATACAGTTAATACATTTCTTAATGCTAAATAACATCTTTTTGTGCTTAACCCTAATAAGAAGACTTTCAGATGTTGTTCTTATGCCTTCAGGACAGATTTTGACTTAAATCAAATCTGAGTTTATAATTGCTAATGATAAACATTTTAATTTATTTAAAGTCCAATACTCTTGGCCCTTTCAAAGGAAATATTATCCACAAATTCATATATTACCTTGAAAAAAGATATGTGGTGACAATTCCCAGCTCCAATAAATTTTCCGTTACTTCCTTAAAAAAACAAAACACTGAAGTCCTATCTCCTTTGAGATTTATCAGATAAAGAGCTGCCCTAAGCATTCCAGCTCTCCATTCCCATTCTCCTGGGAAAGTTTTACAAACTTTGAAATCACCTGTTATCATCAGGTTAGCTAAAGGGTTTGGCCCAAGCAAAAAGACCTAAGGAATTTGAATTAATGCTGACAGGGTGTATTTAGTTTCCTTAAGCAGAAACCTCCAGAGCTTCCAGGGTTAACTTAATAATTAATTGAACAGTATAAGGAAACATTTTAAGATTCATATAATAATCACAAATAACAATAACCAATACCTTTACTATAGCCAATATTTATACAGTGTTAGATTTAATAAGGCCTTCCTACAGATTTATCTTTAAAGGTGGGTGGAAATAATTCCTTCTAAGTCTCTATAACTTGTCTATTGGTTTTCAAATTAAGCTACAACTTTCCATTTTCAATCTTTCTACTTAAAAAAAAAAATCAAACTTCCTCACAACTTCTCAACATGCTTAAACCATCTGAAGCTGGCATGAGGGCACCCAGCCCAGGATGGGGGGCACTTAGAGCACATGGGCTTGCTGTTGCCCAGCCCACCCCCATCTATCCCCAGTTTTTTTTAACTCTGCCTTTCATATTTTTCCTCAAGTCTTTATTCTCTTTCCTAATCTTTCAAATCCATTACTCAGACTACCTCCACTTTCCTTTATATTCCAAATTAGAAATCACATTCACTCCAGTTTGTCCTCCTTGTCTTCACCTGCTAGAATCCGGAAGGAGTTAAGGCTTATAGTTTACAAATCAAGAGAGCTGGATTTCTCTCACACCCTTCACAAACAGCTTTTATAACGTTAATATGAATTTTAAATTAATCACTGAAATCCTAAAGTGATCCCACTAAAAGACAGAAAAACTCTTATTTTCTTTAAACACATAGCCCTGATATCAGATACACTGGCAGAAGGGGCACAAAGACAGTTTTCTAGATTTAAATTAGACACAAAGTAAAACTTAAGCTTTTAGGATGTAATTAATCCTGAGTTTAAACTCTCGGCTTTCTCTCTCTCAGCTCTTGCTTTCTCTGGGTTGGCTGGTTTAGATTCTTATCAGTCTAAAAGCTGCTGCTAACTGATTCTACCTCCCAACTAATTTCTGGGAGACTCTCACCCTGCTCTCTAGTTCCATTATTTATTATCTAATTTTATTCAGGTATCCCAACTTGGCCAGTGTTGGGACTCCCCCCACCCCCACCCAAAAGTCTTAATCTTTTGCTGAAAGCCAAAGGTGGGATTTCTTTCTCAATGTTCTCTCTAATTATTGACCTTAGAAGTTCCTTAGAAGTTTTTCTGGCTAAATTGTAAATTTTTCAGCAGGAACAGGAAACATTTTACAAACACTCAGAGATACAGAGACAGGACAGAATGACAGGACAGAGTGTACATGAATCTAATTTTCTTCTTGGCTTTTTTTTAGGCTTAGTCTGTTTTTAAGATAAACCAATTTAGAATTAGAATTAGACTGGTCAAAATTCAGAGTTATCTTTTAGTTCTACATCCTTCTAAAAGCAACTAATTCACATTACAATACAATTTATCACATGCCAATTTACTCTGACTGACCCACAGACAAATTGCAGAGGATATCCTTTCAGAGGTGACCTGTCTTGAGGCCCCCACCACCAGAGCCACTTGGAGAGAATAATGGACTGCAACCTGATATAGGGAGTCTGATAGATAAGGAGCAAGGATTTTGGGGATAAGACTCGCCCACCCTCCAGGGTTGGGACTTCAGGAGAATAGAGTCCTGTAGGCACCCAGTCTCAGTGCTGTTGGTGGGGAAGAGTCTTCAAATCTCAGTCCAAATCCAAGTCATGGCACCATTTAAATGTTGACCCCAAAAAGAGATAAACTGAATTAGGACATGTATCCATGTTTTTATTTCTCTCACAAGCTGGTGACATACATTGCATGGGAGTTGTAGTCCAGAACTGATTCAGTTTGGAAGCCAGGTGACAAGTTTATATACCTTTTCAACAGGGGCAGATATCATCCCACCTCCCAAGAGAAAAATGCCTCTTCTATCAGATCACATACCTCTATCAGTAAGGCAAATATCACAATATCAATGGTGACCATGAATACACCTGTATAGTTCTGTATTGCAAAATATAAGAGACTCCATATAGAAGGCAGAAGAAGTAAAACATTTATTCAGACACCAGAAGATCGAATCCCAAAACCAATAACTCCAATTTGACATAGCAGCAATTGTATCCCCAAATCACTAAGTCCACTTCATTATAACAGCAAGGAAATTAAAACAGTACCCAGCAGGGAGCCAAGCCATCACATAACCTTCCCCTCTGCTGGTGCCTTGCTGTAAACACTCACAAATCCTAGTTGTCTGCTTGCCTGTGTCCTTTCTTCCCACAGTTCTGAGAGCCCTTGCAGTTCTGAGAGCTTAAGGCTACCCTGAGGGTAGGGCCTGAGGGCTTCACACCTCTTATGACCTAATTAGCAAAAGGGCGGGCCTTCCTACAAACAAGCCTCCCCTAATCAAGCTTCCCTTAACTACCTCCACCTGAGAACTGTTAATGAGATTAATAGTCAGGGAAGATATTTAATCACATTAACACCACTACACCTCACCCTGCCACCCTACCAGACTACTCCCAGCCTTGGGCTATCCAGGCAGAAGACTCTGTCTCCACCCAAGCCTTGTCCTTTGACCAGGACAAGAAGATTCAATACAATCTCACCATCAGTAATGTCCTTCTAAAGGAGAGACTGAATTTGTAAGGGGGAAGGGGCTGAGGGGAAACTCTGAGTCTCCAAGACATTGATTAATAAGATTTAAAATCACTCTTAACAATACATACGTATGCATGTATACATATACATACATATGCATGTATGTATATATGTAAATATATGTGTATATGTCATTCAAGAGATAAGTCCTAAACCTATTATTTCACTCATAAATGGAACTCTCTGATGAGGAAACTCCCTCTACCAATACAGGTTCTCTGTAACTTAGAACCTTAGAGAATTGCCTAGAAGGCTGAGAAGGTAAGTGATTTGTTCAGGGTCACATGGCAAGTATGTGCCAGAGACAAGACTTGAATCAGGTCTTCGTAGTTCTGAGTCTTGTTCTCTATTCACTACGGTATGGTGCCTGTCAAAATGAATTCAATTCCTGCAACTATTCTATAAAAAATGCTCATTTGTGAGTACTTAGAAAGGGAAGTGGCAATCATTACAGGCCTGGTAAATTAAGAACCACTCGTGCCAGATAAACCTACATTCCATTTTTATAGGATTTCTAGAGAGATAACTCAGGAATGTCATATGCTTGGAATTCATGGATCTATAATAAGTCATTTAACAATATCTCTCATGATATCCTCATGGATAAGACAAAAAATAGGTCATACACAAGTATATTAATAGTCTCAGATCATCAGACCATCACTTCCCCTACTCACTCTAACTTTTCTTGAAACCTATCTGTCATATATTTCATCTCCTTCAGATCTAAGGTGTTTGCTAGTTAATCTGAAAGACTTAACTGCACCACAGCAGACCTGCTCCCAGCTATTACATAAATTTTTAGCCCATAGAACTCAGAGAATTTATTTTTAATTTTCAGTTCTAAATTTTCTCCCTCTCTCTATCCCTCCCCCTCCCATTGAGAAGGCAAGAAATTTGATACCATGTATATATATATATATGCACTATATAGTCAGGCAAAACATGTTACTACATTAAGTATGCTGTGAAAAAAGCAAGAAAAATAAAGTGAAATCAGCATTCAGAGTTCATCAGTTATTTCTGAACTCAGAGAAAAATTGACCTGTTAACTGTTTACCATTAACAGCATTCTGCCTCCTGCTTCCATGACTGAAAGGTGACCTGCCTTTTCATCTCTTGGAATCACTAGCTTCTGTCAAGGTCTAGTCCAAGTCCTGTTTCTTACATGAAATCTTTCCTAATTTCTCCAGTTGTTCATGGACCCCCTCCCCCCATCCCTTACCCACCCCTCTAAAAAAACCCACCTTGTATTTGCCTTGCATAAAATGCATATTTGCTTATAACAATGATAATATACATTTCTATGATGCTTTAAGGTTTACAGAATACTTTAAACCTATGATTACTTTGATTCCCATAAAGACCTTGTGAGGAAGAACAAACTGAACCTGAGAAATAACTTGCTCAGAGTCACACAGCTAGTAAAATTCTGAAGTGGAATTCAAACCAAAGTCTTCCTAACTCTTTGTCCAGCAATCTATCTACTTTACTATTCAATGTCTTTAAAGTGCCTCTACTTCTCTGTGTTTATGATATTTTCCTCAACAGAGTACAAATTCCTTGAAGGAAGGGACTGATTTAATATTCGTCCTTATATCCCCTTTGAATTACCTGACATATAGCAGGCACTTAATAAATAAAATGAAGAATACAAAATCAAACAATGGGTTGGAATAAAAATCAGATTAGTGGAATTAATGTGTCCATAAATCAGTCAAGTAGCATTTATTAGGCACCTACTATGTGCTCAGCACTGGGCTAAGCACTGGGCACATAAAACAAAAAGGCAAAAAACCAGTCCACAATTTGGCTTCAATCTACTTTTCTAGGCATTTTTATACCACTCCCCTTCTTGCATTCTCCATTGCAATTACATGGGATTGCTAACTGTTTCTCAGCTAGACATTCCATCTCCTAGAACTGGGCAATTGCTTGAGCAGCCAGGCTTGCTTGGAATAAACTTTGCCTTTCAGAATTCTCCTCTTTCTTCAAAGTTCATGTTCATGTTCAGGTGCATCTTCTTCCAGGAAGCCTCAATTGTTAGTTTTCTCTCCCTCTTCAAACTATGTTATGCATATTTACTTATAGCAATGATAATACACTTTCTGTGACACTTTAAGATTTATAAAATACTTTAAATCTATGATTCCTTTGATTCTCTTAAAGACCCCATGAGGAGGAACAAATTGAACCTGAGAAGTGAGTTACTCAGAGTCGCACAGCTAGGAAGTTTCTGAAGTGGAATTCAAGTTTATGTTTAATAATTTCATACCTGATGCATGAAAGTCCCATTAGAATACAATCTTCTTGAGGGCAGGAACTGTTTGTTTCCTATCTTGCTAGCTAAACCCAGTGCCTTGCACATAGTAGGAGCTTAATAAAACCTGTTGAATAGAATTGAACACTTTGAGATACGCAGTAGAAATAAGCTACCAAGATTTGAATCCAATTCTTTTCTCTCCAAGATGATTTTTTTTTCCATAACACCAAGCTGTCTGTCAATGATTAGGTGTTGTGCTTGGGCACCATCAGAAAAATCAATCAGGGCAGAGAAAACTGCTCAAAGGCAAGAGAGAACTTCCAAGCCCATAACCATTGAAATCTCTCCCAGTGTGTGATGGGCACTGTCATGATCTGAGCAGGATAGCCGATATCCATCAAAGAAAAATCTTTGGGGGCTAAGTGATGAAAGACCTTGTCCATCTTATTCTTCCAAAAAGAGATGGCATGATGCAGTGGAAACTACCAGATTTGGAGTAAGAAGTGCAAAATCCAAATCCTAGCTCTGCCACTTACTGTGTAAGTATGGGTTAATTTAACTTCTTTGAGTCTCAGTTTCCACATCTGTAAAATGAGGTTCAATCAGATGGTCATCGAGGTCCCATCCATGAAATTCATGATGCTGGAGAGAAGGACAATCTTTTCTCTTAGGTTTGTGACCAGAGAGCCCATAGTAAGAGAGGTAACGGTAGTTATCTTTTCAGGGATAAAGGTATACACGTGTATGGGGGAGGGTGGCGCCTGTTGTCATCCTGGTTCTCATGCTCCTAAATCTATGGTTTCAGAAGCAGATTCTAGAAGGGTTGAGACACTTTAACTATGTTTTCAATATGAATTTACCTCAATGGAAAAGCATAACTTGAATCAGTGCAAGTATTAACCACAATTCTATGAGATCCTTGATGAAATCTGTTCCCATCTCCTCACAGAGAGGTCTTAGGATATAAAATGAGATACATTTTTTGGACCTGGCCAATACAGGAACTTGTTTTGCTTAGTTATTCAGATTTGTTACAAAAGTTTTTTTTTTCTCTTTTCCTTTTTCTAGTGGGAGGTAGAAGGGAAAGAAAGTAGATTTTTGATAACTGAAAAAAAAATTTTGTTTAAATAGAGCTTGATTCAACCTACTTAGGATTAGACTTTCTGACCAGGGAAAATGAGCAGGAAGAAGTGTTTGTATTTGGGAGGAGACTGGGGAAGGAAGTGAATTCAGGAAGATGGGAGAAACTGTCCATGTCTGCATGCAGTATTACTGATTGTTGTTGCTGTTGAGTTATTTTAGTCACGTCTGACTCTCTGTGACCCCATTTTGGGGTTTTTCTTAGCAAAGATGTTGGAGCGGTTTGCCATTTCCTTCTTCAGTTCATTTTACAGATGAGGAAACTGAGGCAAATGGGGTTAAGTGACTTCCTCAGGGTCATAAAGCAAGTATCTGAGACTGGATTTAAATTCTGGTCCTCCTGACTTCAGGGCCAACACTCTATCCACTGCACCACCCAGTCTTCTAAAAACTTAGAGATTTCTCTCTTTGTTTATTTTAACTCATCCTATGGTTCCCAATAGCACTCAGTAGTAAAACTCTTTAAAATATATAAAATAGGAAGCTTCTATTCCATTTTTAGGGAGCAGAATCAGCAAGAGGTCAAAGGTTTGAGCCCTATCCCATTGGATGAGGGAGAGCCTAGGCCAGGAAAGAGAGGTGTTGCCTACAGCAGCAAAAAATCAGAGGAAGCCTGGAGTTTAGTAGCAAAAGGAAATAGAGAGTTCACAAAGTACAGGGAGGCTGTACAGGCCCAGCATACTGGTTTCTCTCTACCTAGGAGCACAAATTGATTGAATACTTCATAATTCTCAGCTACAGGAATTCACACTTACATAAAATAAAAGTTCTCAAACTTTATTTCCACGTTTCTACCCTGGAGTGTAAGCGACCTGAAATGGCCACTTTTTGAAAATAGAGTTGTGGGAAAATATGTTTTTCCTTTCTCCGGGGAAAACGCTGCCTTTAGTTAGTTTATTCCGAGTCACTTTCTTTTTGAAATTCCACAACACTTTTAAACCACCTTATTGGACATGATGGACTGTGTAGCTTGGTTTGAAACTTCAGTGGAAATTATTAGACACTAAAGAGGAAGAGGTGGTGGAAGGGGTTAGGGGGAGGGGAGGAGAGGGAGGGAGGGAGGAGAATTGCTGTTTCTCTTCACAAGAGAAAGAACCCTTTTTTTTTCCTATAGAGACAAAAAACCTGAGAAAGAGTCCACAAAGAAAGAAACTGACAGCAAGAAAAAATAATAGCAAAACTCATCTGGAAGAACAAAAGGTCAAGAATATCAAGGGAATTAATAAAAAAAAAGTGAAGGAAGGTGGCCTAGCTGTACCAGATCTAAAACTATATTATAAAGCAGCAATCATCAAAACTATTTGGTACTAGCTAAGAAATAGAGCGGTAGATCAGTGGAATAGGTTAGGTACACAAGACCCAGTAGTCAATGACTATAGAAATCTACTATTTGATAAACCCAAAGACTCCAGCTACTGGCATAATAGCTCACTATTCGACAAAATGGTGGGAAAACTGGAAAAAATGTGGCAGAAACTAGGCATAGACCAATATCTTACACCACATACCATGATAAGATCAAAATGGGCACATGATTTAGACATAATTAGTGATACTATAAGCAAATTAGGAGAGCAAGGAATAGTTTACCTGTCGGATCTATGGAGAAGGGAAGAATTTATGACCAAACAAGATATAGAGAACATTAGAAAACGGAAAATGCCTAATTTTTATTACATTAAATTAAAAGTTTTTGTACAAAACCAATGCAACGAAGATCAGAAGGAAAGCAGAAAGCTGGGAGACAATTTTTATAGCCAGTGTCTCTGAAAAAGGCCTTGTTTCTAAAATATGTAGAGAACTGTGTCAAATTTATAGGAATGAAAGTCATTGCCCAGTTGATAAATGGTCAGAGGATATGAAGGGGCAGTTTTCAGATGGAGAAATTAAAGCTATCTATAGTCATATGAAAAAATGCTCTAAATGACTATTGATTAGAGAAATGCAAATCAAAACAACTCTGAGGTTACCTCCTCACACCTATCCAGTTAGCTAATATGACAAGGAAAATGATAAATGTTGGAGAAGATGTGGGAAAATTGGAACACTAATGCATTGTTGGTAGAGTTGTGAACTGATCCAACCATTTTGGAGAGCAATTTGGAACTGTGCCAGAGGGTTATAAAACTGTTCATACCCTTTGACTCTGCAATAACACTACTAGGTTTATATTCCAAAGAGATCATTAAAAAGGGGAAATGATCTACATGTACATAGAGATTTATAGCAGCTCTTTTTGTGGTGGCAAAGAATTGGTAATTGAGGGGATGCCCATCAACTGGGGAATGGCTGAACAAGTTGTGGTTTATAAATGTAATGGAATGCTATTGTGCTCCAAGAAATAATGAATATGTGGATTTCAGAAAAACCTGGAAAGACTTACATGAATTGATGCTGAGTGAAGTGAGCAGAACCAGGAGAATGTTGTACACAGTAACAGCAACAGCAACACTGTTCAATAATCAATTTTATAGACTGAGCTCTTCTCAGTAATACAATAATTTAAGACAATTCCAAAAGACTCATGATGGAAAATGTTATCCACATTCAGACAAAGAACTTTTGGGTCTGAATGCAAATCAAAGCATTCTATTTTCTCTTTTTTTTGTTCTCCTGGTTTTTCCCTTTTGTTCTTATTCTTCTTTCACAACATGACTAATGTGAAAATAAGTTTAATATGATTGTACATGTATAGCCTATATGAGATTGCTTGCCATCTTGGGCAGGGGGATGGGAAGGGGAGAGGAGAGGGAAGAAGGAAGAAAGGGATAGTGAAAAAACTTTGGAATTCAAAATCTTATAAAAGTGAATTTTGAAAACTATTTTTTACATGTAATTGGAAAAAATAAAATACTTTTAAGTCAGGGAGGGAGCAAGAAACTGAAGTCTTTAAAAAATACATTTACTCTACAATACATTGGATTCTGGAAAATAAAAATACTACAACTCATGAAGTTTTCTTTCCTTCCTCCCTGTCTTTCTTTTTCTCTCTCTCCTTCCCTCTTTGCATTCCTTCCTTCCTTCTTTCCCTCTCTCCCTTCTGTCCTCTCTTCCTTTTTTCCTTTCTTCCCTCCCTCCCTCCTTTTATCTTCTTGCATTTCTATTGTTTTCTTTTATTTCTTTCTTCTCTCTTCTTTCCTCTCATCCTTTCTTTCCCATCTTTCCTTTTTCTTATCTTCCTCCTTTCCTTCCTTACTTCCCTCCAATCCTTCTTTCTTTCTTCATTCCTTCCTGAAAGCAAAAAATGAGAAAAATTAGCATGAGAGGTAATTAACACCCAGTTCTCTACTTTGCAGGTGACTTTTGTTCAGGTACAATAAGTTTTTAAGACGCGGTGAACAATAGAGCTGATTTAAAATGGTGTGTGGATTCTTGTTAAGTAGACCAGCTGTTAGCTCAAATGAAATTTTGAAGTGCAAAGAAGAATTAGACTAAAATTGTGCTTCACACTGTTTGCTGGGAATCTTATGAATTACCTCCCTCTCAGACAAGTAGTCAATGATGTCAGGAATTTTCTACTTCTAAAAAGAATCTTTACCTTAGCATAACATCCAGCATCAAGCTACACATCTCCCATTTGAGTTTTTGGTACACTGTATAATAACTTTTACAGCAGCCATTGGGATGTCTTCTCATGATTTTCTTGTCTTGACTCCCTGGAGATTTCTGGTCTTGAAGAGACCAGTGATTAGTACTGTAACTGGAATCCTAGTTGTCCATTTTCCTGACTAAACAATAGGTCTGATTAGACAGTGTGCATGTAATTTTTGACACAAAATATGCATTTAATGTTGTATTTCACCCCTATATGTTGTCAGCCTAAATTCATAAATAAAAACACTAATGAATTTTCAGGAGCCCTTCATGGAATGATTAAAATCCATAAATGTAAAGTGACCATATTTTCTTTCAAACAATTTGAGATAAAATGAGGGACCAGAAGATGAGGAATTTTTATTTCTTCCTGTTCCCCGTTACCTTCAGACCTTTCAAATTGAGTGGGGTGACTAGGAATGGGGAAGATTGCTTTTGCAGCCAGGTGTTACGGCTTCAAAGTCAGATCCTTTTTCCTTCTCCATAGCTTCAGACTTGAAGGCAACATGGTTTAGAAAAAAGAGCACTGGATTTAGAATCAGAGAAACCTTTCTTCAAACCCTGCCTTTAGTTTTTACTATTCCCTGAGTAACCTTGAGTCATTTAATCATATTGGGCCTCAGTTTGCTCAAAAGGAAAAAGGATGGGGATGAACAAAATAACCACCAAGAATCTGTGAGTGAGCCCAAGATTCTGTGTGTGTGTGTGTGTGTGTGTGTGTGTGTGCGCGCATGTCAGCACTGTTGGTAGGAATCTCATGATAGCCCACCTCTAACTGGCCAAGGGGCCCTAAGGGATTCTTGATTTTGATTACATCCTTTCATTCATTCAACATTAATTCAGTGAACATTATTAAATGCTTATAGTATGTTAGGAGAGGAAGCAGGAGATAGTAGATAGCAAGCTGACCTTGGAGTCTGAAAGAACTGCCTTTGACCCATAATGGCTGTGTGACCCAAGGTATGTCATTAAACCTCTCAATGCCTCAGGTAACTCTTAAAAATTCTAAGCTTCAGAGCAGTTGCCTTTCTGTGTTTATGATGAGAATTCCTTACATCAGTGAAATCATTGATCTGGTCCAAAAACAAGAAGGTTCCATCTTAAGAAAGCTTCTCTTTACCCAAGGAGTTAAGAGTACAGCTGAAATTGATGCCTTTAGTATGGGACAGAAGTTGTCATGTATCCTGGTGCAAGGACCAATGGATCCCATGTGGGTCCTGTGCCTGTGTGATGAATAAAAAATCTGAGAGACGGAGTTTCTGGGTAATTAATAATCAATTTAGTAATTAGCCTAGCTAATAATCAATAAATTGATGGTCAGTGGTTTCTCTCAGTAACCAAAGACAAAACCATGGAGAGACTGAAAACCTTAATATACTTTTGGAAAAGAGGGTGCCCCGGAGAGGTGAAAATCAACCCTGACTGGTGGACATTTAATGAGGAGCTGGGTTAGGAGTCTTCAGCTTCTCCAGCTGAGAATATGACTTGATCATGAGACTTAGCCACCTTTAGCAACCTAGACGGGGGAATCCATCTCCACCCAGACCACTCTGGTTAATTTTGTCCATCATGAGCTGGGTCACCCTAAATTCTAATGGAGGATTTCAAGGACAGGGCTGTTTTCTTTGGGGTAAGAACTCACCCAGACTTGATTCTGTTTATATTTCCCCCATCCTATTTGGGTAAGGTCTGGCCCAAGATTGAGGAGCATATTTCCCTGAGGTTTAGGGGCAATCTTATCAATGAATCATGTCCCTCAGAGACTGATCTTCTGCAGGGGCTGGTCCCTAAATGAGAAAATAATAAGCCAAGATCCTAATTAATACTTGGTTATTAATATAAAAATAAAATAATAACCTCTTACCTGAAGAAGATAGTATCTTATTCCCTCAAACTGAAACATAAAAATCTCCTAAGAGGTGAGAGGTAAGCAAATCTCTTGGGAGAAGGCCCAAACCATTCAATTTTACCCCTGTTAAGTCCAAATTTAATGGCCATTCCTTAGAAGCCTACTGGCTCTGCTGCTGTGGGTCCCTTTTATCACTGGTGAGTTCTTCCAAGAACCTCTATTTTAGGGAAGGACCCCAGACCAGTCAGCCCTGGTTCTTCAACTGAACTACCTTTTGTGCTTCACCTTTATTTTGACTCTGCTACTGTGGACCTTTTTCCCACTGGTGAGTAATTTGATCCTTCATTTTGGGGAATGGTGCCAGAACAGGTGACCTCTATTGTCAGGACTGTCAGCTTCCCTCTTAGTCTTCTCTTATTATAATGTAAGCTCTTTAAGGTCAAGGACTGTCTTTGTGTTTGGATTTGTATCCTCCAACATTTAACACAGTGCCTGGCCCATATCAAGAACTTAATAAATGTCAATGAGACTGAGTTGTTTACTGACTGAGGTGCTCTGTAGTGCATAAGGAGGAAAACTAGAGTGTAGAAAAAATAGAAAAATGTCTGTGTCACAGAGCCACAACAATTGCTGCTGTAAGGGGACCTTGAATTTGTGGGAGAAATTATGCCAAGATGAGAAGGGAAGAGACAGCAGTTGTCCCTGTTTGCTAAAAGCAAACAGCTGTGAAACTCCCACCTCCTTGTTTATTAACCTTGTACTGGCTCTCATGATGAACCTACATGCATTCATCTTTTCTTTAAAAAAAAAGTCTGTTATTCTGTTCACTTTCTCTACTGACCATGGGTTCTCAAAAGAAATAGGTTTCATTAAGTGTTATATTGGTGTGTATGTGGATGTGTGTGTGTGTGTGTGTGTGTGTGTGTGTGTGTGTCCCTGTGAAGATTAGGAGCAGTGTAATGGAAATGGTTTAATTGGGGATACCCAGAGAGGAGATTCACTTTTAATTGCTCAGATTTCTCCTCCATCTAGGGGCTTGAGATAAACCAAAGAGATTTTATCGATACATATCATTATAGCTTTCCAAAAGTAGGGAAAGAAAAAATTAAATGAATTGGAACTATCTTGAATTCCCTTGGATACAGGACAATTTGGCATTACTATTCTTCTGGGAGGGGCCTTGTCAGTAAACACAAGAGAAAGCCCACTGAGGCAGTAACTTGGGACAATTCCCTGCCCCATCCCCCACTTCATTGCCTCACCTCGGGATGCTTAAAGAGACCTATCTTTTCCAGTCCAAGAGTGGATTAAGGAAATTGTCACATGTACTCCCTCCAAAGGGATGAGCAGGAGAATGGGGGCTGGAGAGCCAAGTATTTCAAACTCCTCTTCATCTTAATTCCTACCTCCAAAAACTGTTAGAGATTAATAAGCAGAGGTTAAGTGACTTGCCTAAGGTCATTTACCTAATAAACATCAGTTAATCCTTGAACCCATGTTTTCTGACTTCAGATTTGGTGATCTTACCTCTACTCTATGATTCAAGGATTACAAGAAAGAATGTGGTAATAGTGGAAAAAGTGAAATAACCTTGGAGCAATAGAAACTAAGTATGAATTCTGACATTGTTAGTACTTTCCTGACTCTGGGCTAGTTACTTCCCCCTCCAAAATTTCATTTTCTCTCCTATTAAATTAGAAACTCTAACTAAATTTTCACTTTTTTCCAGCTCTAAATTCTATGGTCCTACAAGTTCTTATCAAGAATGTATCCAGCATATATGTAAATTTTCTCAGTGAACATGGGATAGTATGAACGGGTAATTGATTTATTGATAATTATTTATATGAGTTGATAATAATGGTGACAGAGAATTAAAATTGGTTTTATATGAATAGAATATTTGTAATAGAAATTTAATTCTTGACTTTGAATCAAGCAGAAATGTAGAATTTCAAGGAAGAGTTTATGTGAATGTCCATTTGTTTGGTGTTCATGGTTGTCCAATGATTGAGGAGTGGCTTAATAGAAGGTGTTATAGCAACAAAATGTGCTACAATTGTACATAAAAATGTAGAATAAAAGGAAATATAGAAAATGATGAATAAAGGAAAACTGAATTATCTCAATAATTTATACACTACGTGGGACCATATTTTTAAAAATCAGTAACAAAATCTGATAAGCACAATCAAAAAAGAGGTTAGAAGGGGATACAGGAAAAGACACTACTTTGTAAAAAGGATATATTAAATAAATTCTCTTTACAGATATGTAAAAGTACTCATATATGCATACACATATATACATACACGTATGTATACATCTTACTGTATATCTTATCATTTGATTGTGGTTTTATTTCTTTTGTTTATTTGATTGTTTCAAAAGCCACCCAGCCAACAAAAGCTCCAATATGGATTATCCATGAGTTTATGTTAGATAACAAGGGGAGTGCTGGGCACAGTATGACAAAAACACAATAGGAGAGAAGATTTCAAAGAATTCAGAGATAGTAATGGTGGGAAGCCATTGCCTATGACTATCTAAGAGATGTTAGCTCAGGAGACATGAGGGTTAAAAACAAAACCCTCTAGGGACACAGTTGCTATTTGGAGGAGAGTGCCCTAAAAGACTAAATATTGACTGGAGTTGAAATATTGACTTTCTCTAGCAACATCAATAAATAGGCTGTAGCTTCAGCTGGCTGGAGAATACTAAGCTCTGACCATCTCTACTGCTCAGGCCTAGAAGAATTTTCAGTGCAGAATCAATTTGACCTCATAAGGATGCCTTGTCTTATGAAAATCTGATTGAAGGGAAAAAATGCTTTGCTGAAATTGCTAATTGTGTAATAGCTCAGAAGGAATTTCCAATCTCTCCAGGAAGGCACCAGACTAGGAAATTAATGTGAAAGTGACAGGAACTCACCTGGGGACTCAGCTACTGGCATATGATGACTAGGGTAGGTAGGCAGCAAATTTCAGTAGCAGTCCAAGCCAGGTTGCACATAAGCTGAGGCAAGTGCCTTGTATGACAGTTAATAGAGTTGAGGTAGGATACAGGTCAGGAGGTAGCTGGGTGACTCAGCATATAGAGCTCTGGGCCTGGAGTCAGGAAGACCTGAGTTTGAATATGATCTCTGACACTCACTAACTGTGTGACCCTAGGCAAGTCACTTAACCTCTGTTTCTCTTAATTCCTTGGAGAAGGAAATGACAAACCACTCCAATATCCTTGTCAAGAAAATCCCAGGGACAGTATGGTCCATGGGGTCAAGAAGACAGACATGACTGAACAACAATAATGGGGATATTGGTCAGGCCTGATGGTAGCTGACCCAGAATGAGTGTTAGTCAAAGTCAGGAGGGCAAGACCTAAAATAGGCAGAAGCAAAGAATCAGGCAAAAAGACAGAAAGCTAAGGTCCCTTGGAGCAGAGGGGGTTTTGATCAATACAATTCAGTTTCCTGGCCATAAGATTACTCTGACCATCTAAAATCATAAAATTATTGCATCCTAGAATCCTAGAGCTTAGACCATATTGTCCAACCCTTATCCAAGGAATGAATATCTTGCTCAACATTCCCACAAATGACCAACCAGCTGCTTCTTGAATACTTTCAGTGACAGGTATCTCACTATCTCACAAAGTTGCCCACTTCATTTTCAAACCAATCAGATTGTTAATAAGTTTTTCCTCATTGCCTGTTACTTCTGCTTGATGTTCCCAGCTCTCACCTCTGGAGTCACACAGAACCAAGCTAAGTATTTCTCCATAGAGAATATTTTCCCTTGTAATTGTCTCTGATGTAGTCTATTCTAAGATTCTATCTCCTCTGTATATATCTATTTATGTGAATTACATGTTATTTCCCCAATTAGAATCTGGACTTCTACAAGTGCACTACCATTTTCACTTTTTTTTTGTTTCCCTAGTGTATAGCACAATGCCTGTCACTTAATAAGCACTTAAGACATGCTCATTGATTGATTGATTTTGACCTCTTTTTGCAACCCTCTAGTTTTTAGTGGCTGTCTAAATACATACATGTATATATACATGTGTGTATATATACATACATGTGTGTGTATCTATGTATATATATATATATTCCTTTGAAGTGAGGGGATTAGCCATCTCCCCCTAAGCCTGGAATTCTTAACCTGGAGTTCATAGGATTAAATATATGTGTGTGTATTATAATGAAATAAAGGGTGTGTATATATGTGTGTGTATGTACATACACACATACACACGTATATACACACATATATATATATGCACACACACATACACACATACAGCCAATTATATTGAAATAAAGTTTATATATTTATTATATGTATTCATATATAATAAATATATCATGTATTTTTATTTAAAGTTTTTACATATACATATAAACTTTATTTCAATAGAAATGACTTTCTTTGTAATCCTAAACATTTTATTTTATGCCTTTAAATATATGATTCAGAGAGGCAGGCTATGGACTTCACCAGTCTGTCAAAAGTAATACATGAAACACACCAAAGAGTTCAGAACTCCTGCCCCGAGAGCTTTGAGCTTCTGCATTGCACTGGCCTTTCATGTGTCCTGTTTCCTTTCATCTCTGTGCCTTTGCATATTCTACTCCATTTCTGGAATACTCAAGTGTCATCTTCCACAGGAGGCCTTTCTTAATCCCCACTAGTTGGGAGTACCCTCTTTTCCACCCAGAAATTGCTTTGAATGTATTTTGTATTTTTCCGTGTACATGTTGGTTCCTGCCCTCGCTTTCCACATACTCTCCCTCCTCTCAAATACAAGCTTCTTGGGGGCAGTGTACTTAGCACAGTGCCCATCGCATAGTGTGGGTCCTTAATCCATGCTTGTCAAGCTTGTTGAGTTAATGATTTCTAGCCATACTGGAGGCTGAGCATGGGTGTTGATTATCCCTGAGAGACCAGCAGGACAAAGGTTCTCTCTTTTCTGGGTCTGGGCCTCCTTGTGGAAATTTGGACTATTCTCCTTTGTTGCCTAGCATCTAATTATTCTGGATTTTCTATTCCTTCAACAAAACATCCTTGCAAGTAGCAATGAGGGCAGTGTTATTAGTGCTAGTCTGTTTAACAGGCTGGGCAACTAGATAGCACAATGCCAATCCTAGAGTCAGGAGTTCAAATCTGGCCTCAGACACTTAACTAGCTGTGAGATCTTGAGCAATTCATTTAACCCTGTTTGCCTCAGTTTCCTCATCTGTAAAATGAGCAGGAGAAGGAAATGGCAAGCCATTGCCAAGAAAACCCAAAATGGGCTCACAGAGAGTCAGCTGTCAACGAAACGATTCAACAACAAAAATAGAATAGGCTGGCTGATAGAAGTGACTAAGAAATAGACAATTTTGAACTGCAAGAAACCTGAGAGATGACCGACCTGGTCCCAGCCCTCTCACAAGGAAACTGAGTCCTAGAGTGGTTAAATGATGTGCCTAAGATGACATTGGTAGTAACTCTGAGATTAAAGATTCTGAATTAGATCCTCTGACTACAAATCCCATCATCTGTCCACATCATGTTGTCCTATGTCCTGGGCTGAGACTGACTAGGCCAAGTCCCTAATGATGGTTTGGTACTGGAGCAAAATGAGATTTATAGATCACTCAATAGTTAACAAAAAGATTTACTTAGCCATAGGATATAGGGTATACTTATATGTAATACTTAACATATATAATACATACATACATGCATATATACACACATATATATGTGTACATATATACTTTATATATGTGTGTATATATGTAGTGTATATATATAGTGTATGTGTGTGTGTGTGTGTATATAGATAGATAGATAGATAGATAGATAGATAGATAGATAAATACATAGATATACTTAACCATAGAGTATAGAACAAGGAAAGATATTGGGGACAGTTTGAACTGATAACAGCTGTAGGAAGCTCCCGTGCCTAAATTACCAATCATGATTCATCTGCCAGGCACCAGGGCCCTTTCAGATCCTTGTGCCTGCTTTGTTCCCAGGAAGTGTTATCAACGGTCCTCTGAGCTAAGTCTCAAGAAAGGGTCTTAAAAGGTAAAAATACCTTTTAAAGGAAATCCTAGCTTTACTTACATAGGAGGAAGGGTCAGAATCTTGCTCTTACTGCACCTTAAAAGACAACATGGCCCTTTTGCACCTGAGTTTCTCTGGCACGATGGTTATATATGGGCTCAGGTTCAAGTGAGAGGGATCTGCAGTATCTCCAAACTACCAAGGAAGGATGAAATGCCACACCAGAGTAGGGGTTCTTAACCCAAAATCGATGTTTCAGGGGATCTGTGAACTTGGTTAGAAAAAAATGCACTTTTATTTTTGCTAATCTTTAAGTGAAATTTAAGATTTCCTTCAAATATGATTTAAAAAAACATATTATTCAAAGAAAGGGTCCATAGATTTCACCAGGTTCCCAAAGGGACCAAGAAGGTATGATACCAAGAAGGTTAAAAACTTCTATGTTAGAGAGACAGTAAGGCATGACATTGGCCTTGGAAGCTGTAGTTTTGGCTTTGAATCTCACCCACTAGATACTTAGTTGGTGTATGACCCTAAAGAAACTACTTAAATCCTTTGGACACTGTAGTACTTAAACTAATTGCTTCACTGGGTTGTTTTTGGGGAAAGTATTTTGTAAGTATTAAAGTGAGTTTATATTATTTCCATCATTTGGAAGTCCACATGTTAACAGAAGAACATTGACACTGAACTTCCTGGAGATTTATTATCGCTTTCATTGTTATATCAGATTTTTTGCTGATATTTATCCCTTATCCTTGCCTCCCCCACATGGCCTGAAAGCTTGTTTTTTTAAGGCAACTAGATTTTGTTGTGGATAGAGCACTGAGCCTCAAGTCAGAAAGACCTGAATTCTTTTTAAAAATTTTCATATTTTTATTTTTTTAAGACCTGAGTTCTAATCCTGCTTCAGATCCTTCCTATCTGTGTGGCCCTGAGCAAGTCATTTAACCTTTATCCACCTCAGTTTCCTTAACTGTAAAATGGAGGTAAAATGGTACCTACTTCTTGGACGTATTTTGATGATCAAATAAGATACTATTTGTAAAGTGATTAACATGATGCCTGGCACATAGCAGAGACTTGATATATGCTTATTCTCTTCCCTTCCCCCTTTTGAGCTATTACTAGGTAAGCTGGTCAAGTGCTCTTATGATTTTAAGGGGAATAGGTTATGGAACCACCTTTGTTTCTTCTCTGTTCATGGGGATGGGCAGCAAGGCCTAATCGTCTTTTCCAACTCTTGTCCCATGACCTATTCCTTCTTCTTCGCCCTTGATATGGTGACTCAGCCGACTGTGTGACAACACTGAGGAGGCTAATGAGGACATTAGCTGGAGGTGATTACGAGAGTAAACCCCCAAATCGCTATTATCGGATCAAGAGGCTTAACACAAATGGATCATCATTGCTGGCAAATTCTTCCAAAGGCCTGTAATGAGCAGGTGACATTTTCCACTTGGTATTTTGTTGCTTCCTAATGTCAGCAGCATCCTCATTAGCTTTTTTTCCTGACATGCCCAAAACCATAGAATTAGATTATCACTTAGGTAGTGGTAATTTTCTATGACTGCCTACAACCCAACAATCCGAATGTTTTTTAATTAAAATGAGGAAGTGTGTGGATGATGAAAAAAAAAAACCCTTCCAATTCAGGAAATCCTAGTGATGAATGAGCCTGCACTGGCATCAGTACACTGTGCTCCCTAAGAGTAGTTAATGAGACATTTTGGATGGCATGTCTGTGACCATTCTCTCCTTTGTGCACATTGAAAGGATGGTTCTTTGGGAGGAAAATAACATATCTTCTGCAAGGTGAAACAGAATTAAAGGTTATTGTGTTTCCCTGTGGCACTTTGTTATTTCAACTAGACCAGACATGGAGAAAGTATTACAACTCCAATGAATATAGTTATATAAAAATATTTTAAAATATTAATTGAGGGAAAATGACCTGTATGTACAAAAATATTTGTAGCTCTTTTTGTGGTGGCAAAGAATTGGAAATTGAAGGGATGCCCATTAATTGGGGAATGGCTAAACAAGTTATGGTATATAAATGTAATGGAATACTATTGCACTATAAGAATTGGGGAAGATACAGACTTCATAATAACCTGGAAAGACTTATATGAACTGATGTAGGGTGAAATGAGTAGAACCAGGAGAACATTGTACATAGTTACAGCTACATTGTCTGATGACTGACTTTGATAGACTTAACTCTTCTCAGCAATGCAAGAACCTAAGACAACTTCAAAAGACTCATGATGGAAAATGCTATCCACATGCAGAAAAAAGAACCATGGAGTCTGAGTGCAGATTGAAGCATACTATTTGTTCTGTTTTTTTGTTTTGTTTTTTCTTTCTCGTGGTTCCTCCCATTCATTCTAATTCTTCTATACAAAATGACTAATGTGAAAATATGTTTAATAAGAATGTATATGTAGAGCCTATATCAAATTGCATGCCATCTTGGGGAGGGTGGAGGGGAGGGAATTGGAGAAAATTTAAAACTCAAAAGCTTATGGAAGTGAATGGTGAAAACTAAAAATAAATATATTAATTTTTTTAAAAAAGAAGGAAAAAATAAAATGAAAATATTAGTTGAGACCCTGTGCCATGAAGTATGGGTGATATTCAGATTAATAAGATATGGTTCCTATCCCAAAGTAAACTACAGTTGAATATGGTAGCAGAGATATACTCAAATAGATCTATGATCTCATCAATTTGAAAGTTTCCTTCTATGATATTGATCACAGTAGATTTATGCCTGCTTATCCTGGGCAGTTCTTCCCTATGTCCTCAAATAGTTTTGCCACAGGGGGTCCACCCAATGGGCTGGAAGCCTTCTTTATTTTCTCTTAATATCACAAGAATACCAATGGATCAATTTGGCTATCCACCTATTCATTGCCAAGTGATCAGCCCGTCTACTTTTCCAATCATACAATTGTTGGATGATAATTTTCTATTCCTGTTCTTTGAAATTTTCTATCGGTTACGTGTTATAACGCGCCATTTTGTTGCTCCCTGGGTGATACTCATTTTCAAGTATCTGGAGGCATGCATAGTATGTCTCCTTACTACATAGCCACATTGGTAGAATGTTAGTATTCAAAATATGGACTCTTGCTTTCATGGGAAACCTGGGAGTTAGTAAAAGGGTGCTCTGTAATTTTCCAAAAGCAGTTCAACCTGCTGTCCTTCCCCCATGCAATTCTGGGCCCAATGAATTGTCTATCTTGGCTGCTAAATTGATTTTTCTGAAGTGTACATGTGACTGTGCCACTACTGTGCTCACCAGGGTTCGGTTTGGTCTTCACTACAGGATCAAATAGGACATCCTCTTTGGGACATTGAAAGCTCTTCATAACCTGTCTCCTTCTGACCTTTCTGGTCTTCTCACACTCTGCTTCCTGCTACATACTCTATATTCCAGCTACCCTATCTACTTGTAGTTTCTTCAACAGGTCACCTCATTTCCCACCTCAGTACCTTTGCACTGGCTGTCTCCCATTCCTAGGATACTCTGCATCCTCACCTCCAACTCTTAGTCTCCTTGGCTTCCTTCAAGACCAAGCTCAAATCCTACCTTTTGAAGTTATTTTTTTCCTAGTCCCTTCTTCCCCTCTGTAACATTAATTAAGGTGGGACCTTTTTACTGTTTTTTTTTCTTTTAGCACTTATTTAATCAAGTACCCTTGATGAGTCCAGCCTTTGTTTATTTAATTAAATCAGGAGTCTTTAATGACCTCCTTGCCTCAGGGGAAAGCCTAGACCACCTGTGTTTAAGACGAATGTTTGTGATACATGTGTGACTCACCTTTAACCCTGAACAAGATATATAAACCCAGAGGTTGGAGTCTCCCTTGGGGCTCTCAGCCACTGGAGGAGTGACTCTGGGTCAACCTTTGTTAAGAGCTCCCTGGCTTATGAACCCTGATGTTGATGCTTTCCTGGTAACTGTGAATTGTGATTTAGTCTGTTTATATTGTGTATGGTTGTAATTTGTTTGTATTTGCTCTGAAGTTCAGGCTGCTGGCTTTTCCTCCTGAACTAAGTGAGTGTATACACACACACACACACACACACACACACACACACACACACGCATATATATGTTGGATTAAATAAGATTGTTAACTCCTTAATGTTACTTTCTTTAGTAAAGCAGATCAAAAGAACCTGTGCTGGCAGCCTTTGTTGCTGGTCTTGTTGGGCCTTACACCCCCAGTAGCAGCTGCTAACCGAATTGTTGCTACATCCTCTTTCTGTTACTAGTGCCTTCTTTTCTGAGATTAGCTTTCTTTTACTCTTGGCATATCATATAGTTATAGTTTTATAGTGATTTACCTGTTCTTTCCCCCATTACAACATAAGGTCCTTGAAGGCAGGGATTCTTTTTGTTTCTTTTTATCACCAATATTTAGCATACAGTAAGTGCTTAATATTACTTGTTGACTGACTGACTGAAGCAGTTTGACAGGAGTCAAGACTTCATGTCAGGGAATAGTAGGAGATAATACCAGGAAATTAGATTGGGATCAGGACATGGAGATGTTGCAACATCAGGCTAATAAATTTGGATTTTATCTTGAAAATAATGAGGAACCATCGAACTTTTTTGAGTGAGAAAGTGACATGAGAAAAATGGTGCTTAGGAAGATTAATTTGGGAACAGAACTGCAAGAAAGATTGAAAGATGAAGAAATTAAAATCAAGAGAAGGAAATAAAAACGTGAAGTTAGTAGACATATCTATGTAGTGCTATGTAATTATACTACTCACCATTCATTATTTCTTTAAGTAGCGCATTATTATTTCCATATTATTATTTCAATTTTACAGGATAGGATATGATGTCCTATCTCTGAACCTTGGCATAGTCTGTCTCCAATGATTAGGAAGTACTCCCTTCTTACCCCTCCTTTTTTTAATCTTTTGCTTCCTTCAAGGGTCAACTCAGGTATCACTTCCTATGGAACATCATTCCTGAGTCCGTTGGTTGTTAGAACTCTCTTGTTCCTCAGATTATTTTGTTTTGTTTTGTTTTAGCTGAGTATGTGCTGCATTCTTCCTGTAGAATGTAAGGTACCTGAGGCACCTTTCTTTGTATCCCCAGTGCCTAGTACAATACCTCAAAGAAGCTAGGTGCTTAATGAATGGTTTTTTTAACTGAATTGAGGAAAATAAGGTTAAGGAGAGTGAAGTGGCTTTCTCCAAATCATACCACGCCACTAGTAAGTGGCCCAACTACAGATTGAATCCCCAGTACTTTTGTGCTCTTTCTATGTTATTTCCATGGTGGGAGGGATACAGGATGAAAGGAATGATGCTATATTTTCCTTCTTTTGACATGACAAGTTCTATTTTAGAACAAATTTTCGTCGTCATGTAAAGGCTATCTCCTATGTTTTTGTTTTCTCCTACCTCAATTCTTGTTTAAGGAAAGTCAAAATAATAGCTGATATTTATATATAAATTATATATTATATGTGATAGAATATAATTGATATGTGATATAATATAATATAATTGATAATATAATAATATATAATAAATACGTTATATAACATTTATATAGAGCTTAATATGTGCAAAACATTGTACAATTATCTCTTATGAGTCTTACAACAACCTTGGGAGATAGGTACTATTATTATCCCCATTTTACAGTTGAGGAAACTGAGGCAGATGAGTTAAGTGACTCACCCAGGGTCACACAGTTAGTAAATGCCTGAGGCCGTATTTGAACTCAGATTTTCCTGACTCCAGACCCCAGCTCTATCCACTGCAACACCTAGCTGACCACAAAAAGACAAAGAGAAACAAAGAATCTCCCCTAAGACCTGAAGTCCAATGACAGTCTAACAGATTAAGAAGTCTCTGCTCCATCCCCTAGAACACAACAAACTTTCCCCCAAGGCCAGGGCTTCATGTGTGAAAGCAGCATGACTAAATGACTTCTCTATACTATTAAAACTTGTGGGAAATGATGGATATTAAGAAGCCCACTTACTGCAGAGATTTCCCCTATTTAACCAATTCTTTTTCATACAATAGCTTATAGCTATAAACTCAATAATGCTTTTTATTGACTTGTACTAGAATTGCAAGCTGTGGGCTTTCTTTAAATCACAGTATCCTAAAGTCTCACCCTAGCATGATAACTGAGGTATTTAAATTAACCTAGCGTCAGTGGATATAGAGAGAAATGGATGTGCTTAAGGACACTGTGAATGACAAATCGACAAGAAGTGATTGGTGGCTGATTTGATATTGAGCTTGAAGAAGAGGGGAGAGTTATGTATGACTAAAGTGGTGAGGCTAGTTGACTTGGGGTACTATTGTCAGATGTCTGGAAAATAAGAGGATAAGGTAATTTTGTGGCAAAAATAAGTTGCTTTTTTAACATGGTGATTGTGTTGCTATGGAGATATCCAAGAAGCTCTGTCCAGCAAGCAGCTGCAGTCACAGACTTGGAGTTCAGAAGACAGGTTAAGGCTGAAGATATAGATATATCATCTGTCTAGAGGTGAGAATGGAAGCTTTGGAATTAACAGATATATCCTGGTGAAAGTAAAACTTGAATACTGAAATAAACTTATAATCTGATAATTAACAATAGGATTTTTTAAAAACGGAAACTGGACATTTTTTCTCTTCATTGTTAATACAAAAGCAAGGCTTCTCTGAATGATAATGGGTTTGACACATAATTGCATATTCATTTAGGAATAAGCTGTTTATAAGAATGGCTGATACATAAGGCTTGCAGAACTCTTTATGTATATTGCCCCATTTGAACAGATAAGGTACCAAAGGTATTTACATCTTCATTTTATAGATGAGAAAACAGAGGCTTAGATCATTGAGACAGTTGCTCATGCCCATAGAGTTAGTTTCTGAGGTGGGATTTAAACATGTTTCTCTAATTCCACATAAAGTACTCTGTCTTCTTCTATACCACGCTACATGTACAGAGCCTGAAATAAAAGAGATGTAATTTGTTTAAAGCAACTAATCAGTCTTTTGGGAACAGGTGGAATTTTGGCTGACAGATGAGAGGGTAAGAGCCACTGACTATGGTAATCAAAAACATTAAGTATGTTATTGACAATTTCATGGGCAATTATCTTCATATTATCATTTTACTGTGTTGTGGAAATGCTTGTTTTATTTCACAAATTAAAAATAAAATAAATATGTATATTTTAAAAGTATGTTATTTAATCTAATTTCTATCTAAGTGCTATGAAAAGAGATTTCCTCTCTGTAGACTTGGTACTCTACCTTTGTAGCTCACAATTACAGCTTTGCAAATGGACAACTGGAAAAATGAGAATATTTGCTGTCAGTTCTACAGGTGAGGGATAAAATCAGTCAAATCTATTGTTTGGCATCTATAGAAATGAAACTACCCATAAAGTGAAGTCAACGACATTTTCAGTGACTTGGAATTTCTGTCTCTAGACCGGTAAGATAGTGAAGGTCTTTGATACCTTGGATACAGTGTCGTAAGTAAACAAGAAATATTTAGCCTCCACTTTGGGGGGAGATAAGAGGAGGGAATCTACGTCTATAAGTTCCTTGAGAATAGGGATTGTTTCATTCTCTATATTTGTATCCCCAGTGCCAAGTACAAAATAGGTGCTTTTGATTGAAATAAATACTTTTGATTTGTGGGTTGGTTAGGGAACTCACAGTGTAGAAAATTCTCCAAGGCTTGTCAGCAATTTGTTGGTAACTTAGATCATAGGATCACAAATTTCAGAACTGGAAAGGATTTTAGACATCATCAAGCTCAACCCCTCCTTTTCTTACAGATGAAGAAACAAAGGATCAGAGAGGTGATTGACTTCCCAAAGGTCATAGAGTATGTAGCAGAAACAGGATTGGAACCTTGGTCTTCTGATTACAGCTCCAGGGCTTTTTACAATTCACAATGCTGCCTTCTGGACCACTGAGACATTAAACAACTTGCTACTGATCATGGCATGATCACAGATCTTACTGACCCCAAGGCAGGTCCTTGTTTTCTATGGCTCACTACCTCTAGTTGGCTTGCCTGGTGCTATGAAAGAAGAATAAATTATCGTAACTCTTCTAAAGCCCTGAGAGGTAATGTTGTATAATAGACAAAGAGCTTGCCTCAAAACTAAGAAGAGTTGGTTTTGAGTCTGATCTCTGATGCAGTCAGACTGTGTGACCTTGGCTAAGTTACTTAGCTTCTCAATGCTTTAGACAGCTCTCCAAGATTATAGGGACAACTTGGAGGTGCAGTGGATAAAGTGCTGGGCCTGGAGTCCCAAGGACTCCTCTGAGTGTAAATCTGGGTTGAGACACTTACGAGCTGTGTGACTCCTGGGCAAGTCCCCTGTTTACCTCAGTTTCCTCATCCATCAAACGAGCTGGAGAAGGAAATGGCAAACCACTCCAATTTCTTTGCCAAGAAAACCCCAAATGAGGTCATGAAGATTCAGACATGATTGAAATGACTCAATGACAACAACCAAGATTATAATTTGCAGAGAAGACTCCAGCTTCTATTGCTAGGAGTTCTCTTACATAGAAGTTTCCCTGTGCTGCTACAATCACAGTTTCATTCAGTCAACAAACGTTTATTAAGCATTTACTGTATACTTGGCACTGTGCTAAGCACTGGGGACTTTATCATAGTCCCTGCCCTAAAGGAGCTCACACAAACAAACTATGTACACAACAGACAGACACAGAGTGGATCAAATGAAGCTAATCTCAAAAGGAAGGAGCTAGCAGTGCATGGGATCAGGTAAGGCCTATTATAGACAATAGAATTCAAGCTGAGTATTAAAGGAAGCAGGCTGATACTCTCCAAAAATCCCTGTGGTTTTTTATAGTCTAGTCTATTTTGTTACTTTTTAAATAGTATAGTCTACTTTGTCAAGATACCCATGGCTCAGTTTTTCTAAGTTTTTTTTTTTTCTGGTGTTACAAGCATATTTTCTCTACTTGATACACTGTGCAAGTATTGAAAGAGGACACCAAATTGAATTGCTCTGTGTAGTCATTGTTTTAGCCTAAGTTTTTTAATCTCTGGAGAGTTTTTCAAGGGTTTACCCACTCCCCAAATGTTACTTTTTAAGATAAGGTTCTCAACCTTTTTTGTGTCTCATGGATCCCTTTTGGTAGATGCTCATGGACTACTCAGAATAATGTTTTTAAATGCCTAGATTAAGTACAAAGGATTATAAAGGAGGCCAATTAAATTGAATAAAGTTATAATTTTCTCCTACAAGGTCACAGATCCTTCCTGAAAGCTATCCTTGGAGCACTGCTTTAAGATATCATTATTTTATGCCTGAATGACCTAGAAATAAAATTGTTTCCCATGATTTGTTTTATAAACCAGGCTATTACCTTCTATCCATTCTCTGATTTATCTCTCAACTTCGAAATTCCCTATTAAAAGCAATGCTTACTTATTGCATTATATTAGTGCTGAAAAGGACTTCAGAAGGGAAGAGGGGTAGGTGAAAGGGAATGAGTGAATCTTGCTCTCATCAGATTCGGCTTAAGGAGGGAATCACATATACACTCAATTGGGTATCTTACCCTACAGGAAAGTAGGGGGGAAGGGGATAAGAGGGGGGATAATAGAAGGGATGGCAGATTGGGGGAGGAGGTAGTCAAAAGCAAACACTTTTGAAAAGGGACAGGGTCAAAGGAGAAAATTGAATAAAGGCAGACAGGATAGGATGGAGAGAAACACAGTTTGTCTTTCACAACATGAATATTATGGAACTGTTTGGCATAATGATACATGTATAACCTATATTGAATTGCTTGCCTTCTCAAGGAGCGGGGGTGGGGAGGGAAGAAGGGAGAAAATTTGGAACTCAAAGTTCTAAAAACAAATGTTAAAAAATGTTTTCACGTGAAACTGGGAAATAAGATATACAGGCAATGGGATATAGAAATCTATCTTTCCCTACAAGAAAGTAAGGGGAAGGGGATGGGGAGGAGGGGGGTGATAGAAGAGAGGACAGACTGGGGAAAGGAGCGATCAGAATACATGCCACCTTGGGGTGGGGGGGGTAGAGATGGGGAGAAAATTTGTAACTCAAAATCTTGTGGAAAAGAATGTTGAAAACTAAAAATAAATTTTAAATTTTTTTAAAAAATTTAAAAAAGAAAAGGACTTCAGAAATAATAGAGTTGGAAGGGAACTCTCAGATTCTCTAGCTAATTCATTCAATTTACACATAAGGAAACTGAACTTTAGGAGGTTGTAACTTACCCAGGGTCACACAAGTAGTAAGCATGATAGGTAATATTTGAACCCTGGTCCTCTGACTCCATAGCCAGTGTTCTTTCCAATGGACCATGGTAGCCAGGCTCTAACTGTACTAACACAGGTAATAAATGGTAAAAGTCTCCTCATTTCTGTTCCTGTGTTATCAGTGATGCCATCAATGCACAAGTAGAAAAATTGGGGAAATAAACAAGGAAACATGAATGCAGAGATGTTCTTTACTCACTGCTATTCCAATTGGATCACATCATGGATATTTGATAACATAGAGTTATCAAGAAAGGTGATAACATAGAGTCTGGGAAGCTAAAATCCTCAGAGAGTCAGTTCACTTAATAGCCCCATGAATGCTATGTTTTCCAGTTTGATTTCCTATTCAGATGAAAGTAGTTTTACATTCCATCTTTCTGAGCATAATCCTATTTGTTCAGTTACCTGGAGAGGCTTAAGAATGCACATTATTCAGGTGAGAACTATCAGTCACTTGAATTCCAAATGTTTTCTTTACATTTGCTCTTCTTCACCTGGGAATAGCATAACTATCTATTACAATATACATGAGACTCATTGCAGTTAAATGTAATTTATAAGGAGAATTTACTCATCCCTCTTGATAAAAATGGAGCAGGCTTAGGGCCCTTCTGTTCAAGGAAAGAAATTTGTTCTAAATCATGGACTTATCTATTACTTCTCAGTTTTTGCAGCAAATTTAGCAGACCATTAGAATTTTAGCAAAAAAAAATATTTTGTGGGTTTATGACATTGGGGTAGAGAGGAGACTGGTCCTTGAGAGAGGAAAAGAGGTCTCTATTTTCTTTTTTTTTATTGGAGGAGACTTCCATGTCTTGCATGTGTCTTTTTTTTTTAATTTTATCATTTTTATTTAATATTTTAGTTTTCAATATTGATTTCCACAAAATTTTGAGTAACAAATTTTCTCCCCATTTCTGCCCTCTCCCCCATTCTAAAATGGCACATATTCGGATTGCCTTGTTCCCCAGTCAGCCCTCCCTTCTTTCACCCCACTCCCCCCAATCCCCTTTCCCCTTACTTTTTTGTAGGGCAGGATAGATTTCTCTGCCCCATTCCCTATATATCTTGTTTTCCAGCTGTATGCAAAAAAACCTTTTTTTTTAAACATCTGCCTTTAAAACTTTGAGTTCCAAAATTTCTCCCCTCTTTCCTTCCCACCCACCCTCCCTAGGAAGGCAAGCAATTCAACATAGATCACACATGTATCATTATGTAAAACACTTCCACAATGCTCACGTTGTGAAAGGCTAACTATATTTCCTTCCATCCTATCCTGCCACCCTATATTCAATTTTCTCCCTTGACCCTGTCCCTTTTCAAAAGTGTTTGCTTTTGATTACCTCCTCCCCCATCTGCCCTCCCTTCTATCATCCCCCCCTTTTTATCCCCTTCCCCTTACTTTCCTGTGGAGTAAGATACCCAATTGAGTGTGTATGTTATTCCCTCCTCGAGTTGAACCCTATAAAAGTATGATTCACTCATTCCCCCTCACCTGCCCCCTCTTCTCTTCCAACAGAATTGCTTTTTCTTGCCACTTTTATGTGAGATAATTTACCCCATTCTATCTCTCCCTTTCTCCCTCTCTCAATATATTCCTCTCTCGCCCCTTAAATTTATTTCATTTTTTTAGATATCATCCCTTCATATTCAACTCATTCTGTGCCCTCTGTCTGTATTCCCTTCAACACCCCTAATACTGAAAAAGGTCCCATGAATTATATACATCATCTCTCCATGTAGGAATGTAAACATAACAGTTCAACTTTAGTAAGTCCCTTATGAATTCTCTTTCTTGTTTACCTTTTCATGCTTCCCTTGATTCTTGTATTTGAAAGTCAACTTTTCTATTCAGTTCTGGTCTTTTCATTGAGAAAGCTTGAAAGTCCTCTATTTTATTGCAAATCCATATTTTGCCTTGGAGCATTATACTCAGTTTTGCTGGGTAGGTGATTCTTGGTTTTAATCCTAGCTCCTTTGACTTCTGGAATATCATATTCCAAGCCCTTCGATCCCTTAGTGTAGAAGCTGCTAGATCTTGTATTATTCTGATTGTGTTTCCACAATATTCAAATTGTTTCTTTCTGGCTGCTTGCATTATTTTCTCCTTGGCCTGGAAACTCTGGTATTTGACTACAATATTCCTAGGAGATTTCTTTTTGGGATCTTTTTGAGGAGGCGATCGGTGGATTCTTTCAATTTCTATTTTACCCTCTGGTTCTAGAATATCAGGGCAGTTTTCCTTGATAATTTCTTGAAAGATGATGTCTAGGCTATTTTTTTATCACGGCTTTTCAAATTATCTCTCCTGGATCTATTCTCCAGGTCAGTGGTTTTTCCAATGAGATATTTCACATTGTCTTCCACTTTTTAATTCCTTTGGTTCTGTTTTGTAATATCTTAATTTCTCATAAAGGCACTAGCTTCCACTTGCTCCAATCTAATTTTTAAGGTAGTATTTTCTTCAGTGGTCTTTTGGACCTCCTTTTCCATTTGGCTAATTCTGTCTTTTAAGGCATTCTTCTCCTCATTGGCTTTTTGGAGCTCTTTTGCCATTTGGTTTAGTCTATTCTTTAAGATGTTATTTTCTTCAGTATTTTTTGGTCTTCTTTAGCATGCTGTTGACTTCTTTTTCATGGTTTTCTTGCCTCACTCTCATTTCTCATCCCAATTTTTCCTCTACTTCTCTTACTTGCTTTTCCAAATACTTTTTGAGTTCTTCCATGGCCTGAGACCAATTCATATTTTCCTTGGAGGCTTTTGAGGTAGGCTCTTTGACTTTGTTGACTTCTTCTGGCTGTATGTTTAGATTTTCTTTTTCACCAAAAAAAAAAAAAGATTCCAAAGTCTGAGTCTGAATCTGGGTCCGTTTTCACTGCCCGTTCACATTCCCAGCCAACTACTTGACCCTTGAGCTTTTTGTCAGGATATGACTGCTTGTAGAGTACAGAGTACTTTGTCCCAAGCTTTAGGGTCCAAGGACTGCCGTTTTCAGAGCTACTTCTACTCCACCATCACCCCAGGCTCTGTCACCGCAGTGCTCCTCCTCCTTCAAGAACCACCAACCAGAACCGCAATACAGATCCAAGCAGGGCACAGCAAGAGAATCTGCCTTTGTGCCCACAAAGCACTCCTTGCACTCCCGCTCTGATGGGTTGCTAGATTCCTCCCACCGTGTGAGTCAGGGACTCAGGAAGCAGCTGAAGCTGTAGCTCTGGAAGCAGCCTCAGGAGCTTCCTGCTGTTGCTACCACCACCACTGCACCACCTCTGCCACCCCCAGGGCTGGTGGCTGGACTGCTCTAAACACAATCCCGCAGTTTCCCTCTAACCTGCTCTTTGGCGTTTGTGGGTTGAGAAGTCTGATAACTGCCACCGCTCACTGATTCATGTCCCCAAGACCTTTTCTGGCTGGCTGATTCCGGGTCTGGTCTGTCCCGGTGTGACCCACCCTGGGCTGAGCTCCTCTCCCTGCACCATGTGATAGACCCTTCCCAGCGACCATCCAGGCTCTCCTGGGCTGGAGACCTGTTTCCCTCTGCTATTTCATGGATTCTGCAGCTCTAGAATTTGTTCAGACCATTTTTTACAGGTGTTTGGAGGGATTTGGGGGAGAGCTTAAGCAAATCCCTGCTTTCCACCCACTATCTTGGCTCCACCCCTCTAAGATTGAGGTTTCTTTTTTCAATACTTTTTATTCCCATCATTCTTTCTGGGAATACAAAAAGTTTATGAAATGAAAACCTTTCTTGAGAAGAAAAAACTGACTTTGATATCCCCAAACTCTTATAATCAGTTATATGAGTGTGTGTTTGCGTGTGTGTGTGTTTGTGTGTGTGTGTGTGTGTGTGTTGTATACATGGTCATACACCTGACTCACCAACATCCTTCATCTTTCTAGGTTGATGTAATTCCTACATTGTCTTTGGTGCATGTTTAAATATTTTGCAACTAATTTCATTATGCTAACTAAATAGTAAAAATGTGCCTCTTTAATTGGTTGTAGATGTGCAGCTGAAACTGAGATACTTTCAAAAGGCCTTAGGCTCTCTTCATCCAAGGTCAATATATGGTCCACAAAAATGGGCCTTGGCTCTTGGCTTTGGTATTTGTCTTTTCTTTTTTTTTTTTTAGGTGAAGGAGATTAGAGGCTATGACCTTGTGAGTATTAAAAGGTTGGAACATGTGAGCTACCCAAGGTCTGAGAATTGAGGAATGGAACCCAGGCTGAGTTATGTAACTAGTACAATATCAGTGCCCAAAGGAGGGAAGAATAACTTTCAGGCCCCAGACCAGTGGTATCTATGATGAGGTTTCATCTGAGAGTGATGTTGTATTTGGAAGTGAATTTGGTTGGACCAATACTATGCAGAAACTGAATTAGATCTTGGCCCATTGCCTCCAGAAACTTGAGGACGTAGTTAAGAAGAAGTTCCCTCTTTGGTTTTGGAGGAAAAAAAATGTATTTCTGTTCTTGCCATATCTTTGAAATAAGTATCCTTTTGTGAAAACTAATTTAATTGGTTAAATGAAACTAGGACACTAGTTAGTTTTGTCTAGCAGTGGGGTTTGTGGGTGAAAGATGAGAATATGAGCATAAGCTGATAGCAATGGAAAGAGACACCGCAACCCATCAGTATACCTCTAGAACCATGAAGGCTAGATATAATTGGTCTTGTTTTGGGACAGTGAGTTCAGAGGCTATTCCTACTTGTAATAGTACTGATGACAACTTTTCTTCTGAATTCCAGTTCCTCCTTCCCTACTGATATTTAGTACTGAATGTTCTGTAGGCATCTCAAACTCAGCCATTCCCCAATTGATAACCACACTCAATTTCCAAATCTTAACTAACACAAAAAGAGTTGATATAAATATTTTTGTACATATAGATCCTATTTCTTTCTTTTTAATCTCTTTGATATGGTAGTAGTATTGCTGGGGCAAAGTAGTGGTATTTCTGGGTCAAAGGGCATGCACAGTTTTATAGACCTTTGGGCAGATTTCCAAATTGTTTTCCAGAATGACTGGACTAGTGCATAACTTCACAAAGAGTTTATTAGCACAACTATTTTCCCTTAACCCTTCCAGCATTTATAATTTCTGATAGGTGTAAAATGGGTACCTAAGAGTTGTTTTAATTTGCACTTCTCTAATCAATAGTGATTTAGGGCATTTTTTTCATATGACTATGAGAATTTTGATTTCTTTTTCTGAAAGCTGCCTATTCATACCCATTGACCACTTATCAACTGGGGAACAGCTGTCATTTTTTAAAATTTGACTCATTTGTTCAGTCATTTTTCAGTTATATCCAACTCTTCACCATTTGGGATTTTCTTGGCAAAGATAGAAGAGTGGTTTGTCATTTCCTTCTCCAGCTCACTTTACAGATGGGAAAATTGAGGTAAACAGGGCTGAGTGACTTGCCCAGAGTCATACAGCTAATGTTTGAGGCTGGATTTGAACACAGGAAGATGAGTCTTCAGGCCCAACACTCTGTTCACCTAGTTGCTCTAATTCAATGCAGTTCCCTATATATTTGAGAAATGAGGCCTTTATCGGAGAAGCTTGCTGCAATTTTTTTATATTATTTCATTGTCTATGGTACCTTTTAGCAAAATGTAGTTTCCCTGATCATCTCTTTTAATTAGGCCTATTTTTGTTTTGAGATCATGATTACTACCCACACCTGTTCTACCCCTTTGTTTTAACTCTGGGTGAATCTTTCTGTTTCAAGTGTGTCTCTTGGAAACAACATATTGTTAGATTCTGGTTTCTAATCCATTTTGCTCTCTGCTTCTATTTCATGGGTCAGCTCATCTCATTGACATTTACAGTTATGATTACTAATGGTGTATTTCTTTCCATTCTATTTTCTTCTGCTTATCCCTCTCCTTCTCTTTTTATTCTCTCCCTCCTCAAAAGTTATTTTGACTATTATTAATACCCAAATTGACTATAATGGATATATGAAGAAAGATGCCATCTGCATCCAGAGAAAGAACTGATAAATAGAAGTATGCATAGAATAATTTTATACACACACACACATACACACACACACACCCCAATTTGTATCTAATGGTGGCTCTCTCTAGGGTAGGGGAGAGGAAAGAAAAAAAACTTACAAGATAACTTTGTTCTATATTTAAAAAGAATAGCAAGTTGTACGTAGCAGATTTGCAGTTAACATGCGCAATCATCTTTTTTATTATACTATGTTATGGGATTGCTTGTTTTATTCCATAAATTAAAAACAAAATAAATTTTAAAGAAAGATAAAAATGTTTTGCTTCTGGCCATTGCCTCCCTTAATCTGCCCTCCCTTTTATCATCTCCCCCATATTTCTTATCCCATTCTCCTCCTATTTCCCCAATTAAGCCAGATAGATTGCTATATCCAAGTATGTATGTATGTGTATATTCTTCCAACCTTCAACCAATTCCAATGCAAGTGATGTTTAAGCTTTGCCCACCACCCTCCTTCTCCATTTCCCCATCCAGTGCATGTTTCTTTTATGTGAGGAACATTTCCTCCTTCCTTCTCCCAGTGTATCTCTCTTTCTCACTCTTCCATTTCTGTAGATCATCCCTACATAACTGACTCACACCCATCTCCTCTGTCTATGTAGCCTCCTTCTGCTAATGATAATGATAAAGCCCTAATAATGATAAAGTTCCCATAAACTACATTTATCATTTTCCCAAATAGGAATATAAACAGTCTAACTTTATTGAGTTCCTTATGATTGCTCCTCCATGTTTACCTCTTTATACTTCCCTTGAGTCTTCTGTTTGAATGTCAATTTTCTAGTCAGCTCTGGTCTTTTCATTATGAATATTTGAAAGTCATCCATTTCGTTAAATATCCATTCTTCCCCTGAAGGATTATATTCAGTTTGCGGGATAGATTATTTCTGATTGTAATCCTAGCTTCTTTGTCTTCTGGAATATCATATTCCAAGCCCTCTGCCCTTTGACATAGAAGCTACTAAATCTTGTATGATCCTGATTGTGACTGTACAATATTTAAATTGTTTCTTTCTGGCTACTTGCAATATTTTCTCTTTGACATGGGAGCTCTGAAATTTTTCTATAATATTTCTGGGAGTTTTCATTTTCAAATCTCTTTCAGGAGGTTATCAGGGAATTTTTTTCAGTGTTTATTTTACCCTATGGATTTAAGATATTGTGGCAGTTTTCCTTGATAATTTCTTGAAAGATGATGTCTAAGCTCTTTTTTTTAATCATGGCTTTCAGACGTCTAATGATTCTTAAATTGTCTCGCTATGATCTGTTTTCCAGGTCAGTTATTTTTCTGACAAGATATTTCACATTTTTCATTCTTCTGATTTTATTTCATTATTTCTTGATGTCTCATGGAGTCATTAGCTTTCAACTGTCCAATTCTAATTTTTAAGGACTGCTTTTCTTTAGTGAAGTTTTGTGCCTCTTTTACCATTAGGCCAATTCTGTTTTTTAAGGTGTTATTTTCTTTAGTATTTTTGGTGCCTTTCTTGCCAAGCTGTTAATTGTCTTTTCATAATTTTCTTGCATTGCTCTCATTTATTTTCCCAATTTTTCCTCTACAATGCATCTCTTTCTTTAACTCTTACAGGAATTCTTGTTGGGCTTAGGCTCAATTGGCATTTTTCTTTGAAGCTTTGGAGTATAGATGTTTCACATTGTTGTCTTCTGAGTTTGTATCTTGATCTTGCCTGCCCCCATAGGAGCTTTCTGTAGACAAGTTCTTCTTTTCACTCTTTGCCCATTTTCCAAAGTATTTCTTGACTTTGAAGTTTATGTTCAAGTAGGGCTCTCCTTGCCTTGGGGTGGAGAAGCACTGTCCAAAACTTCAGGGTTTTTCATGATGCTGTTTCCAGCACTAGTTCTGGGAGTCTGTGACTTTTGGTGCTTTGAAGGTGGTGTGGTGTGGAGAGAGGTGTGGTCACTGCTCTCCTGACCTGTGCTCTGGTCTTACCCAGGAAGGGATTGTGCTCCCCTGCATCAGCAAGTACTAGTACTTCTCTCTCTCTTGGAGATGGGACCATGGCCCCTACTCCCTTATGAGCACTAGTGCTCATAAGTACCCCTCTACCCTGGAACTGCAACCCAGAACTGTGCATGGTGAAAGAGTTGCCCATCAGCACCAGCTGCACCCCATGCTAACAAAGGGTTACCCATAATCTCTTTGTGACCTGTTTTCCTATTCTGTTACTGCCTATGGGCTAAGAGCTCCCAATGCTGTTGCTGCTGCTGCCACATGTGCATGCTCTGGATAGGCCTCCACTCCAGTATCACAGACCTTTCTCGCCAACCTCCTAAGTTGTCTTAGGCTGGAAAAATATCTCACTGTGAGACTTTTTTCCCCTCTTTTGTTAGCTCTGCTACACCAAAATTTTATTTGAGGTATTGTTTTACAGTTGTTTGGAAGGGAATGTTTGGGAGAGGTCAGCTGGGTTGCTGCCTGTACTCTGCCATCTTCAAAAAACCCTTTGTAAAAGCTAGTTGCATCTGGCTGACTAATTGGTGTCAAATGATAAATCATGGCAGGAATCACACCAATGGGGGCTTGTAGCTACATATCATAAGAAAAGATACCTCACAACCCTTCAGGGATACCCTTGGACTCTGAAGGATAAGTAGGGCAGTGCAAGTAGAGATAAGGAGAATAAATCTAATCGTTGTCCAGTCATTTCAGTTGTGTCTGAATCTTCCTGACCCCATAAATCCAGAGCACATCTCATACAGGCGAGGAAATTCTGTTTCAGAGAAGTTAAGTGACTTGTCTAAGGTCATACAGGTCATAAGTGGCAGGGAGAAAATATGAGCCCAGATCCTCTGACTCTAAATCTAGTATTCTTTCTATTGCACTAAGTTACTCACATGTCTTCATGTAGTTATGAGTGTGTGTACATTTGCTTCTACAAGAGTTCTAAGTAGGTGTCGGTCAAACCAGTTCACCTTTCTGCTCCTAGTCCAGGTACCAATGAAAGAAGTCATTAAGAAAAACATGAAAAGCATGAGACAGGGGTAGCTAGGTGACTCAGTGGATAGAACATTGGCTGTGGAATCAGGACGATCTGAGTTCAAATATGGCCTCAGACACTTGACACTTACTAGCTGTTTGACCCTGGGCAAGTCACTTAAACCTGATTGCCTCGCAACAACAGCAGCAGCAGCAGATACAGTGTTAAAATGAAAGAAAATGGAACTATATCCGCTGCAAAGAAATAATGGTTATCAGGGATGAAAGAATTATTCTGGCTGTAATTTCACGTTGGCTTAGATAGATTGGCATATTGTTGATGTTTCTTCCTCTGCAATTTTCTAGGACCCACTCTATTTCTCTTGATTTCCAAAAAGCCCTGATAAGAAATGTAAGGATCAACGAGGCCTGGGCTTATGAGAACCCACCAATATTGTAGGATCCTCAGAGAGCTAGGTAGGCACTGAATGTCAGAGAACAAGTTCAGAGGGTCTAGTTGTTCACCATAATTTATCTTTTCTGCCCTTTCCTCTATCTTATAACACCTTCTCACTTCACACTCCCTTGTCATCACCTTCCATGATTACCTCCTATACTTTAATCTGTGATGATGAAATGGCCCTCTTCCTCACCAAGGTCAAACCTTCTATATGTACCTGTGATCTCATCCCCACCCACTGTCTCCAGCAGATGTTCCCCTTATTATCACCTCTCTCCAACATTCTTCCATTCCTCCCTATCTATTGGTTCATTCCATGCTGCCTAAAAATATTCCCACATCTCCCCCCATCCTTAAAAACTGTCACCGTACCCTTCCAGTCCACTAGCTAATGTCCTTTCTGTGTATCTCCTTTCTCCCTCTGCCAAATTTGACGAAATAATTTTCTGCATTTTATGTTTTCATTTCCTCCCTTTTCGTTATCTTCTCATCTCTCTGTAATCTGGCTTCTAATCTCATTGCTCAACTGAAAACATTCTCTAGGAAGTTATCATTGATCTTGAAATTGTCAAATCTAACGCTGTTTTTCTCAGTTCTCATCCTTCTTGCACTCTCCACAGCATTTGACAAAATTAACCACCCCTCTCCTGTTTTTCCTTTCTCTTTGGCTTTTTAGGATACTGTTCTCTCCGATTTCTCCTCCTACCTGTCTGACTGTTCTTTCTGTCCTATTTGCTTAATCATCACCTATGTCTCATCCGCTAGTGGTGGGTTCTGTCTGAGGCCCTCTACTCTTCTATCTCTACATTGTCTCACTTTGTGATCTCACTAGCTTCCATGGGTTCAATTCTTACTCTTTGCAGATAACTCTCATTTCTATACATGCAGTTTTAAGTCTCTCTCTTGATTTGTAGTCCCACATCACAAACTGCCTATTAAACATTTTGAACAGGATATACCATAGACATCTCAAACTGAACATAGAACATAGATAAAACGGAACTTATCATCCTTTCCCCAAACCCATCCTCTTTTTGGATTTCCATATCACTAGCTAAAGAATCACCACATTTACACCCACTTATGTTTATAATCTGCATCATTCTTGACTCTTCATTCACTCACCCCACATTTCAAATCAATTGCTTCATGTCGTTATTTCTATCTTCTGTTACATGCTGCCTTCTGGCCATTTACACAAGCACCACCTCAGCTCAGGCTCTTATCACATCTCACCTGTGCTATTGCAGTAGCTTCCTATTTGGTCTTCTTGACTTGAATCTCTTCCCATTTCAATTCATCCTCCACAAAGCATCCACAGCGGTTTGTCCTCCTAAGCGGCAGATTTGACTGTGTCACCCAGCTTCTGTTCCTTAAATTCAAATGCTTCACTAAGTAATAGTGAAAAGGCAAATATAAATGCCTCTGTCTATCATATAAAACTCTTCATAATCTGGACCCGTCATAGCATCCAATTTTATTACAATGTTCTCCCCCTCCACACACTATGTTTTTGGACTTAGCCTTGAAAGAGGAGAAATTTAATCAGATAGAGATGGGGGCAAAGCAAAAAAGTAATAGCATTAGTATAGTTATGTCATATGTATCTTTGTTCATGTTTGTATTAGCTCTTTCAAAAAATACATTTTTGCCGATGTCTTTTGTTTCTCCGTAGCTGAAAATTCCCCTTCTATCTCTTCCTCCTTTCCTCCCAGGGAGCCATTCTATATAACAAAGATTTTTTTTAATGAAAAAGTAGTTTATCAAGATATTTCTAAAATAATAATATATGCAATGTTTCACAACCCCGTACTCCCCACCTCTTCAAATAGTGTGTTGAGATTTTTTTTGTCTCTTTTTTGGGGCCATATTTTCTCTTTGTCATTTTGTGAGATTCAGTTTAGATGTTTCTGTGGTTGTTCTTTTTCTTCACATCATTGTAGTCATTGTATATATTGTTTTCTAGGCTCTGTTTACTGCATTCTATATCAGTTCATGTAGAGTTTCCCATGCTTCTGTTTTTATCATGTGCGCTGTTTACATCACAACAATACTCCATTATATTCATCTAGCACCATTATTTCAGATATTCCTCAGTAAATAGATATCTACTTTTCAGGCAATTTTTGTCACTAAAAATGATGTTATAAATATTCTGTTGTATATGGAAATTTCTTCTTCTTATAATTCTTTTGGGTTATGTGTAGCAGTGGAATGAATAGCAGAGAAAGAGAGAGAAGAAGAGAATAGGAGAAGTGGAAACTCTGATTAAAGGGTATGGACATTTTATCCATTTTATTCACATAGTTCCAAACTACTTTCCAAAATGTTTACACAGGGGCAGCAGGTGGCACAGTGAGTAGAGCACCAGGCCAAGAGTCAGAAGGACCTGAGTTCAAATCTGGCCTCAGACACTTGACACACTTACTAGCTGCATGACTTCGGGCAAGTCACTTAACCCCAATTGCCCTGCCTTCCCTCCTCAAAAAAAAAGGCAAAATGTTTATACCAATTCATAGTTCTACCAACAACATATTGATGTGCCTATCTTTCCACAACCCTTCCAGCATTGATGGTTCCTTTATTTTTTGTTATTTTACCAATTTACTGGGTGTGAGGTAAACCTTCAATGTTGCTTTGATTTATTTTTCTCTTATTATTGGTGATTTATAGAATTCATCCATATTATACCAGCATTTTAAAAATAATCATTGCTGATGATTACACATTGCTTTAAAGTTTGCAAAATCCTTCATATACATTCTTTCATTTGAATCTCACAACAACTCTGACAGTTAGGAACTAGAGCTATTATTATCAGAATTTTGCAGATGAGGAAACTGATACGCTGAGAGGCTTAGTGACTTTTCCAGAATCATATAGCTAGCAAATTTCCAAGATAAGAAATAAACATAGCTCTTTAATTTTTTTTAAATAAACCAATAATTTCATTGGTATAGGATAAATGCAGGTAAGAAATTTCTCTCTATCAATACAAATCAGCAGCGAGGGCCCTGAGAAGTGAAGTAGGCCACAGTTGTATGTCCAGTATGTGTCAAAGTCTTCTTCACTTGACTTGAATCCAGCTCGCTAATACTTCATATCACCACTTGGTTATTCTCTCCTTTAAAGCAGGCATCAGGTTTCTTTCCCACACAGTGTTATCTAACCATGGATTTATCCACCTTTTCACCATGTCACCTGGTATAGTGCCTCTCAGAATGACCCCTTGGCATGAGGGCATTTGAGGACATGGGCTCAACCCGGAGCCGAGAAAGTCACATTTGCTGCCTCTGTACAGTCATTCTGTGGGATTAATAGCTAAGGTTCAGGCTTGTGCCCCAGACAGAATGTTAAAGAACGTCTAGGCCAAGATGAGTAATAGATGGATATTTCCTGGCTCATATACTCCCCACAGTGCTTTTTAGCATCTACTTTGTTGTGGTTGATAAGTGATCTTATTTAATTTGTTCTGATGCTCCTTTATAACTTTGAATTATAGAGTAATAAGTCATCTGTGTGGACACTGCTAGGTTTACATAGCCAGGATCTGTGCCTTTTTAGCCTTGATCCCTATGACTGGTATCATTTATTTTGAAGGATTAAGAAAATGAGTAGGCTGACCTTTTGTGATTATCCTTGAACTCATGTCCCTACCTGGAAAAAAAACCTGAGAAGTTAACACTTTGATTAGAAAGTTTTAAAATAAGCTAAGTGAAAAGTTGTTCCTCCTTTTACCAAGGTTTTTTTTATAACATTTTGCAAGAGACTATTGCTTGTTGAGTAGTCTTTGATATATTTATCAGTGACTTAAGGATGAGATGGAGTACCTCCAATAAAATTATATGACAATAATTTAATACAGAGAATGTCAGTATTCAAATGCTGTTAGCAAATAAACTATGGGACATTAATGTAATAGAATATTATAAAGCAATTAAGATGGACAATTTTAAGGAATAAAAAGGAATCTGGGAAAATGTTTATGACATGATGGAAAGCAAAAAAGAAAGGAGAATCAGAAGAGTGAAGTACACTTTAGGATTATACGAAGGAAAACTAACAAAAAGGAGGAGAAAACGTGATGGCATTCTACGTTTTGAAATTAATTTAAATGTTCACATCAGTGTTTAATGTGGAGTTTCCAATAAAAAGATTTAATTATAAAAAAATAAAATGACTGTAGTAATTTGAACACATGGTGCTCAGCAATGAAATGGAGTCATGTTATAGATAAAGATAGATGATTTACAGAAAATTAACAATTCTTCCAAATAGAAGATGGAAAATAGATAATTCTAAAGGAAATTAAAATGTCACCCTTTTGATATTTTGCAAAGACATAACTCTACAGTTCTCCTCCCAATCTTGGCTTCTGAAAATAAAGAGTCATCATTTTCACTTTATGATAGCTATTGTACTGTGAAGAAACTTCTGTCAGTGAAGGTCATGAACAAGAGAAGCATTATAGTGATCTTATGACCAGTTCTGCACAGGGCTGCCATAAGACAGGCGAAAGGATAGTACTGATCAGGTCTGCTCTGAGGCTGTACATTTTGAGGCAGCTATAGGAATCAAGAAAGTCAGTTAAAGAATATCTATAAGTGGGCTGAAAAAAATGGGAGCTGTGATGAAAGATTAGTGTCAATGGATCAAAGATTTAGAGCTGGAAGGGGACACAGAGGCCATCTAGCCTGATATGCTCGTTTTTATACATGAGGAAACCGAGACTCAGACAATTTTAAATGACTCGTCCAAGGTCACACAGGTAAATAGCAAAATTGGAATTTGAACCCTGTTTGTCTGACTCCAAATTTAGCACAATATCAGACTTACTTGGGGTTGAATACATTAATGCACCAGATAAGTTTTAGAAAGCTTTCTGAGGAGAGGAGAGATTAAGTACCTTGGGTGGGCTGGATCATTCAGGTGATAAATATAAAGTCAGGTTTCCAACCAAGATCTTTCTGATTATAAGCCCAGCACTTGGTCCACTACATCATGTTGCTGCTCAGATAACTCCTTTCAAATCCCTGAGGGCTTCTTTTAAGAAGAAAAGGACCAGAACTTCTCTGTCTACTCAGAAAACAGAATTTTGACAGTGGGTTCAAATCACAGACAGAAATATCAGAGTCACAGAGCATCATAGGAGGGTCAGTTTTAAAAAGAATTTTCTGACTGAAAAGACTGTAGGGAAATTCAATCTCATTTTGAGATGGATCGACAGTCTTCAGGCTGGAGAGACTGAGAACCAAATAGCTTTACAACTTAAAAGAACTTTGTAGATCATTTAGTCCAACCCCTGCTTTTATTTTATTTTATTTCAGTAAGACATTTTGTTTTGATATACCTATTGTCTAATAAACATCCAAATAGCCTTTCTTCAATTACATTTTTCCCCAAATAGTTAAGCAAAACTACCTTGCACCTATGATGGTGATTGATAGCATTGGTTACTTTCCACTTTTGTAGCTTACTGATTTTTAACAAGGAAAAAAAAGAATATGTATTTTAACCTTTTGTAGTTTGCTACCACCATTGTCCATTTAATGAATAAAAAAAGCATTTATTAAATGCTTATTATATGTTAGCAAATGTACAGAGTGTTATGGATGCAAATACGAAATGTAAAACTGACCCTACCCTCAAGGCCCTGACATTCTAATGAGAGAAGAAAACATATGTAAGAGAAGGGTGGCCAGGGAGGGATATTTTGGTCCTTGGTATATTGTAGGTGTGACAAATGAATGGAACAATAAGGAAGTAGATTGACCTTTTTTCCAGGAACTTGTTGATTTGGTTGATGTTCTCAAAGCTAGAGATGGAAAATGCGTGTGTGTGTGTGTGTGTGTGTGTGTGTGTGTGTGTGTGTGTGTGTGTATGCAGGGTGGAACAGACAAAGGGGGAAGATCTTGCAAAAAACAATAAGATCTTGCAAATGCAAAGAATGGCAGTGGCTAGTGTGCTGCTTGGGGTATAGGTTGAACTGGAAATGGTGAGCTCTCACAAATTAGAAACCCATCCATGACATTTAGTCTGAGTTTTATTTATTACCTTGTAGTCACAGATAATATTATGTTTTTAGTTCTGTCTTCTTCCCTCTGCATGACTTCATTACAATCTCAGGTATCTCTAAATTCTTCATATTATTGTGATTCAGTTTCTTCCACTGTTCCCCAAGTCACAGGGCACATGCCTTGTTTCTAGGTTTTTGTTCTCACGAAGAGTGATGTTTCTCTTTTTACTATGAATAGCCTCCTTCACGTGTGATCCCAGCAGCGGCAATTTGGCACTTTTAAAAGTAAATCGACCCAGAGAGGGGAAGCAACTAAGCTCCTCCCAAAAGTTGCATAACAGAAAACGGGGGATGGCTATGTGTCTGCTTGCTTATACATACCCACAAGGTAGAGCCAGAATTGTTTGTAGGCACATTACAATATGCGGCATGATGAGGAGGTTACCCCATGCCAAAATATCTCTATTATTCTAGGTCATGACATATTTATGATTATAATACACTTGACTTTTGTTATCACCAATGCTGTGATTTAAGTAGTATGAGTGCTATTAACTCCATGTTACAGATGAGAAAACTGAGGCTCAAAGAGCTTATGATCTGGCTGAAGTCACACAACTGGAGGTGGAGCTGGAACTGAAATCTGGCTTTTCTGACCCCACTTTTTCCATTACACTGCACTGCCTCATACTACACATCATTACCACATGAGCCATCTGAAATCACAGCTCCAGTCAACTTGCTCCCCCATGCCATTTGCACATAGAAAAAAATCTTTCTTTGGTCTCCCCAACAAGAGGCCATAGCATCAGACCTAGAGAGACTTTAGCAAACATCTACTCCAACAATTACATTTTTTGTTTTGGTTGTGTTTTATTAATTTATTTTTTGCTAAGAAGGCCCATGTTCATATCTTGCCACTGACACATATTAGCGATATGACTCTGGATAGTTCATTTAACCTCTCAGTGCCCTAGGCAGCTCTCTAAGTTTTGAATTGCAGAACCTGCATTGGGAGAGAGAATTTCCTTGCCATACCAATGGAATCATAAGTCTAGCCTCTTTTCCCTCTATCTGGGTTCATTTCCAAAATATTGACACCCCATAGTGAACCTTCCCTTGTAACAAATATCGAAAAAAAATTCAGCAAAACCACTTGGTACGTCAACCTTATCCTCTCCAATGAAAACAGAGAGGTACATTTTCTCAACTCTTTTCTGGTACCTAGTTTCCCATGATGAAACTGAGGCTCAGACATGAGCTGTCACTATCCTCTGTGCTCCCAAAGTAATAGTTTGTACTGCTTCGTGACACTTATCATTCCTTACCTTCTGCTGTGATTATGTACGTGCTTGTTATCCCCTATGACTAGACTCTAAGCCTTATGAGGGCAGGCATTGTGTCTTAACTACCAATATAGCACCATCTCATCTTTAGCATAGGGCCTTGCATATCTGGAATACTTACCTCACATTTGTAATACTTGCCATATTTGTATATACTTACCATTTGTAAACACTTACCATATTTTTAATACTTACCTCTCAGGGTCATCAGGAAGGCACTGGACTTGTAATTTCATTGGTACAAAGAATGTCTAGTCAGGAAACTCCCTGTACTATTGCATTTCAGTATCTCCTCTAAAAATTGTTATCTTAGGGAGTTGCCTGGGTCACTAAGAAGTTAAGTGACTTGCCCAGAGTCACACAACTAGTATTTTTTAGATGTGGTACTTAAACCCAGGTTTCCCCACTATTGCATAATGTCTTCTTTCTTCCTTCCTTCCTTTCTTTCTTTCTTTCTTTCTTTCTTTCTTTCTTTCTTTCTTTCTTTCTTTCTTTCTTTCATCTTTTTCTTCTTCTTCATCGTCTCCTCCTCCTCCTCCTCCTCCTCCTCCTCCTCCTCCTCCTCCTCCTCCTCCTCCTCCTCCTCCTCCTCCTCCTTCTTCTTCTTCTTCTTCTTCTTCTTCTTCTTCTTCTTCTTCTTCTTCTTCTTCTTCTTCTTCTTCTTCTTCTTCTTCTTCTTCTTCTTCTTCTTCTTCTTCTCCTCCTTCTCCTCCTCCTCCTCTTCCTCCTCCTCCTCCTCCTCCTTCTTCTCCTTTCTTTTTCTTTCTTCTTCTTTTTCTTCCTCTTTTTCCTTCTTCCTCCTTCTTCTTCTGATGTGCTCAATAAAAACTTGCTGATCAATGAATTGGATTTTTTCAAATCACTAAATAATAAGGCTTTTTTTTTCTTTCTTAACTAGAAAATAACTATTCCAAAAGAATTACTAAGAAAATTGGAAAGCAAATGGGCAGACATTAGTTTGCCACTAACAACTTACACCACATACTACAATAAACTAAAAAGATACATGAACTCAATACAAAAGAGCATGCAGTAAGTAATTAGAAGAGATCTGGATTGCATATCTTTAGCATCTGTGGCTAGGGGAAAATTGTTAAGCAGAGAAGAAAAGTTGTTACAAAGGTAAAAAAAATTAACTATATGGGATTGAAAAACTTTTGGACAAATAAATAAGAGAAATAAGAAGTGAAGTAGTCAATTAGGAAAATTCATTTCATTAAATGTTTTTCATAAAAAAAGATAGGTAATTAACAAAAAGTATAGAAGCACAAATACTATTCTTTAATAGGTGATGAAATTATGTAATACAAAACAAAATAAACCAATAGAAGAAACTTTTAAAAATTGAATTATCTAACTGATTGAAGACATTGGGATGGAGAGCAACCTCAGAATTACTGACATCTCAGAGACTATAGAAAAACAAAAGAATCTAGACATGACAGATCAGAAAATTTAAGTATTTTTTAAAGAATTGGTTTTTTTCTTCTTATTTTTATTTTATTTTTATTTTTTCCAGTATTTTATTTTTTCCAATTACATGTAAAGTTAGCTTTAAACATTCATTTTTGGAAAACCTTGAGTTTCAAATTTTTCTCCCTTCTTCCCTTTTCTTCCCCCTCCCCAAGATGGCAAGCAATCTGATACAGGTTATACATGTACAATCTTGTCTACTGTATTTCCACATTAGTCATATTGAGAAAGAAGAATCAGAACAAAAGGGAAAAACACAAGAAAGAAAAAACCCAAAAGGTGAAATAGTATGCTTTGATCTGCATTCAGACTCCATAGTTCTTTCTCTGAACGTGGTTAGCATTTTCCATCATAAGTTTTTTGGAATTGTCTTGGATGATTGTATTACTGAAAAGAGCTAAGTCTATCAAAGTTGGTCATTGTACAATGCTGCTGTTGTTGTGTACAATGTTCTCCTGGTTCTGCTCACTTCATTCAGCATCAGTTCATTAAGTCTTTGCAGGGTTTCCTGGAATCCACATGCTCACCATTTCTTATAGCATAATAATATTCCACTACATTCATATACCACAACTTGTTTAGCCATTCCCCAGTTGATGGGCATCCCCTCAATTTCCAATTCCATGCCACCGCAAAAAGAGCTGCTATAGCTATTTTTGTATATTTGGGTTCTTTTCCCTTTTTTATGATCTTTTTGGGATGCAGACATAGTAGTGGTATTGCTGAATCAAAGGGTATGCACAGTTTGGTCGCCCTTTGGGTATAGCTCCAAATTGCTCTCCAGAATGGTTGAATCAGTTCACAACTACACCAACAATGCTTTAGTGTTCCAATTTTCTCACATCTCCAACATTTATCATTTTCCTTTTCTGTCATATTCGCCAGTCTGATAGATGTGAGGTGGTATCTCAGAGTTGTTTTAATTTGCATTTCTCCAATCAATACCGATTTAGAGTTTTTTTCATATGATTATAGATAGCTTTGATTTCTTCCTCTGATAACTGCTTGTTTATATCCTTTGACCATTTACCAATTGGAGAAGGACCTTACTTTTCTTTTTCTTTTTTAATTTATTTTTCATTTTTCATTTACAATACTCAGTTCCACAAGTTTTTGAGTTCCAAATTATCTCTCCCTCCCTCTCATTCCTCCACCCCACAAGATGGCAAGCAATCTGATATAGGCTCTATATATGTTATCTTTACATTAAACTTTTTTTACACAATAGTCAAGTTGTAAAGAAGAATTATAACCAATGGAATGAATCCTGAGGAAGAAGAAACAAAACCAAAAAAGAAGAAAAAAAAGAGAGCAAATAGTTTGCCTCAATCTGCATTCAGACTCTGTAATTCTTTCTCTGGATGTAGATAGCTTTTTCCATCATGAGTCTGTTGGAGCTGTCTTTGAACCTGGTATTGCTGAGAAGAGCCAAGTCCATCAAAGTTAGTCATTACAGACACCATGTGTCTGTAATTGTGTATGATGTTCTCCTGGTTCTGCTCCCCTCGCTCAGCATCGGATCACCTAGGTCTTTCCAGGTTATTATGAAGTCCATCTGTTCCCTATTTCTTAAAGCACAATAGTATTTTATATATAATATTATTATTATATGTTATATATAGTATTATTATATAATAATATTATTTCAATATAATATAATAATTGATATTAATAATAAAATATTATTAATATTCTATTACATTCATATGGCCCAACTTATTTAGCCATTTCCCAATTGATGGGCATCCCCTTGATTTCCAATTCTTTGCCACCACAGAGCTGCTATAAATATTTTTGTACATACAGGTCCACTTCCAACTTCTATAATGTCTTTGGGATACAGCCCCAGAAGTGGTAGTGCTGGGTCAAAGGGTATGCACATCTTTATAGCCTTTTGGGCATAGTTCCAAATTGCTCTGCAGAATGACTAGATCAGTTCACAACTCCACCAACATTGTAACAGTGCTCCACATCCTCTCTAGCATTTTTCATTTTCCTGTTTTGCCATGTTGGCCAATCTGACAGGAGAGATGTGGTATCTGAGAGTTGTTTTGATTTGCATTTCTGTAATCAATAGTGATTTAGAACTTTTTTCATATGCCTATAGATATCTTTAATTTTTTCCTCTGAAAACTGCCTGTTCATATCCTTTGACCATTTCTCAATTGGGGAATGACTTGTATTCCTATAAATTTGATTCAGTTCCTTGTATATTTTAGAGATGAGGCCTTTGTCAGAGATACTGGTTGTTAAAATTCTTTCCCAATTTTCTGCTTCCCTCATAATCTTAGTTGCATTGGCTTTGTTTGCGTAAAAAAACTTCAATTTGACATAATAAAAATTATCTACTTTGCATTTTATAATGTTCTTTATCTCTTGTTTGGTCACAAATTCTTCCCTTCCCCATAAATTTTCCCTTCCCCATAAATCCTTGCTCTCCCAAATTGTTTATAGTATCAACCTTTATATCTAAATCATGAACCCATTTTGACTTTATTTTTGTATACAGTGTAAGATATTGGTCTATGCCCAGTTTCTGCCATACTATTTTCTAGTTTTCCCAGCAATTTTTGTGAAATGGTGAATTCTTAACCCAGAAGCTGGACTCTCTGGGTTTATCAAGGAGTAGATTGCTATAGTCACTGACTCCTGCATCTTGTGTACCTAATCTAGGACCTCATTTTTTCAATGCTCATTTTTGCATAAGAAAAGATTTCCTTCTTGGTAAACATTATTTCCCAAGTAACTTTTCTCTTAAATGAGAATTTAGGAGGCATCAGTTTCACCAATTCAATGCCAATCAACAAGCAATTACTAAGTGCTTATCATGTATCAGGTACTGTTTAAGTTCTAGGTATACAAATAAATGTAAAAACAGTCCCTGACCTCAAGAAACTTAAATGCTAAGGGAAGATATAACATCTATAAATAATGGGACCATTCTTTGATTTTAGTTGGGATTTAAAGGAAGCCAGGGAAGTCAGGAGGTAGACTTGAGGAGGGAGAGCATTTTGGGCACAGGACAAAGCCAGAGAAAATGCTCCCATAATAGAGATAGAATGTCTTATTCGTAAAACATCCAGGAGGCCAGTGATACTGGATCATTATGTGTGATCTTCCCCAACTACAATGTCAAGTCAAAAAGCATCTATTACATGCCTATGTGTGCCAGGCATTGTGCTAAGCAAAGTTTTTTGAGGGCAGGGATTGTCTTCCTTTCTTATACTTGTATCTCCTGTGCTAAGCATAATAATAGGAACATAGTCAGTGCCTTATAAAGGCTTTTTTCTTGCATTAATTGACTAATTAATGAAGATTTCATACCTGGGAAAATAGGGGCCAGTGACAGGAACTGGAAGCCAGAATGAGTAGAGTTCTTTTGGACAAGTATGTTCTGGGGGAGATTTCCCAACGATAGGTAATACTTACAAAGTTTGTGTTAAATGTATTTGAAAAAATGATGTATCTATATCTATCTAGCTATAGACATGGTTGGTTGTCGTCCTTCATTCTTGAAGAGGATCAAAATGACATCACTATGTTGACATCAAGGTAAGGCATGCCCAACTGTGGTTGATCAGACCCATAGGAGCTCAGAAAGCTCTACCCCAGGTTGGTCACAAATAGTCCATATGAATATTTGGAGCAGAGATGTCTCTAAATTCACATATCTCATGTTTCTTTTGAGCTACTACCAGTGTTTCCCATTTCTTACGATTGATTCCAAAGTTCTTCAAAGAAACCTTGAGAGTATCCTTTGTCCTTGTTTGGTTTCTTCTGAGGTGTGATTGCTTGCCTTGTGTGAGTTCTCAGAAAAATAGTCTTTTTGGCAAATGTATCCAAATGTGAATATAGACATAGTTATAGATAAATAGGTAGAGAAAGAGAGGCAGAGAGAGAGAGAGACAGAGAGACAGAGAGACCGAGAGAGGAGAGACAGAGAAAGGAGGGGATAGAGGGGGGGAAGGGGAGAGAGAGACAGAGAGAAAGAGAGAAAGAGAGAGATGGATTTTTAAAAAAGCATTTATTAAGAACTTCCTGTTTACTAGCTCTGTATTAGGTGCTATGGAAACAAATCCAAAGAAGTAAGATAGTCCCTGCCCTCAAGGAGATTATCTCACACTGGGGGAAAACAACCCATAATGAGTATCAGTCTGTCTATAAACGGGGAATAGGTTTGGTTTGGAAATGGTGGCTAAAGGCATGGTTCCAAGCAAGGTAAGTCAAAAGCTTCCCTATCAGAGCCAAGTATCCCAGGGAAAGAATCCAAAGTTTTGGTGGGAGAAAAGGAAAAGATGAGAATGACAGTCATAATGGAAGTGACAAAGTTTAGATGTGTCCCATCTCAACATAGCCCTGCATTCAGTATTACTTATCGGTAAAACAGCTACGAGACTACTTTGCCTCAATTTACATTACATATATGTCCAAGAAAAGGTATTTTTCTTGGGTTTTTTGGTCATTGTTTTAGTATTTTAAATATATTTCAATTTACAAAACAATGACAAAAAAAACCCAAGCAAAATACCTCTTCTTGGACATACATGTAATGTAAATTGAGGCAAACCTATCACCAAATAATGGGAGGTTTAAGGAATCCAATTCTTGCCACATTCTTTCCTTGTTCTTTTAATCATGGGTTGTGGATTGTAATAACGTGATGCCTAACACAGAGATTATCTCTGCTCAGTAATCAGACTGCTGCTGTAATGCTGCAATAATGGGCCCTGTCTGTATTTTCTTTATAAAACCCTAAAAACAACAGCAAAAACATTAGTTCAGGGTTTGTTGCAGACAGAGAAACAAGAAAACACCAATAGTAGCCATTGTTAACCTTGAAAACACCCTGGCTGAGCGCTTCCTCTGAGGCTGTCAGGTCATTCAGTCATTCAATAAACATTTATTAAGCATTTATTGTGTTTAATGTACTGTGCTGGGGCTGCCAGGAAATACAAAGTTTAGATAAGACAGGTTCCTGCTGTCCAGGAGCCAGGAGGGCAATAAATACATGGAATCGGAAAGATTTGATTGAGATTCTGCCTCTGACACTTTACTTGATGGGTGACCTTAGGCAAGGCAACTTATCCACTCTCAGTCTCTGTTTTATCCCTCACTTAAGGGGATAAAAATAGCAAAATAGACCTCACTTTCAAGGTTGTTGTAAGGATCAAATTATATGATACACGGAAAATGCTTTGCAAGATTTTATAAAATGCTATATATGTGTTAGTTGTTATTAATCAATAAATAAACATTTATTAAGTGCCTACTGGATGCCAGGCACTGTGCTAAGTACTGGGGATACAAAAAAGAGTCAAAATACAATGCCTGGCCTCAAGCAACTTACAATCTAATATAATCATTTTGGTTTTGTGTTGTTTCAGTTGTGTCTGATCCTTCATGACACCATTTGGGGTTTTCTTGGCAAAGATACTGGAGTGGTTTGCCATTTCCTTCTCCAGCCCATTTTATAGATGGAGGAAACTGAGGGAAACAGAGTAAATGACTCGCCCAGAGTCCTATAGGTGGTAAGTGTTGGCAGCCAGAAATGAACTCAGAAAGATCTTCCTGATTCCAACCCCAGCACACTATCCTCTGAGTTACTTATCTGCCCTAATTAATCATGACTAAGAGGCACTGTGGTATTGGGGATGGAGAGCTGGCCAAGAAGATAGGAGAACCCAGGTTCAACTCCTACCTATAACAATACAATCTGAGTGACTCTGGGGAAGCCACTCACTTCTCTCAGTGCTCTAAGGCAGCAACTTTCAAACCATAGATTACAAAGAAGGTGCCAATCTGCATTGGTAGAGAAAATTTCTTTATCTGAGAGTTTGCTATACCAACAAAATCATAGGTCCAATGCCTATCCCTATTACAAATCATGTGATGTCATTAAAAGGGACAAAACAAATGTTGTGAGTGAACTGAGTAAGAAGGTCATTACTAACTTGGGGGGCGGGTGGGGTGGATTAAGGAAGGCTTCACTGAGAAGGGATCATTTGAGGAGGGCATTAAAAGACAGGTAGAAATTCACCAAATGAAGAGGGGGAAGAAAGGAATGTGCAAGGCAGAGGATACAGGTGAAGGGCACAGTTCATGTTTCAGAAAGGAGGATGCCAACAACAGTCCAGTTTGGCTAAATCATAGAGATCGTGTGGAAAGAAATAATTTGAGAGAAGGCTGGGATGCTCAGAAAAGAAATTTGAACTTTATTTGGCAGGTAATAGGGAGCAACTAAAGACTTTCGATTTAGGCAGAGAGAGGTTACATGACCATTATATTGTGCAAGCAAAGAATATCATAATGCTGTAAGCAGTGTGGGATTGGAAAAGGAAGAGTAAAGGCAGAAAAATCCTTTTAGGAGGACAGTAGAATAGTCTAGATGGGAAGTAATGAAGAATAGCCTCTTTGAGAGAACCCTGGACCCTTTTATATCAGCCCTGTAGAATGAATTGTAGGAGATATGACCAAAACTAAGCAAGCCCCTGTTAAAATATTTTTATTTTATTTTTTATCTTATTTTATTTTTTATTTATTTTTCTTCATCCAGGGAAAGAGTGGATTAGAAAGAGAGCATGTTTGGGGTGAGAGGGCTGCTCTTAAAGGACTACACCAAACGATCCCCAACAAGTAGAAGAATCCCATTTATCTTCTCAGTGGAGCCCAATATGGGACAGCTGAACAAACTTTCCAATCTTGCTTGTGTCTGGTTTTCCAATTGTGGCTTTTTTGTTTTGTTGGATTATAATTAGTCTCCTTATAAGAAGGTTCTATGTTGTGGTGAAGATGCTGACGCACATATCATCGTGATGCCACATGCTGGCACTCAGATCATTAAAGAGATGTTTGTTCTGTTTTAGCCTTAAGGTCCCCAAAATAAAAATGCTGCTGCCTGCTTATAAAAGCATCATTGGCCTGCTTAGGTAACAGCTTCATACTTAGACATGACCTGAAAACTTTCATTCTGGGATGGTTTTGTTTGTCTACCTGCAAGGTGTTCAGAAAGTTACCATGCAATACATTCTTTTGAGAAGGCAACAGAATGCAGCCATTCTTAAGTGGGGCTAAGATGCCAACTAAACAGTTTTGAATAATAACATAGTTCTGAAAGATGGTTTAATAAGCAACTGGAATATATGAAAAAGAACTTAATTGACTTAAATTCCTCAGGATTGCAATAAGAAAAGTGCAGATGGAGCAAAAACAAGTTTGAAAAAATCCCTCAAAACCATAATTAAATGTTCCATGAGCGGCTCACAAGAAGCTCTCAACAGGAACAAGCAAAGTCCCTTTCTTCCCTGTTTATCTGGCAAAATAAAAAGTTGAGAAATTGCAAATGTATAAGTTTACGAATAAGCAAGAATGAGAAAGATGGAAGAGACAGTTATGCTGCAGTGGCTAAGGCATGAACTAGAGGAAATATGAGATTTGAAAAATGTGAGGAAATATGGATTTGAACACTGCTTTGCTACTTCAAGTCAACAAGCATTTATTAAGCACCTACTATGTGCCAGGAATCATGCAAGATCCTGAGGATACAAAAACACAATAAAACAATCCTTATATTTCACCTACTAGCTGAATGAACTCGGACAAATAGTTTTCCTTCTCTGGACCTTGTTCTCTTCTCTTTAAATGCTGCGGTTCACCCTTCCTTCTCAAAGAGAATCAATGACATCACGAGGGTGATGTCTTGACTTGCATGTGAATTGGATTTAAATGACACAGTCTCACTCTCTCCTCCAGAGTCATTGATAATAACAATTATCAGAATCAATGATAAGACAAAAATCTTATGCAGTGGATGACCTTGGCCTTTCTAAATTAAGGCCTACAACATTGTGGAAGTTATAAATTGTTTCAAATGGCATCTTTGCTGATTCCCTAACATTTTCTAATTAAATCATTGTACTAAATAGGGATGGATATTTTTATCTCCTCTTTACCTATCTTTATGCCTTTAATTTCTTTCTCATCTTTTTCCCCCTATCACTAGCATTTCAGGAGCATATCAAATAACAGTGGGAAAAGTAAATTTAATTTATTGGGAAAGGTTCTAGTGTATCTCCATTGCACACAATGTTTACTTTTGGTTTAGTTAGATACATTTTTATGATATTGAAAAAAACGATCCCTCCAGCCCTATACTTTGTATGGCTTTTTAGCATAAATACATATTATATTTTATCAAAGACCTTTTCTGCTTCTATTGAGAAAATCAGGTTTTGAATGTTTTATAAAATGAATGGATTTGAATGAAATAATAATGACACATTTATAGAGCACCTACTGTGTTCTGGGCACTGTGCTAAGTATTTTACAAATACCTCATTTGATCTGCAACCCTGGGAGGCAGTGGCTATTATTAATCCCTGTTTTAGAGTTCAGAAAACTAAGGCAGACAGAGGTTGAGTGAATTGCCCAGGGTCACACAATTAGTAAATATCTAAAGCTGGACTCAGTTTTTCAAGACTCTAGACTCAGTGCTCTGAGCATCCATCAATAATATCCCTTATACTTTTTAATTCAAAGACATTTTGTGTTAGGTTACAATAACACAATTATCAACATGCTGGAGTCAGCTCTACCTGGCTCAAGAGAGCTAATTGTTAAATTTTCATTAGGAACACTTATACTTGGAAATCAGCAAAATTAGAAATCAGGCCTTGGCACTTTTATTGATTGCTAGACTTAAGAAAATGTTAATAATGCAGATTAAAAGTGTGTATGTCATATTCTTCCGGGGAGCTGCTTGCTAAAGTTTTACCAGCACACCCTAATGAATGGCGTTGATCAGGGAGTCCCAAATTAATTCAATGAGGCCCCCAATCAACTTGACGATATTATAAGATACGGACCTTTGTCCGAAGGGCATCTCTCATAGAGGCAATCATTTATCCTTGCACCTCACTGATAGAACAGAAAGAAATCTTCTAATTAGTTCTCAATGACCAGGTTTGCTTCCAAATGTTTGGCAATGAAGAGTGGGGGGTGGGGTTTGACTCCCTTCAAAAAAGCCACTATTTTGTAGCTTATAGAGTTAAGCTGTAATAGTTCAGCACTGCCCCACCCCCTTCTTCTACATACTTTCTCTCTTTTTGACTTTCAAGTGGAAAGGAAGGTATTTTTGCCAGAAGCAGAAAATGATGACTTAAAAGAAAAGAACATGGCAAATGGCTTGCACTTGCCCAGATGGCCTCAGGTTTCTGGTCTTATGTTTCTAGCTACTTTTTCCCTTTTTGCTCCCTTTTCTGAACTCTAGAATTGCTTTTCTGAGACTAGTGTTACTGGCAATGAACTTTGCATTCCCAAGATACTATAGCAGCCATGACATCGCTAAGAGTCCTTGCAAAAGCATATGGACATCTGGCTCAAAGTTTATCCCAAATCTGAGTATTTCCTATTTGGAGAAATCCAGAAATGAGCCATACTTAAGCTTTACTTTGAAGATTCCCTAGAGTAAGACTCTGGGGTTGGGGCAATGAGAGAGAGAGAAAATGACCCTCTTGGAGTCAGCCCCCCCTGCCTCAATCTGCCTAGTCAGATCTTATTCACCTCCATTTATAGATGATGAAATATAAGACATGAAGAGCCTGAGTTCAACCTGATTAAGTTTCAATTTAATCTAGGTGACATGGCTAGAAAGTATTCAAATTGGAATTCAAACCTAGGTTCTCCTGACTCCAAGGCCAACGCTCTTGAGACTAGGGAGATATGCCTAGTGCTGAACCTATCATTTCAACCCTTTTAGAAGACAAAGGGTTTTAGTGACTGGTTTGTCAAAACCGTCTGTGCTAGCAGCTCTGATGTTCTTTGTCAGAAGGGGGGAATGTAAAAAGCCTCTGGCTGAACAGATTGTTTATTGCTCTCATGTCTCTGACAGACTATGAGTAACTGAAATGCACAGATACAATTTTCTTTTCAATCAGCTTGACTTCCCTCTGTTTCTTAGAACACACACACACACATATTTTTGTTCTTGTTGTTCATCCTTCATCCTTGAAAAGGACCAATGCCATCACCGGAGGGATGTCTTGACTTGAGTGTGAATGGCATTTAAGTGAGACAGAGCTGGGCAAAGTCATTAGCCTTAGTCTCTCCCCCACAGTCATCAGAGTCCAATGGCAAGACAAAAGTCAATGTTAGCATTGAAAAGAAGGGCTTTTGCTTTGATTGGGAAGCTAGCATTCATAAAAGGAAACTTTGCAATTTTCTGAAAGGAATTACAGAGTATGTTGGGAGCCGTCTTAATGTAAAAGAACCCAGAAGGTTTCATTTCATTCTACTAAATCATGGTTTTTTTCATAATCTATAAATAATAGGCAGAATTGTATTTTATGTCCTCTACATCTTTCGGCTAACTGTAAGAGAACAAAGGAGTGGTCCATTGTTGAATATTATTTGAGAAAGCCTGCTTATTCTATACAAAGGCCACATCAAGAATATTCTTACCAAGAACACCCTCAATTCCTATGCGATGGTATTTGTAAAGATTTTGCATAGGGAGAAGAGTAGGCACATAGGTACATATTCTGATATTCTCTTGGTCAGCTGTTTGTTTGGGCTTTTTTGTTTTTTGGTATTAACAAGATCAGATTTTTTCTCTATGCCTTCAGAATCTTCCCTTCCTGCAGATATCTTGGCTGTTGTATGTTGGTGTCTCATGGCCTTCACAATTTACAGCTGTTAGTATCTTCCATATGTCCTTGATCCGGGCCATTTGCTTTTTGTGTCTTTGTTCTCCGTAATACCATCTCTACCTCCTCTCTAAGCAACTCTGGGCTTCTGATGTTAGGTTCCCAGTGGCAGTTCTGTTATCTATGATGAAGAAATAAGTTTGTGGAAATAATTTGCAACTCTTTTCAATTTTTCTTCTCTTTGTAGTCCCCCTTCCGTTGTCATCCTTGAATTACCTTGGAATGACTTTGCTTAATTGAATACCTTATCATGCTTTCTTTAGACTGGTTTTACCCTTCGTTGCTTCTCTTTTAGTTATGAGAAAATGCTGCTCATAATTATGAGTATATCATTTTTCTTTGCAGACAAGTTTATATTGTAACCCAGTGTTGCCTTTGGCAGGCATCTCTCTTTATTAAGTAGGTAAGTTAGATGTTTGCTGATGAAGGCACTTTCTAGAAGCTTTTGTTCTTTCTGTTGGGGGCAATTAATTTATAAGGGTTAAGCTGCTGGTTGAAATTATTATTGTTGGTATGATGTCGTTTTTTGCTGCCAGCTTCCCATTTTTTATTTTCAATAATATTTTTTAAATTAGGGTTAAATTGTTTTAATTTTAGACCATGTCTTTCTCGCTATTATTTTTTTTGTCTTAAAAAAATGCTGTTCATATCCCTAAGGAAGAAAAACAGTGGGGAGAGACTACCTAAAGGTATTGTATAAATAAATGAACTTTTTGACATAGATTTTTAACGCTTCAAGATTTTAATTTACACGAATTAGCTAATATTTATTTTTACTAACACCCAAGTGAAGTAGGTACCATTATTATCTGCATTTCACAAATAAGGAAACAGAGACTCAGAGAAGTTAAATTGTTTTCCCAGAGTCACTTAGCTAATTAATTTTTGAGTTGAAATTCAAACCTAAGTCATCCTGAGTCCATGTTTGATGTTAAAAAAAAACAAGAACAAGAAGATTGTTCTTAATAACTACAGGCAGTGTGTTATAGTGGGAAGTGTGAGGGATTTGGAGTCAGAGGAGATGAATTCAAATCTTGACTGCTGTTTGCCCATACCATTTACCTTTACCAAGTCACTTGACCTCTCTAGGCCATGGTTTTCTCATTTTTTACATTGGATACTTGGACCAGAAGACATGCAAGGTCCCTTCCAACTCTAATTTTAGGATAATATGATCTTATGAATTAAACCTATCCAAAATTAAAACGTCTACCTTGCGATTTGGTGGGTTTAGTTTCATTGTCTATTCTCACGCAGAGGTTGGCGTATCACCTGCTGGCACTATTTTAAAGGCAATTCTTGTTCAAATACAAATTGTATTAGAAGACCTCTGAGGCCGCTTTGAACTTTTCAAATCTATGATTCTGTGAATGCTAATATAACAATTACAGCTGCTGTTTCTGTGCCAAATAGAGCTGGAATTCTGTCTTCCTCCCTCTCTCACTTTTGAACCCCTGAACCAATGGAGGGGGTTCAGTCCTGGGGGAGCCTGTATTTCCCCAGGGGAATCTAACTTTTTTCGAACTCTCTGACTCTTTATCCACATCAGTGCCAGAGCCCTGGGGAAAGTTATTACTGAAAGCTAGGTTTGGTTCATGCCTAGGAGCTCCTCAAAAATAGCACAGTAGAAAAGAACTCAATGTGCTAGATAAGTCAGAAATGGGCTGGATATTTATTACATTTACACGAAAGAAATGCTTAACATACACAAGTCTCACAAGAATGAAATAACAGAAAAACAACAGCAGTAGAATAACTACTTGTTTTACTTTTCCAGGAAATTGAGACAAATTCTGAACATGAAGTAGCTTATGACACTGATGAATAAATATTTTGCATTTCACTTCAGTTCTGTACTCTCCCAAACTATCTCCAGACTGATGTATTTTAGCAAGTTAGGTCAGGAACTGTGCTTATACTCTTGTGGATGGTCATCCTCTCCCATGTGGAAACCTAGTTACAACTAAGGGGTTGAGAAGCCTCAACCTCTCAGATTCATAAGGCTTCCTCTGAGGCAGAGGTTCCCAAACTTATTTGGCCTGCCTTCCCCTTTAAAAAAAATACCCAGCACTTCCCTGGAGATCTACTTTCTTTAACCCTTTAACTATTTTTTTAAATTTGCATCATTTAAAAAAACTATAATTTTTTTTAAAAAATGATACATCTTAAATTAATAATTTATTATAAATTTGTGTTTTTCCTACATTGAAATTTCGATGATGCGATGTTGCATATTGCATCATAACCACATAGTATAGTATTGTAAACAAGTCATTACACGCAGATATTCCTACAGATGCATTCCTACTTGCCAATACTTGCTTGTTTAACCTGTCAGTGGACTTGACTACTAATCATTTATAACTGTTATTTTGTGTGTTTATTTGGAAAATAATATAATCACTCTGACGTTAACTCTGTTACACTGAAGTTGAAACATGTACAGCTTTTCTAAATTTTCTTCTTTTCTCTTCTTTCTTTATGCTTCTACCTCCACCTTATTTTTATTCAATGCCCCCCAATTGTAGCCGAGGCTTTTACTACCCACCCTGGATCATTCCAGCATCCACTGGGGGTGGTATCAACCACATTGGGAAACTATATCTAAGGCTAAAAAGGTCCATCTCAAGGTTATTCTGTCGCCTAAGCTCAGAAAAAAACACAAAACAGAAAAGACAACTAGGAGCCCAAGGCCTAGGCTTAGCTAACCTCAGCTAACCAAGACTTTGATTTAGCTGCCTTGTGCTCATAGATATCATGCTGCCATTATGAGGTTCGGAGCTTGAAGGAAACATATAGCCCTTTTCCTTCCTCCTCTATGGAGGAGATCAGAGAAGGATTGTTTACTTCATGTTCCAGAGAATGTGGGAAGAACTCAAGTTAGAGGCTGTCTCTTCTTTTTAACTGAGGCAGCGCCCTGCCACTGTCAAAGGACAAGGTGAGGATCAAGAGACTATACAGAGTTTGTGTCATATTGCACTCCAAAGACTCTTCAGTGCAGAGCCATAGGAGTCAGCTTTAGCCAGGGAAAACTACACTCCATGACACTAAGTTAGAGGGTTTGAACTTTACTTGGTAGATAATAAAGAACTATCCAATTCAATTCTATTCAATTCAACAAACATTTGTTAAACCCTTACCATTTTTCAGGCTCTGTGTTAGATATTTCAGATACAAAGAGGAAAAAAAGAGGTCCCTGCTCTCAAAAAAACATCTATTCTACTGGTATGGGGTAGGTGAGGGTGTATGGGGAGTGATGAGTGAATATATAAAATCTACACAAATAAATGGATATGAAGTATCAAAGTAAAAATAAAGTAATATGGAGAGTCAGGTGAGAAAATTCCCTTGAACAGAAGAATAACACAATCTGATCTTTGCATATAGAAGATGTCTGGTATCAGTACCAAAACCAGATTGGGAGAGAGGAAACAGTAATGGGGGAAGATATATAAAAACTATTGTAATAACCCTACACAATGGTAATGAGGGTCGGTATTAGGATAGTGTCAGTGGGAATAGAAAGGAGAGAGATATTTTGTAGAATGAATTGATAGGAGTTGGGGAATGATAAAAAGGTAAGAGAAAGCAGTGTCAGAGAGAATGTCAAAGTTTTGAACATTTAAGGCTTAGTGCATAGTTGTCCTACTGAGAGAAATCATGAATTCAGAAGGAGGAACAAGTGTTGGGGAAAGATAATTAGCTCATTTTTGGAAAGTTGAGTTTGACTTGTGGGTGGAGGTGTTTTGAAGGCAGCTCAGATAAGTGTCAAGCTCAGAAGAGAAGTCAGGGCTGGAAACATAGATAGGGTAGTGATTTGTGTAGTAGATAGCTAAAGACAGAACCTCAATGGTTTAGGAAGAGGAGAGGAGATAAGGACTAAGAGAGAAGCTGAGAATGAATACAATATCTAGAAAGACTTGTTCAAGGTCACAGGAGCAGTGTGTGTTAAAAGTGGGAATTGAACTCATTATATTTACCCACTATGTCACTGAGTGTACCAAGCCCTGTAACAACAATTCGGCTAGCAGCTGCTGTTGAGGTGTAAGACCCACCAAGACCAGCAACAAGAGCTGCCAGTGCAGGTTCTTTTGATCTGCTTTACTAAGGAAAGTAACTTTAATGGGTTAACAATCTCACTTTAATCACACATACATATACATCATTAACTTAGTTCAGGGGGAAAAGCCAGGACCCTGAACTTCAGAGTAAATACAAACAAATTACAAACATCAACAGACAGACCTTGTCTGATTCAAATGTCAATTCACAGTTACCAGGGTTTAACAAAGTCCCAACATCTGGATTTACAAGCCCGGGGGCTCTTAACAATGGCTGCCCAGAGTCACAAGACACTCTTTCAGTGAGTGAGAGCCCCAAGGAAAAATGGCAACTTCTGAGTTAGTAATATATCCTGTTCAGGGTCAAAGGGTGTCACAACATGCGACTCAAACCCACATGACCTAAAAGTGTCACAAACATGAGACTCAAACCCACGTGGCCTGAAAGTTTCTGGCATCACAAAGATGTGATTCAAACCCATATAAACTAGGCTTTCCCTTGAGGCAAGCAAGTCATCAAAGACTCCCAACCTAATCAAAGAAACAAAGGCCAGACTCATCAAGGGCACTTGATTAAATAAGTGCTAAAAGAGAAAATGGTAAAAGAAAGTCCCAACTTAATTACTGATACAAGCCCTCATCACCTTCTCTCTGGACTATTGCAATAACCCTCTAATTGGTTTCCCTCTCTTATATATCTCCCTGTTCCAACCCATTCTTCATTCTGTATGTTTGCCCATGTCACTCCCTTTTTCAATAAACTCCAGTGGCTCCCTATTATTTGTAGGATCAACTATAAGGTGCTCTGCTCAGCATTTAAAGCTCTTCACACAACCTGGACCTTTCCTATCTTTCTGGTCTTCTTATATTTTGCTCTCTTCCATATACTCTATATTCTAACCACACTGGCTTACTTACTGTTGATCATATAGTAAGCTCTATTTCCCAACTGTATTTGACCATCAGTCTTAGGGAAACTCAACAGAGGTGTTATTAGGGAATGTGTCAAATGCTGCTGGAGAGAAGCAGAACTCAAACCTCAACCTTCGTGATAGGCCAGCTGGATAGTGTTAAATCTCACGCACTGGACAGATTTAACAGGGTCTCAATTCTGTGGTGACGATAGACAGTGTGTCCTCTTTGGGTCCATTGAACTTTGCAGAAGAGGATCTGGAATTACTTTTCAAAAGATTTTGTGAACTGAGCTGTGAAAACGGCAATGTAACATAAGACCTGTGGAAATTCCAAATGATGGAAATTGGAAAAAAAAGAGTCCAAAAACTGAAGAGAGTGCCTGATGAGGCCACATTCATGAAGCCTATCTTTTGTGGAATAGAGAATAATAAGCAGAAACAGGAGCAGTGTGGCTGCTGGCAAGAAAGTTATAGCAAGCTATGCATTTCCAGTCATTCTGCCTCCAAATGATGTGACTGTCCCCACAGAAGCTAAGGTAAGTGAATTGGAAGGTCATCCTAAAATGCTATGCTCCTTTTTTAAGAAGATTCTCAACATTCCTGAATGCTACGGAAAGGCCAAGGAAGATAAAGACTGGGAAAGGATCCAGTTATTTTAATGTAATTTATTTGTTTTATGTGGATTCAAAACATTTCATAAAATATGTCCTTGCTGACCCTCTGGATTGATTTTTATCAATTATATAGATGACATTTCAATATTTTGCATCATTATCAGAACCTAGTTCTTGAAAAAGATATTTATGAGGGCTCTGCTTTTATGACATGGCCACCATTTTGGTGGGCTTTGTACGATTCTATGTAAAAAAGTGGAAAAGGCAGAAGACCTAAATATGCACATAATAAGACTGCCCATTTCCTCTTACTTAGGCCAGCTAACCCTTACAAGGGAGAAAAAAAGTGTATAGTAATGGCTAGGAGTGATTTACTGTTAAAGTGGCCCTGTAGATATGGCTATATCATCTGGTGGGGATATGATACCCATATGGTCCTCACAGGTAGCAACTCCACATATCTTAAAGAAACACAGAGTAAGTGTGAGTATCTTATCCAGGGAATCACACATAAAGGACACTTGTATTCTCCTGTTTGTTTTTTTCTTTTTCTAGGTAATTCATATATCAAATATCAATAATACCCTGGAAGATATACTATCCTAGCTACAGGATAGACCTGTTACCTTTTCGTTCTACGGGAGAGGAAAAGGCATAGATCATTGTTTTTTATCTGAGGCTTACACTGTCATATTGAACAGCTAACATATTTCAATAGGCTGGCATTGGTAATCCACTTGATTGCCCCTGGGGACTAGTCATATGATTCAACCCCCTAACTTTGCAGGCTAAATACCAAGGCCCAGAAAAAGTGACTTCTAGCAGAGCTGGGATTCTACTCTGGATCCTCTGATTCAAGTCCAGAACTTGGGAGCTTGCTAATGAGCCATCCAAAAGAGAACCAGATACTTAATCAATAACAATTAATGGTGGCTAGATTGGACAAGTAACAGTCCTAGTGATAGGAATATATCATGGTGAACAGCATGCTAGCCAGTCAGCGCCTCTATTTAGCTGAAAGTGATATATAGCTATAGGTTTCTACCACAAACCTTCAATGAAGCCTTCAAAGACCACGAGGTCTTCTTAGTAGTATATTACTGTTAGAAGATTTTTGCTTTCAACTAGCTCTAATGTTCTTGTCCATTCTTGATCAGTGGGAGATGGGCAAGGTTTCAGTTGGTGGAAGTCCAGTTCAAGGAGGGCTTACTGTAGCAGAAGCTGATGGAAGATAAACTTATAAGAGACTGATCATGGTTCCAGAGGACTAAAGATGAAGCATGCCTCCTACCACTCATAAGAGAAATGATAGACTGTAAGTACAGAATGAGCAGTACATTTTCAAATATGGCTAATGTATTGCTTTCTTTTATTTCAATGCATTTATTTGTTACAGGGGAGAAAGAACAGCTGCAACTTTTAAAAAAAGCACCAGTTTAAAATAACAAAAACAAATGAATACACATTCAGACCAAGGCAGATAATGCCAGAAGCCTAGCTATATGGCTCAAAATACATGACTAGGTTGGGCTCTATTTCTCAATCAGACAGTTTTTGTTTTTGTTTTCATTTTTTTGCAAGGCTTGACAATGTGATAGGCCAACACAGCCAGGCAAGCTTGAACTCCAATTTACAAGGGTGTGACGTCAGTCAGAAACCTGTCTACCTGTTGGTGTAGCCACCCACAGATTATTACAAGTTGACCTATGAAGTTTCTAATTTCCCAAAAGTATTGGTCATCTACCAGAACTGTGATGCAAGGTATTAATGGAAAGAAGGACTCAGAGTAGGTATAAAATAATTTGTTCTTGTGAAAGGGATATTTGGGGTGAACAAGGAAAGAAAGTTTGTATAGCATGATTCAGAAATGTACAGTAGGTAAATCACAGAATTTAAGAGTTGGAAAGGCCCTAAACGTCCATCTAATCCTACCCATACCAAAAAAAAAGAATCTCTACCATAACATGCCAAACAAATGCCAACCAAGCCTCTGTTCAAAGACCTCCAACGATTAGGAACCCAAGCCTCCCAAAGCAGTCCATTTCATTTTAAGACAGCTCAAATTGTTATGGAGCTTTTTTCCCCCTGACATCAAGCCTAAATTTGCCTCTTTGTAAATTCTAACTAATACTCTTGGTTCTGCTTTCTGGGACCAAATAGATGTCTAATTCCTCTCTCACAAGAGAGCTCTTTAAATTCTGAACACTGCTCTTGTTTCCTGGCTCAGTCTTCTTTTCTCCAGGGTAATCATGCTTAGTTCCAACAATTGCTTCTTATACAGCAAAGTTGTGAGGCCCTTCCACATTTTGGTTACCCTCTTCTGGAGAGCATAATTGATAAACTTTCCAGTTAATCAGTGCCTCTCCTAAATGGTGGTGACTATAATTGAACACAATTTTCCAAATGTGGCATGACTGAGCAAAAGGACAGAGGTACCATCATTCCCTTATTTAAGAAAGCTCTGCTTCATTAAGTTTTCTCTGAGATCACATGAGCTCTTGTGATTGCCATGCCCCATGCCAGACTCCTAGTGAGCTTTCAGTCCACTAAAATCCCCAGACAGTTTTTTCATGAAAAAATAAAAACAAAAACTTGGCTGTGTAATTATACTTCATTCTATATTCCTGAAGTTGATCTTTTTTTTTTTAAAATTTAGCAGTGAGGAGTGAGTTCATGTAGGCAAGATGATGAGAACATACCAAGGGCCACCAGATGTTTTCTACTATCTCTTACTTATCCATAATATGAATTCCTTGTGAGAATTTTTTTTTGTTCTGTCAATTCCAGTGCAAAGGTTTTCTCCTTGGCAGAGAAAATGGAAGAATAAGAAAAATTGGGCAGCTCTGTTTCTCTGTGGCAAGTTATCTTCCAATCCATCCTAGCAGCCATCCTAGCTTTTCTTGGATCCTCCTCTTTCCACCAATATTGCTAAAAAACAACCCCCCCGTTTTTATTGTCCTCAGTTTCCCTTAATAGACTCAGCTCATTTTGATCTTTAGTTCTCCCAACACTGGTTTTATTACTGTGCCATGTTTTTACATTCACTCTGTTACTGGCTCTTGTTTATACCTTTTGGGAATATCTTTTTAAACTCTAAGTCAGTTGGTGAATTCTCTGTGTATCTTCAGACAAATCTGTTTTTCTCCTGAATTGGAATTGACCCCCTCAGTGTCTTCAGAATGTTATCCTTGGAGAGTTTCCATCTTTCCTTGGTTGATGTCCATAAATCCAAGGGATTTATAGAAATTATACAGAGAAATATATCTATCTAGATATAGAAATTGTACAGAGGAATGTATCTATCTAGATATAGAAATATATATATAATTCTCTATTTCCATAAAGAATGTATATTTCAATATTCATCTTTCTATATATGCATACATTTATAAATAAATGTATTCTCTGTTTTATAGAAACATATTTCTAAATATATAGCAACAGACAGATATATAGATATAGGTATAGATATAGATATAGATGGAGATATAGATATATAGATATAAATATACACACACATACATGGAGAGACAAGAACACACAGAGAAATACAAATTGGAGGGAGGTGGGGAGGGAGGGGGAGAGAGAGAGAGAGAGAGAGAGAGAGAGAGAGAGAGAGAGAGAGAGAGAGTGAAAGAGAATCTACCAGATTCAGAATTGACGTTTTCTATCACTACTAAATCAGTCTTTCAGTCTTGGGATGTGTTTTCCAAATTCCTCATCCATGCCCTCTTTCTGTTTAAATGATCTGTAGTATACTATGATGACAAAACAACTTTTCTTCTTCTCTCTACTGATCTTCTCCAAGTTCTCTCTACATTATCTCTCCCTTCTGGTTGCTATGCTTTCTTGCATGAGTATACGTTCTTAATTTAAATGTTACCCCACTTTTACCACTTTTGAATAAGATATACCAATTCAGGGCTGTATTCTAGTCGTGAGTTTAAACACACTGGCTTAGTGAGTCATTTGAGTAACATCTTCCTTTATTTGTGCCTTTGGTTCATTTGCTTGTGAAAGAAACACAGGGCATTTGTGAGCATCCATTCGAGGCCATGGATTTTACTTCTGGATCATCTTGGATTTTGTTCCATACACACACACACACACACACACACACACACATATATATATATATATATATATATTTGCAGATTTCTTATCAAAACTCTCCACTTCCCATCTTTTTTGGTTGAAAGCCCATTCAGTTTAAAAAGTACCTGGCAAATAAATTATCAGCCTTTGTTAAATGCATTACATTACTAGCTAGGAGTCTGTCATTTATATGTTTTAAGCTGTGGAATAGAACTCTAAATCCCATTCTCAGATAATAACTTTTTAGCCAGCTCTTCACACCCTAAATCAATTTTCTAATCTTCATCCCTTGTCTTTAATATATTCCAAAGATGAAAACACAACCTGTGCTTTCTTGCCTAAGACTGAAATCTTCAGCAATGCTTTTTAGGTCCCTTATAATATTCGTGCCCAAATGAATCATACCATAAAGGCATAGTGCTCATCTATTAAAACAAATTTGGGGACATTATCCATTGTGTCTCAGACATATGGTCTAGGTAAAGCAATGGACTTCTCTATTGTCAGGTTAAAAGTTTGCTGCCTCAGTGCCTTTGGGCAGGGAATCACTGATAGCCACCAATCTTTGTTTCTTCCCCTGTCCTTCAGATGATCTCTCACCTGGTAGTTCCCATGAAGGACAAGAAGCTGCTTCTTCCCCAGACTATCCAGCCCCCTTTTATTCAGAAAGAGTCTTAATTTTTTCACATGTAAACTTTTCCTTTCCTTCCTCCTCTATATTACACCCTATATTATTCCATTCTCTAACTTATTGACAAAAAATTGTTTCTCTTTCTACCATTCAGTTCTATTCATATTTTCCTCTATATTGTGGCCATGCTTCACAATTGGTTAGCTAAGTAGAGTAGTAGATAAGGCACTCAATTTGGAGTTAGGAAGACCTAATTCAAATCCTACCTCAAAAACTTACTAGCTGTGTCATCCTGGATGAGTCACTTAACTTTGGCTCCCTAAGTTTCCTCATCTGGAAAAAAAAGGATAATAATCATAGCCCTTACCTCTCAGAATCATTGTGAAGATCAAATAACAGATTTGTAAAAGAGTTTGCAAATCCCAAAGTGCTATATACATGCATATATATGCACATATATATATATATATATGCATGTACATAGCACTTTGGGATATACTTTATATGTGTTATCATTATGATTAAACTTTTTAATTTAAATTTTTATTTTTCAGAATGGTTCATTGTTTCTCATAGCCTGGATATAAGAATTATTTCTCAAGTCCCTTTACTTTCTCTTTTAAGAAAAAAAAAATGACATTACACATAGTTGAAACATGAATAGTGCACTTGCTGTGACAGAAATGCAAGCACCTCATGTTCAATTCAAGTTATTACAATTGTGTTTCCTGGTTGAGGTTTTAAACCTCGTTTTTGATAACTACCCATGGGTGTTTACACTCACTTCTAAACATCTCAATAAAAACATTTTCAGCCTATGATCAGCTTTAAGTAGCTTGAGGCAGTTATGTGGTACAGTGAATAGAATGCAAGTTCTGGAGTCAGGAAAACCTGAGTTCAAATTCAGCCTCAGACATTTACTAGCTGTGTGACTCTGGGCAAGTCACTTAGTCTCAGTTTGCCTCAGTTTCCTGATCTGTAAAACTGGGGATAATAATAGCACCTACCTCCGAGGGTTTTTGTGAAGATCAAATTAAAAAAAATAAGTGTAAAGTTCCTGGAATATAGTAAGCACTATATAAATGTTAGCTTTTTTATTTGCTATACTTGCAACTTTTAACTTAAACTCAGATAAAACTCCATAGCTGCATTCCATTTGCCCTTCCCCTTTAGCCTCCTATTTGTTTCATCAATTTGCCCCATCTAATCAACTTTACCAATTTGCTTTATCCACCAATTTGTTTTACTTGGTTTTTCTTATTTACTTTGAGTTGACTCTCTACCTTCTTCACTTTTTCAGATCCCTATTCCTTACTCCTTCTAAGACTTCTTTGATCCTCCTTTCATAGAAACTAGAAGTAGAAGTTAGATTTGGAATTTTTTCTTCTTCACCTATTCTTCCATTTCATATTTGACATGATTGTACTTATATAAACTATATCAGATTGCTCACTATCTCAGGGAGGGGGAAGGCAAGGAAGGGAGGGATAGAATTTGAAACTCAAAACTTTTTTAAAAGGTTTCAAAATTGTTTTAACATGTAATTGGGGGGAAAATGAAATATTATTAAAATATTCTTCTATTTCCCTCAAATCTGATTGTTCGCCTTCTTAACCAGTCCATACCTCATCAAATCACAAATGTAATGTCTGTTTTCTTATTTAGCTCAAGTTCTTCTGTCTTCTCTCACTCTTCCTCCCACACCTTTTCCCCCTGGAGATGAATCAGTCAGTTTAGAGGTATACTAGGAGACATTATTTTAGACTTTCGTTAAGACAATCTCACCATCTGAGTGGGAATGATAAGCTTTGATACCATGAATTTTTCCCTGCAGAAAGGTGAATAATATAATGCAAAAGTTCAAAATAAACTGGGTCCTTGCTTGTAAGTACAATTGATAGAGAATGCTTTAGAGACAGAAACCCTCTCTGAGAACAGGGGAAGAATTTCACAGGTGGTTGTATGAGGAACAAAATGAGTAATTTTGATCAGGATGCATGGAGATATTCCTGAGTTAGGAACTGGTCAATGGTGAATTCCAGCATTACCAACACACAGGGATGGAAGGGATTCAGCAGGGGCTACCATGCCTACCAACTTCCTCATGGAATCTCTGGGCATGTACTACATATATCAATACATACAGGGAGATGCCATGTTTCATATACAACCAGTATCTATTCTAGTGATGGTATTCAGAATTTTAAGTGCACCAATGTATTCATTGCTGTGGCAGAGTCAGAGCATTACCCATTGTGATCTGGGAGGGGGTTGAGATAGAAAGGAACGGAATGGAATAAACATGTATATAACACTTGCTATGTGCTAGGCACTGTGCAAGCACTTTAAAAATGTTACCTCATTTAATCTTCATAACAATCCTGGAAGGTGGTTGCTATTATTATTCTCATTTTTCAGTTGAGGAAACTGAGGAAAACAGAATGACTTCCCAAGGGCCACAAAGCTAGTATGTGAGGCCAGATTTGAAGTCAAGTCTTCCTGACTGCAGGTTTCAGTGCTCTACCGATTGAATCATCAAGCTGGAATGGAGCTGAATCATTCCATAAAAGACAATTCTTCCAACATTTCAGTGCTAAAGTTGTGTGGGCTTGCAGCATAGACAGCAACATTTGGATATTGGTATACTTAGCATGGTATAATCAAAAGGGCACTGAACTTGGATTCAGAAAAACTAACAGATACTATCCGCATAACTACAAATCCAAATCATTTAACCTCTCTGACTAATGTGAGACAGAGACTAATGTGAGACAGAGGTCTCACAGATTGTTGCAAAGAAAGCACTTTTTAAAAACGTGTGTGTGAGTGTGTGTGTGTGTGTGTGTGTGTGTGTGTGTGTGTACATATATGTACATATTATAAGGCCAATCAGTAAGTGAAAGATCTTTCCTGCCCAATGAATAGGCCTCAGGTGGGGACAACAAAGGGAGGCTTGATTAGAGGCAGGCCCACACCTTTTAATTAACTAAGTGTGAGGCCCCAGGCCTACACTGTTTTGCTAGTTAAGCTGATGTGGGTGTGAAGCCCTTAAGTCCCTAATGGGGAGTTGCTAAGACCAGCGCCAATGGTATGCGCACTGAGTTCTAGTCAATCAGATGGTGGTGAGGACTGTATAAAAAGAGAGCCCAGAACTGAGAGCAGCAGGGTTCAGAAGCAGACATCAAGAAGACATAGGCAGCGAGAACTACAGGAATTGGAATTCAGCCCAAGGAGAAGGAGCAGGAACTTGGAGCCCACAGAGCTTTAGAAGAGAGTGCTGAGTGGAGAATGAGGATTCATGAGTGATTGTTTACAGGGAGGCCCTAACAGGGCGGAAGGTTACAGGATGACTTGGCTCCTTGCTATAACGTTGTGTTACAATTTCCTTGTTGCTACATTGAGGTGGGCTTACTGGCTTTGGAATATTATTGCTACTATATGGAATTGGAATTACTGGTCCTGGGATTGGATTCTCTCATGTCTAAATAAATGTTATACTTCCTCTGCCTTCTACCTAGAGAATTTCTTATACTTTGCAATTCCAAACCATTCAGGCATGTTCATGGCCATCCTTGAGGTCATGAATCTTGCCTTACTGATATGTATATACATACATACATACATATATACACACACACACACACACACACACACACACACACACACATATGATTATTACATGTGAACAACTGCTGGCAAATTAGTTTAGCTATGGCGGAGGCTATGTCTTTAAAGTCTTATTAGGCAAAAGTGCCTGTAGGTGTAAGTGATTTCTAGGGTGCCACAACTCTAATTTCTAGGGCAATACATCTTATTCTGCTAATGGTATTCTAGACTACAGGAAGTGAATGTATAGTTAAATGTAGAGAATCTCCTCTCATCCATATCTTTTCTTCTAGTTCTAGCAGCATTGATATGTTTCTTCAAAAACCTTTAAAATTTTATATCAAAAACTGTGTTTCATGTTTTATAATCTCCTCTATTCCTTATCCAATTATGAAGTTTTCTAACTTACAGATGTGAATTATAGACTTTCTTCTATTTTTATGCCATGATTTTTATGTATATATCATTTATTCATTCACAATTTACAGTGGTATAGACTATAAAAGAGTGATATCCAAACTTCATGTATCAATACACTACTCTTTTTTTGCCAAAAAAAATTGTCATGCCTCCTCTTATTTTCACTTAAAATCATCTATAGAAATGTATATAAACAGTCTCATAGTTCCACATTTTATCTGGATAAAATAATGAATACATTATAATTTTATAACATGCAAACAAATTTTAAATGTATAAAATATTCATTTGTATATTTATATAATCATTTGTAATTTTCAAATTTATAAAAAAACTACAATATTAAAGTGACAAGTAAGCTTTTCAGCACATAGATTGTCAAAATATATTGTCAGTAATGACATAACTACTTATAATTATTTTAATCACTAAGATCAATATTTGTCTTTATAACGGCAATAGCAGAAAATGTCTTACACAAATAGGATATTATGAATAGTTGTAAAATTCACATTGCTTTGCTTGATAAACCAGAGAAATATTTATTCACAGCTAAAACATAATAAGATTTTCAGGTTCAAAGGTTTGTTTTAGCATCCTGTTATAAGTTGGCTCTATTAAATATAATTTTTCAGATGAAGTAAGAACATATTTTATGCATAGCAAATGACTTTCATATCTATCTACATTTTAAAACATCCAAGTTATTAAATTAAAATGAGAATTGTTTGGGTAGAGTGACCAAATGATTAACAAGCCATGCCTTGACTTTCTTGTATATTATTTTGAGTGATTTTAAAAATGATATGGCCTATCATTTTATAAATGTATTATTAATAATTCTTTTTTAAAATGTCAATTCCTCTAGACCCATCTACGAATTTAAAGGTTTACCACTGCTTTCTTTAGAGGACTTAATTTGTCAAAATATCTACAAAATATCCAGGTTTCAGGAAGAAATTTTTTGTTATAATATGAATTTCTGTTACCTTTATTATCACTTAGATATAAATCACTTCTTTGAACTGAAATATCCTTTAAAATACTTTAAGACAATGAAAGTATCTCTGAAGCATATAATATGTCCACATTGTACAAGATGCCACATTCTAGACTATAAACATATTTTCCTGACATTGACAGACTTCCATCAGTCCCACGATATTTCTACCACATTACATCACTTCTACTAATAAATCATTAACTATATTTAAATTTTCTCCTGAAAAGACATTGCCATCAGTGAGTATTCAAAGTAAAAAATGTTCCTTGAATGAATTTTAACACCATCACATATACATGTGATCAAATGAGCATCTCAAACTACATCTGTTTTTCATCAATTTTCAATACAAAATAAGAAGATTCTAGTTTCTCAATTAAGTTCTTCAAACATATAGGCAATTCTACCTTCTGTCATATTACACATGAATGAAACCATTTAAAGTTGCCTTTTATCTGATAAACCAAGTACCGTTGCAGCCATGCCAATATCTGCAGGCATCACCAGCATTTCTCTCACTGAACGAGGCTTTTTATACTTAATAATTCTATAAACAACTCTAAATCAAGCAATCTTCTTTTAAAATAAATTTTTTGTTGATGACTTCTGTTTCTTACATCATGATACTTATCTCCAGTATCCTTCCCTCTACCCTCCCAGAGAGCCATTCCATATAAAAAATAATATTTTTAAAGAGGGAAAAAATTAGCACAAATAATTGACACATTGAATAAGTCTGAAAAAATATGCAAAATATAACACATATGGACCTTCCATCTCTATGAAAGAGTGGGTTGGGAGTGTCTTCTCACATACTGACATTCGATTCACGCTTGATTTTTATGATTTTGTTACATTCACTTTTGGGTTGGGTGTGTGTGTGTGTGTGTGTGTGTGTGTGTGTGTGTGGTTTTTAGTTTACATTGTTGTAGTTACTATGTATAATTTTCTAGGCTCTCTTTCACTCCATGTCAGTTCTTGTATATCTTTTCCTGTTTCTCTGTATTCATCATATCCATTATTTCTTTTTTTCACATTTTTATTATTTAACATATTTAGTTTTCAGCATTGATTTTCACAAGAGTTTGAATTACAAATTTTCTCCCCATTTCTACCCTCCCCCCCCACTCCAAGATGGCATATATTCTGGTTGCCCTGTTCCCCAGTCAGCCCTCCCTTCTGTCACCCTACTCCCCTCCCATCCCCTTTTCCCTTCCTTTCTTGTAGGGCAAGATAAACTTCTACGCCCCATTACCTGTGTATCTTATTTTCTAGTTGCATGCAAAAACTTTTTTTTTTTTGTTTTTGAACATCTGTTTTTAAAACTTTGAGTTTCAAATTCTCTCCCCTCTTCCCTTCCCACCCACTCTCCCTAACAAGTCAAGCAATTCAACATAGGCCACATGTGTATCATTATGTATAACCCTTCCACAATACTCATGTTGTGAAAGACTAACTATATTTTGCTCCTTCCTAACCTATCCACCTTTATTGAATTTTCTCCCTTGACCCTGTCCCCTTTCAAAAGTGTTTGTTTTTGATTACCTCCACCCCCATCTGCCCTCCCGTCTATCATCCCCCCCCCCTTTTTTATCTTCTTCCTCCTTCTTTCCTGTGGGGTAAGATACCCAATTGAGTATGTATGGTATTCCCTCCTCAGGTCAAATCTGATGAGAGCAAGATTCACTCATTCTTCCTCACCTGACTTCTCTTCCCTTCCTACAGAACTGCTTTTTCTTGCCACTTTTATGCGAGATAATTTATACCATTCTATCTCTTCCTATCTCCCTCTCTCAATATATTCCTCTCTCATCCCTTAATTCAATTTTATTTCTTTTAGATATCTTCCCTTCATCTTCATCTCACCCTGTGCCCGCTCACTCTCTCTCTATATATATATATACACACACATATATACATACATATACACTCACATATACATATATATACATACATATATATGTATATATGAATATTCCCTTCAGCTACCCTAATACTGAGGTCTCATGAATCATACACATCATCTTTCCATGTAGGAATGTAAACAAAACAGTTCAACTTTAGTAAGTCCCTTGCAATTTCTGTTTCTTGATTACCTTTTCATGCTTCTCTTGATTCTTGTGTTTGAAAGTCAAATTTTCTATTCAGCTCTGGTCTTTTAAATGAGAAAGCTTGAAAGTCCTCTATTTTATTGAAAATCCATATTTTGCCTCGGAGCATGATACCCAGTTTTGCTGGGTGGGTGATTCTTGGTTTTAATCCTAGCTCCATTGACCTCTGGAATATCATATTCTAAGCCCTTTGATCTCTTAATGTAGAAGCTGCTAGATCTTGGGTTATTCTGATTGTGTTTCCACAATACTCACATTGTTTCTTTCTGACTGCTTACAGTATTTTATGTTTGATCTGGGAGCTCTGGAATTTGGCAACAATATTCTTAGGACATTTCTTTTTGGGATCTATTTGAGGAGGCGATCGATGGATTATTTCAATTTCTATTTTGCCCTGTGGCTCTGGAATATCAAGGCAGTTCTTCTTGATGATTTCTTGAAAGATGATATCTAGGCTCTTTTTTTGATCATGGATTTCAGGTAGTCCAATAATTTTTAAATTATCTCTCCAGGATCTATTTTCCAGGTCAGTGGGTTTTCCAATGAGATATTTCACATTGTCTTCCATTTTTTCATTCCTTTGGTTCTGTTTTATAATATCTTGATTTCTCATCAAGTCACTAGCTTCCACTCGCTCCAATCTCATTTTTAAGGTAGTATTTTCTTCAGTGGTCCTTTGGACCTCCTTTTCCATTTGGCTAATTCTGCCTTTCAAGGCATTCTTTTCCTCATTGGCTTTTTGGAGCTTTTTTGCCTTTTGAGTTAGTCTATTTTTTAAGGTGATGTTTTCTTCAGTGTATTTTTCAGCATTTTTTTGGGTCTCCTTTAGCAAGTCATTGACTTGTTTTTCATGGTTTTCTCACATCCTTCTCATTTCTCTTCCCAATTTTTCCTCTACTTCTCTAACTTGCTTTTCCAAATCCTTTTTGAGCTCTTCCATGGCCTGAGACCAGTTCATTTTTTTCTTGGAGGCTTTGGATGTAGGCTCTTTGACTTTGTTGACTTCTTCTGGATGTATGCTTTGGTCTTCTTTGTCACCAAAATAAGATTCCAAAGTCTGAGACTGAATCTGGGTGCATATTCGCTGCCTGGTCATATTCCCTACCAACTAACTTGACCCTTGAGTTTTTCAGCGGGGTATGACTGCTTGTAGACTAAAGAGTTCTATGTTCCAAGCTTGGGAGGATGTGCCAACTCTGCCACACCAGCACTCCTCCTTCCCCAAGAACCCCCAACCCAGACTGGACTTAGATCTTCAGCAGGCTGTGCACTCCTGCTCTGATCAGCCACTTAATTCCTCCCACCAGGTGGGCCTGGGGCCAGAAGCAACTGCAGCTGTAGTTCTGTAGCTGCCCCACCTCCGCTGCCCCCAGGGTGGTAGCCGAACCTTGAACTCCTTCCACTCCCACAGCTTTTCCCACTAACCTTCTCTGTTGTCTTTGGTGTTTGTGGGTTGAGAAGTCTGGTAACTGCTGCAGCTCACTGATTCAGGGCGCTAGGGCATGCTCCACCCGGCTCCTGGTCTGGTTGGTCCGTGCTGCCCATGCTGGACTCTGCTCCACTCTGCTCAGCTCCTCTCCCAGCTCCATGCAGGATAGACCTCACCCAGAGACCATCCAGGCTGTCCTGTGCTGGAGCCCTGTTCCCTCTGCTCTTTTGTGGGTTCTGCAGTTCTAGAATTGGTTCAGAGTCATTTTTTATAGGTTTTTGGAGGGACTCGGTGGGGAGCTCACACTAGTCCCTGCTCTTCAGCCGCCATCTTGGCTCCGCCCCCCCGACCCATTATTTCTCATAGAACAGTAACATTCCATTTTGTTCATGTATCACAATTTGTTTAGCCATTCCCCAATTTATGAGTATCTATTTTTTTTCCTAATTCTTCATTATCACAAAAAGTTCTGTTATAAATATTTTGGTGGTTATGGGAATTTTTTTTTATTGATGGGTTCCTTGGTGTATAAGCCAAGTAACTGAGTCTCTGGTTCAAAAATTATGGACATTTCAGTCACTTTATTTGTATGATTCTAAATTGCTTTCCAAATATTTGTACCTTCTTTTCCTTCCCTTCAAGTAGTCATGTTAATAGATCTTATTTTTTAATTTCATTTTTGTGCCCCTTTCCATGCTATTCTCATGCTATTCATTATACCTCCTCATTTTTATCTACCCTAAACCTTCCTTCTCTAGTTCATGATCTCTATAATTATCTAGTCTCTTTCTTTTTATTTGTATTCCAAGGTACTCATTCCGTGCTCCCCTCCCCGCCCCCAAGGTAGTTTCTGCCACTGTCCTGTAGACATTGGTCCATGGATTCTCCTTATTCTCACTCCCAGAACAAAGCTAATTCCTTTAAATCCAGACAGATAGGACACTGACTCATGGTAGGGCTACCCCCACCATGCCCCTGCAGCTTACCACTGTTATCTGCCCTCCCCCTCACTATCTTCTTTTCCCCATTTGCCTCCAAATTTCCTCATTGGTTCCATGTTCTCCTACTCTCTCAGGAGTCAGTTGTAATGCACCCTCCCACCCTGCCCTGGAGTTCTAACTTTCCCCTCTTAAGATTGGATAAGTGTTTTTTTTAAGAACCAGATAGCATAAATAGGGCACATCCAGCACAAGGACTTCTCCCTTCATAAGACATATCTCTTCATCCATAAGAATATTCATCAACAGAAATATTTTCTACTACAAAAGCAAGGTTTCTCTCCTTCCTTTCTCCATTTTCACCTGCTCTCCCTTCCTTCTCATCCACTTCCCTCCAGGCTCTTCTCTTCCTTAGACAACAGGTGTCACTTCCCCTTAATGCTACTCTTCCATATGACCCAGGCACATCACACAATTCTTACGTTCCCTCTGCTCCCCTCCTCCCTGCCTTTCATTCACCTTCCTATCTGGTAATGTAGTCCCACATAAAACATTGATTTGCCTTTGGGCAGCATCCCTAGGCTTTGTATATAATGCCATAGGCCTGCTTCTTCACTGTAATCTCCACATGACTACCCCTATCTCCTTGTGTATATTTAGAAAGAAGTCTCTTATGGGTATTTCTGCTATTACTGTGTTGTTATTGCTTTCTTTGGCTGCTCCATTCATTCATCCATACGGCATTTCTGTTGTCTGGAGTATTTGAGAAGCAAAAATGAACAAACAAAACTCTCTTTATGTATTGTTTTATTTCCAAGAATATTTAGATGCTTTTCTTTTACTATTGAATTTCCATATTTTTTCATTTATGGTTAAACTCAGATTTGCAGGGCAGCTCACCCTAAGCTGCATCCTAAGCTCCATTGATCTTTAGAACATATTATCCCATTCCTTCCTGTATTTTTTCTGGTAAGAGCAAAATAGTTTGTATTTGAGAGTCTCCTGATTCCTTGCAGAACTTGTTATGTCTTAATTGAATAATTAAATTTAACTACAATGTGTTCTGGAGCTTTGTTTTTGTTGTTGTTTGCTGTAAACAATCTGTGTATACTTTCATGTGGTATTTATTTCATCGTCTGTGTTCACAACTTTTGGGGAGTTCTCTTGTATTATTTCCTGTATTGTGCTATTAAGGGTTTTTTTTTAGTCTTTTGCTTTTTTGGTCTTATATTACTCTGGGAAACTTACAATCCTTAAATCATCTTTTTGCATCCTGTCTTCAAGATTAATATGTTTTGCTTTGATAGGGAGCATATTTTCTTATAATGTTATTGGGCAGTTTTTTGTTTGTTTGTTTGTTTGTTTTTTATTTTTCTTCCTCAAGATCTCCCTTCACAGATATGGACACTTTGCATTCCCAAAATATTTTTTCTCTCTGATGTTTCTTTGTTTGAGACTTGACATCATAGAGTCAAGTTCCTCTCTCCCCCCAATCCATTATTGTTGCTGTTGAGACCATAAATTCTACTATCATAATTTTCATTTCTCTTTTAAACCACTCAGGAATAGCATGTTGTGGTACCATGCTCTCCCCAAATTCCGCAGGGTCCTCTATCTCATCAAGTTTTGGATCATTTTCCTTTGTTTTGCAGCATTTATTCATAGATGCCTGAACTCATTTATTTAATCTGGAGTCCATATTTCCTTCTACCATTAATGTTTTAACCATTGATTTATCTGCTTATGTTCAAGGTTTTACAATTTTTTTCTTCCTGAGATCTTTGGTAATTTCAGTCTTTCCCTCACCATTATTTTTCCTTATTGTTCACTTTCTGACTCCTTCCCCTCTAATAGTGGTTTCCCTAGAACTGTATCTGAAAGCATCTCAGCCTTATGCCAAACTAAGCAATTCATAGATCATCAGCCTAAATTTCTGCCCCAGGTGACTTTTAGGAGGACAGAACTAGCCCCAGATGGATTTTGAACTCTTTCCTTCAGGCTTAGTGCCATAATGAACCCCCTCCCCCTCACCAGAGTGACTTGTTGTCCTGTCTCATTCCTTCTCTTCTTGTGTTCTGTGGTCTATCACCAGAATTTCAAAGAGCTGCTGGGTTGGTGCTACAAAGTTGATTTCTGTAGTTTGAGTTTCAGGCTCTTAGAGAAAAGACAAGCGGGGTATGGAGTTGAGCTCTATTTCAAACGCAGACATGTATCCTACCCCTTTTATCTGTTTCTTAGCTCTCCTACAAAGATCTTTTTTCAGAAAAGAACACTTCTTCCATTAAGGTATCTGTTGCGGCTCCAGCAGGTTTTAGAAGCCTAGAGGGCTGCCTTGGCACAGGCACTATCTGTCACAACCAGAGCAAACTTCCATACCCTGAAGCCTGGATCTCCATAGCAGTAGAAAGAGGGTTAGGGAAAGAGGGTGTTGGGTTGGATTTTCTTGCAAACTTGTGCGTCGAGTCCTTGGGTTTCATTACAAGCCTAAATATTGGGTCCTTGGGTCAGCTATGGCTACCTTGATACCAGTAGCACAGTGGGTGGTGAAGGAAAGTTTTGCTGAGTGAGCTTAGAATAGGCATCACTTCATGGTTTTGGGGTTGTTATGTTGTTGTTGTTGTTGTTGTCATTGTAGCTTTCTTTTGGATCTATGTGTCCTAGACCATGGAAACAAATGAAGTTGCTGTATCTTTGGTGTATAATTTCTATTTAAGAGAAGTTTGAGAGATCAAGAGGATCAGAGATAATGTCCAGTCCTCCATTGTCTTCTATTCTAGTGACTCAAAATCAAGCAATTTTCTTTATGTAGTGGCTATGATTTTTTAAAATGTTTGTTTTTGCATATTAAAAGCATCTAGTTTTCTCTGGAAAAATTCTCCTGTCTTGCCAATATAATCTACATATATCCTTTCAGCATGTCATTACAATACATGTCATATGCAACTGATGCATTTATAAAAAACAGAGGCAATATGTTGTCCCCATCAGTAATGGTGCTAGTAAGACAAAAGGATAAGTAAAGAGGATCACATTTTTTAAAATTTGATTTGGGCTTCTAATTGTATGTATGCTACCTAAACTTTCATTTTTCCTGGCTTGTACTAGTTTCAGCTGTTCCACTATATTTGCTCTTTAAACTAGTTATGAACCCATCAATCAAAAAGGGATACAATTTTCATTTGTTTTAAATATCAAAGATAAAATTTAAGATAATTACATTTAAATTGAAAATTAAGTTTAGGGTCAATTGTTTATCATTTCAGGTGATTATCTGCAATTGTTCTCAAGTTATTTCCACTTTTTAAAAGTTGTAGTTGTTTTGGAAATCAACTTAATATATTTATATTTACCAAAATGAATGATGTTGAGAAATATAACAGATATTGTGGTATTTTAAATTTCACGACAGAGATTGCATAACTTCTGGTTACCACACATTCTAATATGGAAAATATTTATGTGAAACAACTCATGGGTGTTGTGAGCCTATTCATACCATGTCTGGGTACTTCAAAGGCTTTTTATGTATTTCCTATGCATCCTTTTACATTACCAAAACAATTACCTCAGTGTTTTTATTGATTTTTAAAGAAAACTACCATTTTTTAAAGCTGGGGGGTTGGGGTTGGGGAAAACACCAGACCTGTGATTTCATTGGTTTACAGAAATCTACGTGAGGAAACTCCTTCCAATTAAGAGCAATATTTTAATGTATAGTTTTGGATTGCTGCCTGGGACCACAGAAAGGTTAAGTGACTTGCCCAGAGTCTCATAGCCAGTATATGTCAGAGACAGGATCTGAATCAGGGTCTTTCTGGTTTCTGGAATTGCTCCTTGGAGCCAGAAAGTCCTGGGTGCAAATCTAGCTTCTGACCCATACTGGCTATGTTACTCTGGGGAAGTACCTTACCCTCTCAGTTCTTTAAGCAACTGTCTTAAAATTACAGGTTGCAGTAAAGGAGAGACCTGCACTGATGGAGTTTCCTCATTGGGGTATTCCTTTATAGTATTGAAATCACAGTCATTCCCTATCATATTTATTAGTCATATTGGTCTAAACTTCCCTTTCTCTGTTTGAGTCTGAATATTCTTCCATTTCTTACCTGTGGGACCATGGGCAAATCACTTATCCTCTCAATTTACTTTTCTGCAAAACTAGGTCAATTGTACCAGATGACCACAAAGGTCACGTCCATCCCTCAATCTTTGATCTTGTAATACTATGAAGATCATACTATTGAAATAAGGACCTTACTTAGCTGATAAAAGTTTGGGAGAGCATATTAATTCTACCTTATTGAGAAGAATTTTTGTAGTACAGAAATTAATCCATCTTTAAATGTTTCTCTTGGAAATACATTTGGTCTAGGAGACCATAAAGGACACTTTATTCCCTTTAGGAGTTCATTTATGCTTTGTATAATTTCTCTTTCAAAGTTGATTTGTTTTGTTTCAGAATTTCAATTTCCTTTTTAAAAAATTAGCATTGGGGGGTGGAGCCAAGATGGCAGCTAGAAAGCAGGGACCAGCTTGAGCTCCCAGCCGAGTCCCCCCAAAAACCTATAAAAAATGGCTCTGAACTAATTCTAGAATGGCAGAACCCACAAAACAGCAGAGGGAAGCAGGGCTCCAGCCCAGGACACCCTGGATGGTCTCTGGGTGAGGTCTATCCTGCATGGAGCTGGGAGCTGGGAACGGAGTGTAGCAGAGCCCAGCCTGAGTGGCATGGACCATCCAGACCAGGAGACGGTTGGAGGGGGCCCTAGCACCCTGAATCAGTGAGTTGCAGCAGTTACCGGACTTCTCAACCCACAAACACCAAAGACTGCAGAGAAGGTTAGTGGGAAAAGCTTTTGGAGTGGAAGGAGTTCCCAGTTTGCTTCCAGCCCCGGGGGCAGTGGAGGTGGAGCAGCTACAGCTGCTGCTGCTTCTGGCCCCAGGCCCACCTGGTGGGAGGAATTAAGTGGCTGATCAGAGCAGGAGTGCACAGTCTGCTGGAGATCTAAGCCCAGTCCAGGTTGGGGATTCTTGGGGAAGGAGTAGTGCTGGTGTGACAGAGCTAGCACCTCCCCCCCAAACGTGGAACATAGAACTTGTTAGTCTACAAGCAGTCATACCCCACTGAAAAACTCAAGGGTCAAGTTAGTTGGTAGGGAATACGGCCAGGCAGCGAAAACACACCCAGATTCAGTCTCAGACTTTGGATTCTTTCTTTGGTGACAAAGAAGACCAAAACATACAGCCTAAAGAAGACAACAAAGTCATAGAGCCTACAACAAAAGCCTCCAAGAAAAACATGAACTGGTCCCAGGCCATGGAAGAGCTCAAAAAGGATTTGGAAAAGCAAGTTAGAGAAGTAGAGGAAAAATTGGGAAGAGAAATGAGAAGGATGCAAGAAAACCATGAAAAACAAGTCAATGACTTGCTAAAGGAGACCCAAAAAATACTGAAAAATACACTGAAGAAAACAACACCTTAAAAAAATAGATTAACTCAAATGGCAAAAGAGCTCCAAAAAGCCAATGAGGAGAAGAATGCCTTGAAAGGCAGAATTAGCCTAATTGAAAAGGAGGTCCAAAAGACCACTGAAGAAAATACTACTTTAAAAATGAGATTGGAGCAAGTGGAAGCTAGTGACTTGATGAGAAATCAAGATATTATAAAACAGAACCAAAGGAATGAAAAAATGGAAGACAATGTGAAATATCTCCTTGGAAAAACCACTGACCTGGAAAATAGATCCAGGAGAGATAATTTAAAAATTATTGGACTACCTGAAAGCCATGATCAAAAAAAGAGCCTAGATATCATCTTTCAAGAAATTATCAAGGAGAACTGCCCTGATATTCAAGAGCCACTGGGCAAAATAGAAATTGGAAGAATCCATCGATCGCCTCCTCAAATAGATCCCAAAAAGAAATCTGCTAGGAATATTGTCGCCAAATTCCAGAGCTCCCAGATCAAGGATAAAATACTGCAAGCAGCCAGAAAGAAACAATTTGAGTATTGTGGAAACCCAATCAGAATAACCCAAGATCTGGCAGCTTCTACATTAAGAGATCGAAGGGCTTGGAATATGATATTCCGGAGGTCAATGGAGCTAGGATTAAAACCTAGAATCACCAACCCAGCAAAACTGAGTATCATGCTCCAAGGCAAAATATGGATTTTCAATAAAATAGAGGACTTTCAAGCTTTCTCAGTGAAAAGACCAGAACTGAATAGAAAATTTGACTTTCAAACACAAGAATCAAGAGAAGCATGAAAAGGTAATCAAGAAACAGAAATTGCAAGGGACTTACTAAAGTTGAACTGTTTTGTTTACATTCCTACATGGAAAGATGATGTGTATGATTCATGAGACCTCAGTATTAGGGTAGTTGAAGGGAATATGCATATATATATATAGATGTTTATGTATAAATATAGGTGAATGTGTATGTATGTATATGTGTGTATATATATATATGTATATATAAAAGAGGGAGAGAGAGCAGACACAGGGTGAGTTGAAGATGCAGGGAAGATATCTAAAAGAAATAAAATCAAATTAAGGGATGAGAGAGCAACATACTGAGAGAGGGAGATAGGGAGAGATAGAATGGGGTGGATTATCTCACATAAAAGTGGCAAGAGGAAGCAGTTCTGTGGGAGGAGGGGAGAGGGCAGGTGAGGGGGGAACGAGTGAACCTTGCTCTCATCGTATTTGACCTGAGGAGGGAATACCATACATACTCAATTGGGTATCTTACCCCACAGGAAAGAAGAGGGAGAAAGATTAAAAAATAAAAGGGGGGATGGTGGAGGGGTGGGCAGATGGGGGTGGAGGTAATCAAAAAAAAACTTTGGAAAGGTGACAGGGTCCAGGGAGAAAATTCAATAAAGCAGGATGGGTTGGGAAGGAGCAAAATATAGTTAGTCTTTCACAACATGAGTATTGTGGAAGGGTTATACATAATGATACACATGTGGCCTATGCTGAATTGTTTGACTTCTTAGGGAGGGTGGGTGGGAAGGGAAGAGGGGAGAGAATTTGGAACTCAAAGTATTAAAAACAGATGTTCAAAAAAAAGTTTTTGCATGCAACTAGAAAATAAGATACACAGGTAATGGGGCATAGAAATTTATCTTGCCCTACAAGAAAGGAAGGGAAAAGGGGATGGGAGGGGAGTGGGGTGACAGAAGGGAGGGATGACTGGGGAACAGGGCAACCAGAATATATGCCATCTTGGAGTGGGGGGGAGGGTAGAAATGGGGAGAAAATTTGTAATTCAAACTCCTGTGAAAATCAATGCTGAAAACTAAATATGTTAAATAAATAAATTTAAATTAATAAAAAAAATTAGCATTAGAGAATATTATAGATTTTACTTAAATTCTTGATTCTATTGGCATGTATCAGAAAAACCGAGAGTTCTTGTTTCTGGTAATTTTAAAATTTCTTCTCCATTCAGACAATTTTTCTTTCACTTTTAGAGAGCTTGCTTTTTCTTTGCCCTTTAAGAATAAGATTATCTAACACTTCATCAGTTTAAATATTTCATATAACACAGTTCTTTATAGTCATCAATTTTAGAGGAGTTTTTATTTTATTTATCATTACTTTGACTGTCTTTAAAGTTCAGGATTTTATTTTCTTTTACAAAATAACAACATGTATTTCATGTATTTCTGAAATAAAGCACTTTTGTCTCCACAGTATGAGTTATAGAATGCAGCCTGAGCTGAAAACCAAGGAACTAGAAAAGAATGTGATAATTACAGTTATTACTATATTAAAAACCTATTAGACATTTTCTTTAAAGGTAGACTTTTCTCCCCTCATCAGTCTTGCCACTGTTTCTAAGGAAACTTCATTATTCCCGACAAAAAGCACAAGATGTAGAGTTAGGCTTTAGAAGATATAACAGTCAATGCCTCAGAACTAGAGAAACACCAAAAATGTAGAAAGCTGCTGCCAGGGGCCTAACAGGGAAAAGTAATTTCTAAATAGGCCAAGCACCCTGCTAATAAAGGCCTCAGCTAAATCCGAGGCTAGCAATTTATTGGGCATAGAGGTACATGTTTGTTATTCAGTCATTTCAATTGTGTGCAACTTTTTGTGACCCCTTTTGGGGTTTTCTTAGCAAAGATATGGAAGTGGTTTGCCATTTCCTTCTCCAGCTCTTTTTTCTTTCTTTTTACAGATGAGGAAAGTGAGGCAAACAGGTTAAGTGACTTGCCCAGGGTCACACAGCTAGAGTCTAAAGTCAAATTTGAACTCAGGAAGATGAGTCTTCCTGGCTTTCAGTCCAGCACTCTATCCACTGTGCCACCCAGTTGCCCCATAGAGGTATATGGGAGCCATGTATTTCTAGAAACAAATACTGTCCCAGGGGAGAAAAATGTGGCACCACATCAAGGTATTACTAAAGGACTGAAGAACCAGGTCACAGAATCCAATCAGCATTAATAGTGGGCAGGGAGAGTTCAAAATGGAGCTGGTGGCAATCAGTTTTTAATCTCCTTTTCACTTGCAATACAGCCTTGCAATTACTCTTAGAGTATAATGATCACTGAAGAGGCTGCCTTCATTTGTATGCCTCCTGACTCTGTGGCTGAATGTCAGAGGGTTTGCTGGTGGTATCTGATGACACCTTCTATATACTCACAACCCTTATCAGATAGTACAGGAAAAAAAGTTAATAAGTAATACCAAACTTTACCTCTTTTGGCATTGTGCTTAGAGTGATGAAGTTTCCTTAGAAGCAGAGGAAAGAATGATTCTGGGATAGGAGGGAGATGTCTACCTTTAAAGAAAATCTTTAGGAAATTTTAATATAGCAATCACTATAATTATAACATTCTAGGTTTGGTTAGACAGACAGCACCTACATAAAGAAGGTCACCATTTCCAGGGTGGAAATTACATCATTACTGCACCAATTAGAACAGGAGACTGGAAATAGTTGCTTGGAGTTTACCTGCTATCCCAAGTCCTTTCCTTAGAATCGCTAGTGAATTTCCATTTGTAGGATGGATCAAAGACAATATTTAGCCAAGATTTTTGCCTTCTCAAGACATTATAACCCTTGCATAAAAGGGTGGTTTTATGAAAATAATGAATAATAACAACATAGCAGAGGGAATGTTCAGATTTGCCCTTTCTGGGGGGGTTAGACAGAATATGAGTCGATATTCCCTATCCAACATGTGGAAGCCTGTTTCCGGCCATGAAGGGTTGTTCTTACTGTGTGATGATAAAAAGTCTTTTAATTGGCTATGTAGCTAAAAATGCTTAATGACTGAACTAGATTCGAGTGCACATATAAAAAAGTATGACCCATCTCTCAGTTTCTCCCTTGTCAGCTTTGATTGAGGCAGGCTCAATTTGAGCTGCTGGGTCAGTGAAGGATAGCTGGCTTTATTACTCTACCCAGCTGCTTTGTGGCCATGAGCATACGGTACTTTGGTTTCTTTGTATTTATTTTTTTTTCAGATCATAAGTAGATACACATTTTAGATAGATGGATAGAGATCTATAACCATAGGTCTCTATATGTGTCTATAGCTCTATATCTATATATGTATATCTAGATAGATAGATAGATAAAGTTGAAACTGTTCAAATGATTGTGGGAAATGATTTAAAAATATTATAAGGTCTTACTGGGAACTAGAGTCAGATACAGAGTACACCAGAGTCATAGAAGTCAGGAGGTGAGAAGCAACCTTGAGATGTACGTAACCAGGCAATGACCTCATCAACACTGCAAAGTCTGAGTAGCTTGTAAATTAGCAACTGCATGTCCTACTCCAGAAGCCAAGGCCAGAGATAGCTTGTGCCTTCCGCTTCCTCGGCATAGTGACCTAACCCCAGTAAGAGCAGAGCAGCCTGGTTCAACAGTTCATGAACTACCTACCCAGAACAGATAAGGGGAATTTTAGGATGATACTTCTTGGTCACACATGTTCTCTAAACATGTGCCTCACTACTATTGTACTTAAGTTGGACCCCATTCTTCCCAGGATCCTTATGTGTGGAAAAGAAGAATGTGCCTCTGACTTGGGAAGATTTTTTTTGGTCAACACCTTCTGATGTATCTCAGTAAATCACTTTACTAAGAGATAATGGGGTTCAATTGGTTGACTGATAATGGAAAGTATACCAGTTGGTGCTTAAGAGTTACAGTGTTAGTTACAAAGCATAACCCCTCAGTGTTTTACCCTTAGAATCCTGAGACGAGGGATAATCAGCCTACTCCTGGGAGTCCAATTTGAGAATCCTTGTGCCCAGTTGGGGGAACAGCTCCAGGGGTTATGCTACCATTATAATGTTCGCTAACATTTATATAGTGCTATATTTTTTGCAAAATCATTTACATTTATTATATCATTTAATATTTCCATAGCCCAATTATCTAGCTTGCTTGCATTGTTCACTTATGAATAACCCCACAAAGCTCATCATTTATTATACTATCACTCTGCTCCAAACTTCTTTAGATTTTCTAACCACAGACATCTCAGTGAAAAGAATCTAATAACCAAGGCCCAGGTCAAACTACAAGATAAGAATTGCTAAGAGAAAGAATTTGAGGTAATTTAGGAGATTCTATGTTATTCCTTTTAGCCTCTCTTTACGAGGGGCTGTTCCATGAAGCTAATGTCTAGCTAGATTTGGAAATTTCCATTCACATGGATCTAAAGCAATCTGGCTCCCTGAATTTTTGCCAGGCCAAGGATGAAGGGAATAGATTCTAACCAAGACCATTTGAGAGCAAGAGGGCACCATAGTGAGTCTGATAAACTAACAATGATTCACAAGGCTCTGAGAATGCCAAAGTGCTTGCCGCAAAGCTGCTTCTAAAGTAGAGGGACTGTTTGACCATTTTTTTTCTTTCAAATGCCTTAAACATCAGCAGAGACTCAGGGCTTAGTGAGGATTAAGAAGCACAGGGGCCCAGGCTTCAGTGATCTCTCTCTCTTCCAACCGGTCACTAACTAAACTGGAAAAAAATACATACACATAAACTATGCCTCCCCACTAATATGTACAAGGACTGTTATGAAACTCAAATAATGCTGCAAGGTAGCTTTGAACAGAAAAATCTTTAAGTGCAATCCACCAGAAATGTCTTGGATCTTGCTCCCTTTCCTTGGGCCCCAGTTGGCTCTTAGCAATAAGGGCTGACTCCCTGAGAAGAGAAAAGAATTGGGGGAAGAGAATGGATTGAAGGAGTGAAGGAGAGAGATGGAAGTAGAACCCCAAGAAAAACAAAACTGAACACAGAAATAGAATCTGGTTGTAAATTTTTCTGATTTTAGAAAAAGAAGTAAGAGAAAGTAAAAAAAAAATTCCTACTACATTTCATTTTAACAGAACATACCATGTGTAATGAATGTAAAGAAAAAGTAAGGACCTGAGACAAGGAAACCAAAGAGGAGAAGGGTAGATAGTTATTTTTTTTCTCTTTCTTTTTTTCTTTTCTATTCATTGCCAGAATCATCAAAGTTTCTACAAGAGGGTGGCAAATTCCAAGCAGAGGTCAACACAGATATTACCTCCTTTCTCAGCTTTTTATTTTTTTATTTTTTATTTTTGAGGGGAGAAGGCAGGGCAATTGGGGTTAAGTGACTTGCCTAAGGTCACACAGCTAGTAAATATGTCAAGGGTCTGAGGCCGGATTTGAACTCAGGTACTCCTGACTCCAGGGCTGGTGCTCTATTCACTGCAGGATCTAGCTGTACCCCCCCCCTCAGCTTTTTCAATGGTGAATTGAGTATTGAAAAGGACCAGGGCACACATGACTGTCTGTCCCACATACAATTTCATATGCAAAAGCAAAGTGGATCCAACAAAAAAGTTCCCCAAGAAAGAGAAGAGTTTCAGGCTCAAGGCTGACATTAGGATGCCTCCTAGGAAGAGGGAGATATGATGTCTAGCATAGAATACATTCAAGGTGAAGCAGTTGGAAGATCATTGCTGTGCCCAGGAAGTAGGTTGAAATGAGGTTAAGGTTGAGATATTTAAGTCCAGGGCAGGGATCAGGCCAGCTCCTGTGAGCAAAGCAAATGCATCCAGTAGACCCAATCTCATCTGCTCAATTTCATAACTGTGAGATATCATCATTAGCCATGTCATCAATTCCAAGGAACCCACGGTGGAGAGTAAGCCAGTCTGAATTATATGGATACATATGCATGTAGGCCCCTGGGGCTCCAATAGACATGCAGAGGACAAAAATTATATAGACCTTCTTCAGATGGTACTAAGTAGAAGGTGTAATATAAGAAAGTGTTAAGAGTGCATCCAAGTTGATCTTCTGGTCAAGCACGTTCATAGTGCCATACACTATAAGACACAGTCTTCACTATCTCCTGTAGAATTCCAAGTTACTGAAGAATTATACATGTTATACATGACATCATTTTCCCCACAACTGGGACAAGGGAACTGTCTAAGAAATTAAGTTATGGATTATCGAATATTGGACTTGAGGTCAGATTTATGCTACTCAGAGATTGCTCCTTTCCTCCCCTATCCTTGCTTATTGCTTAGTTCCCAAAGTCATTCCACACCCATAGAGAGAGCATCAAGTCTGGAAGAAGCTCATGGACAGCTAGCTTTATACCCCTCAATTCACTTTCAGTTATGGAAAAAGAGGCTTCTCCTTTGATTTACACAATTTCTTATTTTATGCATATTTTGAGGATATTGTTGTTTTCAGTTGTTTCAATCATGTCCATTTCTTTGTGATCCAATTTGGGGTTTTCTTGGAAAAGATACTGGAATGGTTTCCCAGTTCCTTCTCTGGTTCATTTTATAGATGAGGAAACTGAGGTAAACAGGGTGAAGTGGCTTGCCCAGGATCACACAGCTAGTAAGTGTGTGAAGTCAAATTTGAACTCAGGTCTTCCTGACTCCAAGCCTGGCACCACCTAGCTGCCCCATGCCTGGCACATAGTAGGTGTTTAATAAATGCTTATTGATTGACTGACTGATGTAGCTTAGTGCCTGACATAGAGTAAGTGAGTCTAAACAAAGGTTTGCTGCCTGCCTGTCTGCCTGCCACCCCACCTGCTCCCTCTCTTAAGATCCTAACCCTAGCCTAAGACCCTCCACTTGTATGCCTCAGAGCTTCTTATTCTATCCTAAAACACTCCTCCTGATACTAGAGATTTAAAGGTAACACATCTAGTCCAACCCATGCATTTTAAAGATGAGAAAACTGAGGCCTAATCCTTTAAGCACAAGTTAGTTACTGAGTCACAGTCTGTAGCAATTAAAATATAAGTTCTGAATAAAGCAAGAGTCCCTTATTTTCATATGCTAGATAGATTTCAATTATGGTTGCTGGAAAAACAGAGTTTGGGGATAAAAAGCATGATGAGATTAGATAATTTCAGATTTTTAATAAGCTTCCAGAACACAGAAATAATAACTAATACTTTGTAAATCACTCACCAAAGTTCACTTTTCACTTCTCATTTCTAATACCATTTATAATGAACCATCATGAGCCCTATGCTTGTAACAATAGCTAACGTTTTACAGCGCTTTAATGTTTGGGCTGCTAGATGGCACAGTGGATAGAGCACCAGGCCTGGAGTCAGGAAGACCCATCTTCCTGAGTTCAAATCTGGCCTCAGATACTTACTAATTATGTGACCCCGGGCAAGTCACTTAACTCTGTTTGCTTCCATTTACTCATCTGTAAAATGAGCTGGAGAAGAAGATGGCAAACCACTGCAGCGTCTTTGCCAAGAAAACCCCAAATGGAATTACGAAGAGTCAGTCACCACTGATACAATTCAACAATAACTAATACAGAATGCGAAGGAAATAATTGAATCCAGCTATTACAGAGAAGAAAGAAAAAGCGAAAGATCCATTGCCCTCGTGACCACCTGTTAAGCTCATTTGGTCACAAGGCTCCACTCTATTCACCAAGGACAGAAGAAGAACAAACAAAACAACCAAGGACTGGGTCCTGTTTCCTGGGGGCCACATGGCCTCAGAGAGGGAAAGTCTATCTCTTACTTTGTGGTCTCTCAATGTTTGGGTTTTTTTTAATCCTTCCTAGTCCAAATATATTCTCCTTACAAAAAAAGAAAGATCAGTAGTTCAATAGCTCTGTCTTTTATCTGTCCTCTGGCACGTTGTAGACCTATAGCGGCTGGAGATCTCTTCCTTTCTTAAGAAAGAAAGGAAGTCAAGCAAGTCTAGAAAAATCGGGAGGTAGAGAACATACATCTAGGGAGACATTAGCATCATAGATGGAATGGCAATAAGAGTTTATATGCTTTCTCTCCTCATAACAGCCTTATGAGCCTTGTCTTTATGTTTTTTTTGGGGGGGGTGGAAGTGGGAGGAGGCAATGACAGTTAGAAGGTATACATTCCAAAGCTGTGATTTTAGGGGGTGGACTCTCATTGCAGAAAGTCCCTCCACCATTTCAGAGCTGAAATTCATCTCTAACATGGTCTTAGAGGGGTGTATGGGCCAGTAAGAGAATATCTATTTTATCAAAGAATTTTATATATTTAGAACTAGAAGGGACATTACAAGTGGAGTAGTAGTGGACAAAGCACTGGACTTGGAGTCAGGGAGACCTGAATTCAAATCCTGCTTCAGACCTTTACTAGCTGTGAATTCAAATACTGCTTCAGACGTTTACTAGCTGTGAGACACTAGACAAGTCAACTGACATCTCTGAGCTACAGTTTCCTCAACTGTAAACACGGATAATAATAGCTTTCCTCATTGGGTTGTTGTAAAGATCAAATCAAATAACATGGAAAGCACATTGGAGACCTCAAAGCACCGTATAAAAATCTAGCTACTATTACGATATAGTTTTGCTCCCTCATTTTATGATGTTGATACTGAGGCCCAGAAATGTCAAGCTGACTCCCCCAAAGACATACTGGACTAAGTGGTGAGCTTGCATTTGAAATCATAGTCTCTGATTTCCAAATCTCCACTTTCCCCATTATATCATGCAACCTTTTATCCAAATACAGCCAGTATGTACAAGAAGGAGGACTTGAATTCGGGTCTTATTTCTAAGGCTACCTTTCTTTCATTAAGCCATACTGCCTGTGTTAGCTTACAATCGAAATAAGCAATTTAAAGGAAACAGTTGAATGCAGCCATTATAAAATAAGGGGGAAAGGGGAGGAAAGATCTATTTCTCAATAATCTCTTATAGGAAAACTGGAAAGAAAGTTGGTTCCTTGTTACGGATCCCTATGAATTTGACTCTTTTTTTTTGCTTAATGTGTAAACCCTTAGACACAAGTTATTCTAATGCAATACAAAAGCTTGTATACTGAAAAGTATAATCCTACCACCTAGTCACGGATAAAAACAAGTGTCATAACACCTCTTGTAAAATGGAATTATCATTAATTTTTAATGCATTATCAGCCTGATTTTTTTTTATTTCATGAATATGCCACACAAAGAATGCAGTCATGTAGAAAGTGTTACTTGATATAACTTTGTATAAGGATGTCTAACATTAGGTCCTGAATAAATGAGCATAGAAAAGAGCTTAGTAAGAGACAGTTTGCAAAGGAAAAGAAAATGGTTTACACAAAGTGACTTCCAGAACTACTTTCTTCTGGTCAACTGGGTCATACTTGGGAACAAAAGCTCCTAAATTTTTTTTAAAAAGGTTTGATAACAAAATAAATGATAAAGCATCCCCCCATTCCCTGTTGCCACGAGATTTTGCACTCCATCTAAGACAAACCTCCATTGCTTTAAAGAAATCTTGGCATTACACAAGATTAGGCATACTACAATGAAAAAAAAATCATTTCAAGAAAAATGATGAAGTATGTCTCCAGCTATGAGATTAAAATTGATTAGAAAAAGTAATATTGCCTCCGCACAGTAATGCTGTCTGATAATGTCTTAACTCTCTGACTTTTATTGGACCATCTGCTTTTGAAAATTAACTAATGGAGAATCACAAACAGAAATGGATGACTTTTTTTCTACCTTAAATTACTTAAATAACCCTTATGTAAGTGAAAGCTACAAATTTCTAACTCAGAAATTAGAAAGAGCCAGGATTCGGAACAGGACTACTTTGAGAATGTTCTGGTAGGAAAATAAATGAGCATCATTTCAAAATATCTAGGCAGCTTTCAAATAATAATGTCATATCCACCATCTCTCTCACATCTATTCCCTTCTTGTCCCTCATACAGCTTTTGCCCTATTCAAGATCTCATCATCTCTATTCTACACTTTTGCAATAGCCTCCTAATTTATCTCCCTGCATTCAATCTCTCTTTTATCCCATCTGTCTATCCATAACTAGAAAACCAAAACTCTTTAAACACAGATCTGACCATGCCGCTCCTCTACTCAAAAATTTTCAATAGTTCCCTATTGACTCTAGGATAAACTAAAACACTCTCATTGTGATATTTAATGCATTCCACAATTTGACTCCCACTCACCTGTATAATCATATTTTGTGTTGCTCCCCTTCATATACTTGCTCAGGTGGAACTTGTTTGCTAGTTCTTCCTAGAAGAGCACATTTTATTTCCCACTCCAGTTTCTTTGCACCAGTGGTCCCTCATGTCTGAGATGTTCTCCCTTCCTCTTTCTTCCTCATAGAATCCCTAGCTTGCTTGAAAGCATAACTCAAATACCGCCTCCTACAAGAAGCCTGTACTGAACCTTGTTATTCCAAACCCTACACACAATTATTATCAGTCTCTCTTATATAAAGCATGTATATGGCAGTAAATACTTGGTGTCAATTTAATTTCTGTTCCAAAGACTACTGGTATGGGACTCTTTCCTTATTGGTGGAGATGAAAGGCCTGCTTTGTGTGAGGGGAGGGACAGAGTTTGTAAGAAGGGTGAACTTCAGTTTTTAGCCAGCCTTCCTTTTGGACTCTACAAATAAGAGGCCCCTTTGATTTTTTTGAGGGGACTCTCCAAACTGAGAGTTCTCTCTTTGAGCAGCACAGGACTCTCCAAATGAGCATATTCTTCAAGCTTAGCATCATCAAGTTGGCTCCTAGCTTCAAGAGATAAGATGGAAGAGTCCAATGCCACTTTAGGTTGCTGAATGGGAGAACCCTTTTATTCTGTATTATCTGGTATACATTCTTCTATGTATATCTTCTCTGATTTTTGTTTTAGCATGATTCGGATAAATTGGTTTCTTTGCTATTCTCTGTGTGTGTTCCCTGAGGAACTGGTATTTGGTAGGAAAGGAATCAAGCCTTGGAAATAAAGCTTGGGTCTCCCTTCCCCCCAAAATGACAAAGTGACCAAAAGTTACCTTGAACTTGATCATGCCCCCTAGATGAATTATATTTAAGGGAGCAGACAGACATAATTTTAATGTTACCCTTTCTCCCTCTGAAGAGAACAGAGTGGCCTCTGACCCCAACCTCCTGCTTCTCTTCATGACCAGAATGAAAGTTTCCCTTGGAGAAGGTGGGGGAAGAAGAGGCTAGAGATGTCTATGCTGCCTCCCTTTGAACCATGTGAAGACATGGTCTCATCACATGTGTACCTCTTTATACACATGCAGCCCTCCATTGCTACTGTTACACCAGGAATACCTAGTTTCCAGTTCTGTCTCTTTCTCATGTTAGCTTTATGATTGTGGGACAAATTACTTAACTTCTCTGTGCTCCAGGAAGACTTTATGTTATAGACCATGTTAGTAGGATCAAAGATCTACAGCTCGGAGGGACTTCAGAAACTATCTCATTGAATATCATCATTTTACTGATGAAAATGAAACAAACAAACATGAAGACCATAGAGGTTAAGTGATTTTCCCAAGGTCACATAGATAGCAAGTGACAGAGGTGGTATGTGAACTCAGGTCATCTAACTTAAGAGCCACTGCTCTTTTAATTGTATCCTTGGGAGTATACACAAAGAACGGTCTTTACACCAATAAGATCATGGGTCTGGGCCAAAAAAAAGATCATTTATTGAGATTATATGACATGAATTGTGGTGAGTGCAAAGGTCCCAAAAGGAGCCTGTTAGCGGCAAAAGCTAGATCAAGAAGGAGATACTGTTACAGTGGATAGGATGGTGTATCTAACAGAGGAAGCAGAAATTCTCAGCTCTTATTTTCTCTTTTAACCAAACAAAATGATATTTGGACTACAAAGGATGGGGATGGGGGGAGCAAGGAGAGAATAGCATAAGTGAGGAAGAGGGTAAGTAAACACCTAATTGCTCTCAATGAGTCCCAGTGACCAGACCCCTATGAACTACATCCCAGAGTAACAAAAGAACTCTCACATGCAATTGTAAGCTGCATCTGTGCTAATTTTTTTAGAAAAGCATTTGTTAAATGGAAGAGGAAGATAAGTATGTATACATACATACATGTATATATGCATATATATGTATATGCATATGTGTGTGTGTGTATATATATATATATACATACACACACACACACACACACATATATACACACACATATTTCCCCTTGAGTTACTGAAAGTGGACACATAGAGGGAGATTAGAATAGAGTCTGTGCCAGGCCAGGGTTAAGTTCAAGCTTTAGGCTCCAGTGAAATTGCTTCCCCACTAATCACTACTTTCCTCTCGGAAGCAGGGAAAAATGACCAGCACATGTCAGAGATGAGCCATTTCCTGTAGGAAAACAGAAAGCTGCGTTACCACCTTTGCCACTGCTGCTTCTCTTCCCCCCTGTCTCCAATCCTGACAACCTGACACAGAATCAGAGATTGTCCTCATCTCCTGTTTCCAACTCTCTTGAGATCTTAGTCAGCTAGAGAGGATATTCGTCAATGAATCTCAACTGAATATGTTGGAGATTTGGAGGGAGGGGATAAGGGGATTCTCTTATTTTCCTGTTCCAGTGTGGAGTTTACCACAGGCTCATTTGGTGAAGTATTTGCCACCAAATATGGGAATTAAAATGGATAGCAGAAGTTAGTCAGTTCTTTTCATCATAAGAAAAAAAATTATAAACTCAGAAAATTAGCACCAATTTCACACCACTTCTAAAACATTTTATGTCTGAGCACTAAGTACTGTTGTTTGGGTATTATTTCAATTCAATAAGTAGTAATAATAGCTGGGGCTAGGGCAGCTTGGTGGTGCTGTGGGTGGAGTGCCTAGCCTGGAATCAGTAAGACACATCTTTGTGAGTTCAAATCTGGCCTCAGACACTTACTAGCTACTTAACCCTGTTTACCTCAGTTTCCTCATCTGTAAAATGAGCTGAAGAAGGACATGGCAAACCACTCCAGCATCTTTGCCAAGAAAACTCCAAATGAGCCGACCCCATCTGACCCCTGGGCCAGAGAGGGGCCGCCCTGCAGCTGGCCCCGCTGAGCCTTGCCTCGGCCTCCCTGCAGCTCTTCAGCTGCACCTGGTACCGCGGAGACTCCGCCGATCTGCACCCGGGCCCGCCTTCGGGCCGCCGCCTGGCGCTGCTGCGCCTCCTGCACCTGGGCTACCTGCATAGACGTGTCCGGGCCCTGAAAGTGGGATTTGCCCCGTGGAAGCAGGACGAGCCAGCGGAGTTTGACCTCGACTATGCCAACTTCATTTCCATGGATATCAGTATGCTGCGGCTCTTCGAGGCCACCCTCCAGCTCACCCTGGGACTTCACATCACCCTGTGTACGGGCAGAGTGGAATACTATCAGTGGATAGGCATCGGCACAGCCTTCATCTGCATTGCGTGGGCCTTGCTGGATTATCACCCGGCCCTGAGGAGCTGCCTGCTCACCAAGCCGACCCTGGGTCACTTTTCGTCCACCGTCTGCTCCCTGTGGAACCTGCTGCTGCTGTGTCCCCGCATCGTGGCGCTGGCCCTCTTCACCACCGTCTTCCCTAGGTACATCGCTGTCCACTTCCTGCTCCTCTGGGTGGTCTTGCTCCTCTGGGTGTGGCTGCAGAACACAGACTTCATGCCAGAAGTCGCGTCAGAGTGGGCGTTCCGGGGCACCGTGGCGGTCATTCTGTACTTCTCCTGGTTCAATATGTCAGAGAGCAGGACTCGGAGTCGCAGCATCATCCATTTCTGCTTCCTTGCGATGGACAGCGCCCTCTTGGGCGGCACGTGGCTGGCACACACTATCCTGCTGCCCAGTCCCTCCCTGTTGCCATGGCTACTGCCTGGGGCTGCACTCAGCTTCCTGCTGGGCCTGGGGCAGCGGGGCGCCTACTACCAGTGTCTGCACCCCAGTCGCCAAATGGAAGCCTTAGACGAGAGGAATGGGACCCGGGGCTTCGCTCTCCAGGATTGGCACCTGAACAGGCGGATGGCCAAACTCGCCCAGAGCTTCTTCCCCAGAGCTGCCCCTGCCAAGAGTGAGGAAGTGAAGGTGTCCTCTGACCTGGGACTGGGACCAAGCCAAGCTGTGTGACCTTCCTGAGCCTTGCCTCTGATTCTCATGTTCACAGGGGCTCTTGCTTCTACTTGGGGATGGGAGAAGTGGCAGAAACTATGCTACTAGACTAGGGAAGGGAGGGGAGGATTAGGTGGTGGGCCTTCATCGCTACCCCCCCACCCCATATACCGAAGCCAGCAGTGCCTTAGCAGGTCATCCCTGGTTGTCCCAGCAGGTATCACTGGGAGTGGGGGGAGATGCCGGTCTGCTTGGGCCTCCCACCTGCTGGAATCAGAAAGGGCAAACTGTCAGTGCCATTGATAAAGTGCCTCATGAGCCTCATTAGGACCAACATACTCCTCCTTCCCTGGAGGCTTTTTGTTTGTCAGGAAGGAAACACTTTTTCTTTGTATCACTTCTTTGTACCTCCTGTCTTAACTGGAGGGAAGAGGTGCTGCTTAAGTCCATGAGGGAGTTTGATTTGTTTTGCACAGTGTCATGTGAGTTTTACTAAAACCTTTGAAATATGAAAAAAAAAAACCCAAATGGGGTTTTAAAAAAAAAAAGGTTGGCCATGACTGAAAAAACAACTGAACCACAATAATAATAGCTGACATTTATATAGCACTTAATGATTTACAAAGTGCTTTACATATACTATTTTTGATCCTCAAAACAATTTTGTAAAGTAGCTGCTATTATTCCTTTTTATACATGAAAGATCAGAAAAGTTGTCATTGTCAGAGGTCACATAGCTAGTAAGTATCTAAGGTGACATTTGAAACCAAGTCTTCTTGGCTCCAAATCCAACATTCCATCTACTTAAATCCTGCTTATGTCTCTAACATAGGGGAATTGAAAATATTTGAGTGGAGTTGTATAATTCTAAAGCTATATAGACATTTCTTCTCTTCCAAATGCTAATTTAACATAGATTTTTTTAATGACTAATATAAATTGCAAATATAGAAGAAGAAATTGGAAGACCATTTGGAGTTCTAGGAAATACTTGCATCAGTGGCAATGGGAACACAAGAGAAGCCTTATGACAGATGCATTGTGGTAAGAACTGTCAACAGGCAGAAGTAAATATCAACACAGACCACTTCTGGGTGCAAGCAGGTTTTTTTTTCAAATGCCTTTTGGAATAGACTTCATTAATGCCCCACTCTAATACCATACCATTGTGTGGAGGTAACCTGAGGTTTTTGAACACTGGATCAGTGAAACACAAGTTCTCAAAGGTCCTACCAACTGGGAAAAGCTTTAAGTATTGCACTAGGTATGAACAGTGTAATCCATTACTTGAGGAATTTAGTTTATTAGCTGTTTCCAGTAATACCCAATTCTTCATGACCCCATTTGGGACTTTCTTGGCAAAGATACTGGAGTGCTTTGCCATTTCCTTCTTCAGTTCATTTTGCAGATGAGGAAACTGAGGCAAATGGGATTAAGTGACTTGTACAGGGTCACACAACTAGTAAGTGTCTGAGGCTAGATTTGAACTCAAGATGAGCTTTCCTGATTCCAAACCAGGCACTCTCTTCAGTATGCCACCTACCTACCCTGCTTGAATTAAGTGATGATTATCATAACAAGACTGACCAGTAAGTGATGAATATTTTTCATCAAAGCACATAAGGAAGTAATGGTAATGATGATGGTGATGATGATGAAAATGATAACATTTATGTAGCACATTAAGATTTGCAAAGCACTTTGTATATATCTCGTTTGAGAACCACAACAACCCTGAAAAGTAAGTGTTATTATCATTCCCATTTTACAAATTAGGAAACTGAAGCCCAGAGATATTAAGCAAACTAAATGTCACCCCATTATTAAAGTACAGGAGGCAGGATTTGAATTAAGGTCTTCCTAACACCAATTCCAATGCTCTACTATGTCACCTAGCTGCCTCTAAGTCTATCTACTAAGGCTTAGAGAGCTTGTAATTTGCATTAATGGAAAGAGTAGCCATAGCTGAACTACGAATTGCTGATGAAATAATTTTTTTTTAAACTGTTAACTTCCTCCCAGCTTTCTCTGAAGACATCCCTTTCATCATTTCTTAGAGTTTAGTCATTCTTCAGCTGGTGGGCAATTCACCTCCCTTAGTTTCCAGCACTTTGCCACCACAAAAATGCCCATTATTAGTATTGCTTTCATTGGTCCTGAGGGGGATCTAGAGGCAGCTGAGCTAGGATGTAAACTTTCACATTACCATGTTTATGGAAAATTACCTAAAATGGATTCTTTTTTTTGATACAGAACTCCAAGAATTACAAGAAACCTTATCCAAGCAACTTGAACTTCTGTTTTTAAAAGAAAGGTGCATAAAGGATGATTGACAAAAATAAAGATCTCCCCAAGGTCAAACCTTATTTCCAGTAGTGATTGAGAGTAAATCTTTTTTTGTCTTAATGTTGATATAACCACAAGCAGAATGATTGAAGTTTGTGCCAGGGTTCATAGATCACTGTGAGAAATAAGATTTTCTGAACTAGCAATGGAAAGGTCATATCTGTACTTTTGCCTATGCTACGAAGAAAATTTCTTTAGGAAAATATGTGTTGAAAATATATATTCTCCTCATTTTACAGATAGAATGTTTGTACTTCGTAACAAAAAAATCCATTCTCAAAGTGAAGTTACCATGGTAATCTTAGGTAATTCATTAATCTGCCTCAAAAAAACCATAATACTCAAAATGGTCAGCTGCTTTGTGGCTCCATACTTTATTAGATAAATATTTAGTTTTAAAATGTGAGTAAAATGGTGTAAAATTCTGATATTTTGAGAACTTTAAAGAAGGTTTTTTTTTAAAAAATTGATTAATTTATTCAGAGCAGAGTAGAAAACATACTTGTTCTAGAATCAGAGGTTCAAATCCAGCTTCTGATATTTAATTACCTGGTTGGCCTTTTTCAAGTTATTTAGTCTCTCTGGGCCTCAGTTTCTTCATTTGTAAAATGAAGGGATTGGACTAAGTAGACTCTGAGCACCTTCTTAATTCTAGAAATCCTATGCTAAGCAGTGTGGTTACAAAGTAAAATACAAATAGTACCCATTCTTGAGGAAGTACAGAGAAAAGTACATACCTAATATATCCATGTAGACACAAAATAATTTCTGAATGAAGTAAGCAGAACCAAAAGAAAATGTATACCATGATATCAATATAAAAATGGGCAATTTCAAAGTTTTATTAATTGATAAAGAATAAAATAAGCAGAATATGATATGATAAACACTCTACAACAAATAACTTTGAGGCTTGAAAGAAGTATGATTAATGCAATGATTACCCATGATTCCAAATAACTAATGATGAAGCATGCTATGCACCTCCTGAAAGAGAGGTGATGGACTCAGGGTATAGAATCACACACACACACACACACACACACACACACACACACACACACACACGAATGTTCTAAAAGAAGGAATTTGTTTCTTCTATCCTCACCTTCATCTTCTGGAATCTCTGATTTCCTTTAAATCTCAGTTTAAATTCAACCTTCTTCTAGAGGCCAGAGCCTCCAATGCTTTTACCCTCCAACTTAAGTTTACTTTTTTATCTGTTTTACACATCCCTATCTAAGTGCTTGATCCATTAGAAGGTAAACTCCTGGGCCAGCTAGGTGGCACAGTGAATAGAGCACCGGCCCTGGAGTCAGGAGGACCTGAGTTCAAATTTGGCCTCAGACACTTGACACACTTACTAGCTGTGTGACCTTGGGCAAGTCACTTAACCCCAATTGCCCTGCCTTCCCCCTGCAAAAAAGAAAAAGAAAAGAAACTCCTTGAGTCCAGAAACTAATTAATTTTTTTTGTCTCCCAGCCCACAATGCCTGGGGTGCAGAAAGTGCTTAATAAATATTTATTGACTAAAGTTTGTTGAAAGAAGAAATAAAGTGAAAACCAGTCTCTGCCCTCAAGGCGCTTACACTCTGTCATGAGATATAAACATAAGTAAATGAAAGGTAATTTGGAGAGAAAACTTTAACCCCAAGGGAGGGGTTCAGGTGAAGCTTCATGTTGAAGGTGGCACCCTAACTGTGCCTTGAAATAAGCTATCAAGTAGCAGAAGCTCATCCTAGGTATGGGCTACATACAAGCTGTGAAAAGGCGAGTGTGGGAGATAGAAGGCTGAGTTTGGGGAACAGCCAGGAGATCAGTTCAGCTCGACTGTAGCTTGTGCAAATGGATGTTTCAGGGTTGTTAGAGCAAGCAGCTCCTTTACCCAAGAAAGATGGGAGATATGTAGACAGCTGGAAGGGCTAATGAAGATCCATGCATGCAGCCCTGTCTCCAAAGAAATTCTATTCATCTCCTTATTTACCTAATCTGATCTACTCAAGGTTGGCACATTTTGGGGTTGGGGGGTTCCCTTGGTCTAACTCACTATAAAACCACATCTGTGGGTTATCTAATAGTTGTGCTTTTACTGCCTGGATAATGCCTCCCTCACAGAAGCAGTTGTGTGTGAAAGTTCTTTCCTTGGTAAAGACCAAGCGTACGGTAACAAGGTGGGATTATAGATGTGCACATATATTTTTAAATCCTTCTTGAATGAGAACTTCCTTGGGGTTTGCACTTAGATCATCCCAGTGAGATGCTTTGTCTACATTCCTTGAAATCCCAAAGCTGACTAGCACAATAGTAGTAAAATGAAAGCTGGATTTATTGAGTTTTAGATGAGAGAGGTAGTAGAAAGGGATAGAGATTTTATACACACACATATACATATATATGCATGTATATTACATATATATATATTATATATATATATATATTACGTATATTTATATATGTATATAAAATCAGTAAAAGATTTAAACATTCATGGAAGATAAAAAGAATTTCAAAATGGAACGTAAATAGGGCAACTTGTTATTACCATGCTAAATTTAATATATTTTTAATAAAACCAACTATATATGATAGTAGAAGTTTGTGGTTTAATATACAACATTTTTTGGTTTTGTATATTGGAATGTTTGTGTTTGTTGATGATTAAGTTATTTTTTGTTTTGTCACAGTTTATTTTCTTACAAACTTTCTTTTTTAATAGTATTTTTTATAATTACACATAAAGACAATTTTTAACATTCAGTAAAAATTTTTTTTGAGTTCTAATTTTTTCTCCCTCTCTCTCCTCCCCCCTCCCTCAAATGGTAAGAAATTTGATATAGGTTTTATATGTGCAATCATGTAAAACATATTTTCATATTAGTCATGTTATGAAAGAAGAAACAGATCAAAAGGAAAAAAGAAAGGGAAAAAAAGTGAAAACAGTATGTTTCAATCTGCATTCAGACTCCATCAGTTCTTTCTCTGGATGTGGACAGCATTTTCCAATAATTATGTTATTAAAAAAGAATAAAGAAAAGAAAGAAAGTTAGAGACAGTCTGTAAAAATCATTAAATGCTGGGGCAGGTAGGTGGTGCAGTGAGTAGAGCACCAGCCCTGGAGTCAGGAGGACCTGAGTTCAAATCCTACCTCAGACCCTTGACACACTAGCTGTGTGACCTTGGGCAAGTCACTCAACTCCAATTGCCCTCCCTTTCCCCCTCCAAAAAAAATCATTAAATGCCAAATTGAGTTTATAGCCTACTCTGGAAGCAATGTGAAGTCACTGAGGTCCTTTTTTTCTTTCTTTCATTTTTCTTTTTTCTTTTTTTTTTTTTAGCAGAGGAATAGCTTGGCCAAACTGTGCATACAGAGAAATCTCATTAAAATAATTAAAAAAAACATAATGAATCAAATGAATCATAAGTAGAAGTAAGGTTTTCAGTTAAATTCTCAATTTCCTTCCTTCTCAGATACATACATTTTTCAGAAGAATCAGACATCTTTAATAATCTCACAAAAGGATAACAAAAGTCTTATGAATATCCTTGAGAGCTTCTTTTACCCTGCTTTTTTTTCTTCTTTACTTAAATACATCTTTTCCATCTTTTTTTTTATTTGCCTTTCATTTTCCATTTGCTTTTCTCAGTCTATTTTCTTTTGCTCTGTATCCCTTGCCCTATTGTCCTCCCACCTTTTCAGAATTAATGCCATTTGTCTTCTTTCTTTCCCATTCTACATTAACTAAAGATTTATGAGTCATTGTGTAACTCAGGGCGCAAGTCTGGCCATTTGCATTAGATTCTCTTCATGGATGGAGTGATTGAACACTTGCTGCTCCCTGCCTATGAGAGTGGTGAGGAGCAGAGTTGATAAGCATTTGAGGAGAAACTTCTGGCTTTGAAAGACGACATGTGGTTCCAGGCTGTCATCAGGGAAAGGTTGCTGGAGGAAAGGAAAGACCCTAGAAAGAAGGCAACATATAGAAGAGCTGGTGCATCAAGCATGTCCCTATTTCCCAAATATCATGCTAGAGATTTTGAGAAATTTTCCCATGGATGATATCAGGAACTTCCTTTCCATCTCAGTTGAACTCAGACATCATTTCCAGTGGAGGAGCTCATTCACTTTGTATATTGCATGGTATATTCTGATCTATATTACTTTGATTTCTGTTTGTCATCACCTTGAATAAATTAATTTATTCAGTGTTCACCATTATGATGGTCTCTGTATAACCAGCATTTGGTTGTGAGGGAGTGAAGTCTTTGAATATAGCTTGGATCACCTCTTGCCTATTAAGTGATTCAGTTGTTCTTCAGTCACATCTGACTGAAAACCCTATTTAGGGTTTTCTTGGCAGAGAAGCTATAGTGGTTTGCCATTTCCTTCTCCAGCTCATTTTTATGGATGAGGAAACTGAGGCAAACAAGGTTAAGTGACTTTCCCAGGGTCACACAGCTAGCAAGTGCCTGGGTCTGGATTTTAACTCAGGAAGATGAGTCTTCCTGATTCCAAGTCCAGTTCTCTATCTGCTATATCACCCTTTGAAGAGATAGCGATCATTAAAAAAACAGCTTGAATTTTAAAAAATACTTCCTCTAGAATAGCAATATTTAAGAGGGTATATACATATATATATACACATACACACAGATTGTGTGCATATGTATGCATATATGTATGTATATTTCTAGTTTGGTATCCTTTTTCTCAGGAGAATAGAATGCTAGCCTTGTACCACTAATCTGTAACTACCCTACTGGCAAGAAAAAGTTTTCCTTGGAGAAGGGTGGGCAAGAATCCAGACATAACTATTCACTTTTCCCCATGAGCCACATTTAGTAAACCTCATGTGGACACACACAAAACCCACATGAGCATCACACATAGCCTACAATTGGTTTGGTTCCTCCTTTGAGGGATTTAGATTGTAATCCTTATCCATCTAAGTAGACACTTTCCATGAATTGCTGTTGCAAAATATAATTATCTGGTTGCCAAATTTCTGGTGATGAGCCTCTCAATCTTATATAGGCTAGTCCTCACAAAAAAAACTCACAGTCCATCATCAGATCACACTTAAACCTTTTCATTTCTGTTTTGCTAGCATAGCCGGCATTTAAGGTCACCTGCATGCCACAATGAGAAGGATTGCCTGCCTTACTGATTACTATAGAATATTAAATACAAGAAAATCAATCAAGTTTATTACCCATTCAGAATCTCCTACCATAAGATATTTATGGATTTGGGGTACTTGTTCCCATTTTTTCCTTTTAATTAAAATGCCTTCAGTACAGAGGGGAAAAAAGACATAAAGATTCGTAGACAGACCGGAACATTTGGGAAGACAAGGTAATGTGGAAGACAGGTTGGTAGAATGGTATTCCCAGGAGGACTAGGGGCTGGCTAGAAAAGAAGGGACCAAATAGGATATCTAATAATATTAATGAATTAACACCTTAGAAACCATTTCTCTAGCACATAGTGCTTCAAGATGGTGGCTTTTTACCTTGAAATTATGATAGGTGATCCAAAGTCTTAGAGTTGTCTCAGATCTTAGCTAAATGTATAGTTCCCGAAAACAAACCCTCTCAGAGAGTAAAACCTATTAAAATTTAGTTATAGATTAACATTGGATACAAAAATTTCATTATCATCTGATTCCTTTGGCAGAGGAGTCCTCACAAAAGAAAGAAGCACAACAACAAAACAAAACAAAATAAAAAACTTGCTCTCTGCATCCAAGTAGTTAGCTTTAATAAAGTCAGAAATAGTAGATGACTGACCAGACCACACATATACACTTACCACGCTACAATAGAACAGAGTGGCCTGGCAAAAATAGATCATCTATATATAGAATGGTAAGTGGCCATCTCCACAGGGAGTTTGGAGAGTTTCTATCATTTTTCTATTATTACTGTTTTTTTATGTTCTTACTAGGAAATTATTCCCTCTGTGCTCACAAAAACAGTATTTTAGCCTTCTCACTCTCTGCCTCCTTCCCTAGAAGAAGAATTCCCAGAGGATTGAGATGGGCTAGATCACATACTTTGAAAATGTTCTTCTTTTGAAACCAAGTTGTCTACAATGGCAAAAATAAAAAAAGCATTATCAACTAGTCGGGTCAAACGTTAACTCCTCATTCATGGACTTTGACCATGACCTTAATCTTTTGGTGAGCATATTTGTAGTCAGAGAACCTGGGTTCAAATTTCAACTCTGCCACTTACTATGAACATGACCCTCTGAAAAGTCACTTAAACCTCTCTGGTCCTCTAGTGTCTCAACTATAAAAAGAGGGGATTAGGTCAGATGCCCTTCAAGAAACTTTCCAAATCTAAACATATGATATCAAAGTTAATATCACCAATATTTGCTTAATATGTGACATCAGCAACTGGCAGAGATCAGGAATATTTGTCCCCTCATAAGCTACTTAAGATATTTGTACCAGAAAAATAATGATGACAATAATAATAATTATTACTAATAGCTAGAATTATAGAAGTTTATTTGAGATTTGCCTTTCTTTGCACATTATATCCTACATGAACCTTGCAATAGGCAACTAGGTGGTAAAGTAGATAATGAACTAGAATCAGGAAATCTGAATTCAAATTCAGCTTCAGACATTACTAGCTATGTGACTTAACCTCTTTCTCTCTCAAATTTCCTTTCTATTGTTATTGTTGTTCTATCATTTTCATTTATGTCTAACTCTTTGTGACCCCATTTAAGGTTTTCTTGGAAAAGATGCTGGGGTGGTTTGTCATTCCTTTCTGAAGTTCATTTTACAGATGTGGAAACTGAGGCAAAATGGTTAATAGCTAATAGCCACTAGCTAATAGCTAGTAAGTGTCTGAGGCAAGATTTGGACCCAGAAAGATGAGTCTTCTGGACTCCAGGCCTGGCATTGTATTTTTTTTTCATTTTAAATTATTATTTATTTATTTAATATTTTTAGTTTTCAGCATTGATTTTCACAAGACTTTGAATTACAAATTTTCTCCCCATTGCTACCCTCCCCTGCACTCCAAGATGGCATATATTCTGATTGCCCTATTCCCCAGTCAGCCCTCCCTTCTGTCACCCCACTCCCCCCATCCCCTTTTCCCTTAAGATAGATTTCTATGCCCCATTGCCTGTATATCTTATTTCCTAGTTGCATGCAAAAACTTTTTTTTGAACATCAGCTTTTAAGACTTTGAGTTCCAAATTCTCTCCCCTCTGCCCTACCCAGCCACCCTCCATAGGAAGGCAAGCAGTTCAACATAGGCCACATGTGTATCATTATGCAAATCCCTTCCACAATACTCATGTTGTGAAAGACTATATTTTGCTCCTTCTTATTCTATCCCCCTTTATTCAATTTTCTCCCTTGACCCCATCCCTTTTCGAAAGTGTTTGCTTTTGATTACCTCCTCCCCCATCTGCCCTCACTTCTATTGTCCCCCCCTTTTTTATTTCCTTCCTCCTTCTTTCCTGTGGGGTAAGATACCGAATTGAGTGTGTATGTTATTACCTCCTCAGGTCATATCCGATGAGAGCAAGACTCACTCATTCGCCCTCACCTGCCCCCTCTTCCCTTCCTACAGAACTGCTTTTTCTTGCCACTTTTAGGTGAGATACCCCATTCTATTCTTTCCCCCTCTCTCAATATATTCCTCTCTCATCCCTTAATTTGATTTTATTTTTTTAGATATCATCCCTTCATATTCAACTCACCCTGTGCCCTCTGTCTATATTATATATATATATATATATATATATATATATATATATATATACACACACACATATATATATATATACATACATATATATATATATATTCCCTTAAGCTACCCTAATACTGAAGTCTCATGAATTATATACATCATCTTTCCATGTATGAATGTAAACAAAACAATTCAACTTTAGTAAGTCCCTTATGATTTCTCTTTCTTGTTTACCTTTTCACGCTTCTCTTGATTCTTGTGTTTGAAAGTCAAATTTTCTATTCAGCTCTGGTCTTTTCACTGAGAAAGCTTGAAAGTCCTCTATTTTATTGAAAATCCATATTTTTCCTTGGAGCATGATATTCAGTTTTGCTGGGTAGGTGATTCTAGGTTTTAATCCTAGCTCCATTGACCTCTGGAATATCATATTCCAAGACCTTCGATCCCTTAATGTAGAAGCTGCTAGATCTTGTGTTATTCTCATTGGGTTTCCACAATACTCAAATTGTTTCTTTCTGGCTGCTTCTAGTATTTTCTCCTTGATCTGGGAGATCTCGAATTTGGCAACAATATTCCTAGGAGTTTTCTTTGTGGGATCTTTTTCAGGAGGCAATTGTTGGATTCTTTCAATTTCTGTTTTACCCTCTGGCTCTAGAATATCAGGGCAGCTCTCCTTGATAATTTCTTGAAAGATGATATCTAGGCTCTTTTTTGATCATGGCTTGCAGGCAGTCCAATAATTTTTAAATTCTCTCTCCTGGGTCTATTTTCCAGGTCAGTGGTTTTTCCAATGAGATATTTTACATTGTCTTCTATTTTTTCATTCCTTTGAGTCTGTTTTATAATATCTTGATTTCTCTTCAAATCACTGGCTTCCACTTGTTCCAATCTAATTTTTAAGGTAGTATATTCTTCAGTAGTCTTTTGGACCTCCTTTTCCATTTGGCTAATTCTGGCTTTCAGGGCATTCTTCTCCTCTTTGGCTTTTTGGAGCTCTTTTGCCATTTGAGTTAGTCTATTTTTTAATGTGTTATTTTCTTCAGTATTTTTTTCTGTCTCCTTTAGCAAGTCATTGACTTGTTTTTCAAGGTTTTCTTGCATCCTTCTCATTTCTTTTCCCAATTTTTCCTCTACTTCTCTAACTTGCTTTTCCAAATCCTTTTTGAGCTCTTCCATGGCCTGAGACCAGTTTGTGCTTTTCTTGGAGGCTTTTGATGTAGGCTCTTTGACTTTGTTGACTTCTTCTGGCTGTATGTTTTGGTCTTCTTTGTCACCAAAGAAAGATTCCAAAGTCTGAGTCTGAATCCTTGTCCATTTTCGCTGCCTGCAGGCCTGGTATTCTATTCAGTGAACCACTTAGCTGCCTATAAAATGAAGTTAATAACACCTGTCTCCCCAACATTGTTATGAGAATGAAATGACAAAACATAGTATAAAGTGCACAAATCTTAAAGAGCTATATACATGCTAAATGTTGCTATGGTTAACAATCTGTTGAGATTTCTACTATGGGTTTTATCTCTATTTTACAAATGAGGAAACAGAGGCTCATAGAATTTAAGTGATTTGCCCACATCTCATGGGAATACTCTTTAGAGGTAGAATTTGAATTCAAGCCCCAATTTGAATTCAAGATCCAACATTCATCACTACACTACAGTGTCTCCCAAAAGCATTGATCCTTAAAGAACAGATTTATAAATGAATGGACAGATGAATAGTGTGTGAACAGGATCACACATTTTGTATGTATTTGTTCTTCTGGACCTTGGTGAGGAAATGAAGTTACAAGGACATAATGACTTGCTCAACCTATGCTGAATGCAAAATCATTATTTTGGGGAAGTGAGAGAGCGCTAATGATCGGGGGAAAGAGTCAATAAGTCAACAGGCACTACTAAGACGAGGCCCATCAAGTGTGTTAATTAACTCAAGAACATTTTTTTAAAATTTTACTATAACTTCTCCTATCTGTGCAAATTTACTTCACATATAAATATTTAGGGGCAGATATCATAATTTCACTTAAAAATAAAATTTTCATTCTACTATCTGTAGTATGCACAAGTGGTCTTTTGAGGTATTCCTAAATTCCAGTCCTTTTGAAGTTAAACACTTACTACACAGTCATATCTGTTCCTTAGAATAGCAATTTTCACACATTTATGGAGGATGGAGTACACTTAAGACTGCTCCTCCATGCCTTCTTGCAAGGATTGGGGGATACTGGACATGATTATAAACCAGTTTTAAGTTAGATGAGGGAAGAACTGTGCTAAGCATTGGAGATATAAAGGAAAACAAACAAATAAACTCACAACCCGTACATACACACATATGCATTGACATTGGGAAAAGACTTCTTATAGGACATGACATCGGAGCTAAACCTTTAAGGGGCCTAGGGATTGCAAGATGCAGACATCATGAAGGAGATCATTCTAGGCATGGGGGACGGCCATAGAGATATGAGATGTACAACCATACATGGGAAACACTAAATAGGGCAGTTTGACTGGAATGGTAAATGAGGAGGGAAAATGTGAAATCAGTCTAGAAAGATAGGTTGGAGTCAGATTTTAAAGGCCTTTAATGTTAAAAAGAGGAAGTGTGTTTTTTCCCCTGCAGAAGCAATGAGTAATCACCAAAGCATCTAAAGCACGGAAGTAAAACAATCAGATCTGTGCCTAAGGAATAACAATTTCCACACTTTTATGGAGCATGGAGTATACTTAAGACTGCTCCTCTTGCCTTCCCACAAGGATTGGGGGAAATCGGACATGGTTATAAACCAGCTTTAAATTGGTTGCCTCAAAGGAAAGCCAGTAGAAAAATTACAACAGTTATCCAATGTTTCTTCCTATGATTCAAACAAAATAACTCATTTGTCACTAAAAAATTTATTTTTCTCAGTGGTTTGGCCAAGTACCTGCCACCAAGCACTAGACATACTTAGCAATCACACCTAAGGGAAGTAGACTTCTCAATCTTTTGAGTACTTTTCTTATATCATCTTTCTTTTAGTCATATTTTCTCTGTAATATCCATTCAATGTGGATATAGTGTTGATATGAACACATGTATACATGTGTATGTATAAACATGTATTTACACACATACATTCTCAGAGAAAACTTCAAAATAAGTAATGAAATGTGTCCCAGAGAAGCCGAAGAATAACATGTATTTATTATTTTTAGTGTTGTATTGTTGGTGTGGCAACAAGGCAAAGAGAAGTTGGGAGTAATATAGCAGTATATGAGCATGGGTCAAAGGACTCTAATTGGCTTACTAGGTTAAAGAGATGAGGGCATTATTTAGGACTTTGATTATATCTCCTTGTGGAGGGTTCAGATATTCCCATTGATATCTTCTTTTTGTAATAGATTTTATTGATTTCTTTTGGTTTTCTATTGCCTAGATTTTCCCCTGTATCCTTCCCTCTTCCCAGTGTGCTCTCTGAAGATTGGGAACACCTTCTGGGTCATGTTTCTTGTTGACTTGTTCACATTTCATTGAAGAAGAGTGATTATGACTCAGTGTGAATGATGAAATCTCAGTGTCTTGGGATGATTTGATAGACTCAAGTTTTGTGCATTAGAGGCAATCTCTTTTATGGCACCAGAGGTTTCCATAGAGTCCCCAAGAAACTTCCTGAAGATTTATTACCCTGAGGGCATGGCTTTGATATGATAGATTCAGTAATATATTAGTAAAATCCCCATCCACAAAGAAATGACTTTTCCTGAATGTGGTCTCGGAGATCAAAACCATGGGAAGGCAAAGACAGAATCTCTCAAGCCAAAAGATGGAAGGAGACCACAACACTGGTAGAGTATCAAGGGTTCCTAGAACTGAGTGCTTGAAGCCCTAGAGCCTGAATCCACAGAAAAATAGTAACAGAGGCACATTGTAGTTATACATGACCTCAACCATGGTGACACAGAAAAGTGTGTAAGTGAGAATAACCAAATAAGTGAAAATTTTTGAAACCCTAGCCTTCTGAAGGCTTGTCAAACCTTTACCAAGGTTTGAATGGGTGGACTTTGACCTCTGCTAATACTGTGAGTTATGCATATTATGCAAGTCCAAGGACAAGAGGACTTTCACTCTAGGGACCAAAAGTTTATTCATCTTCTAGGAGAAGTCTAGCTCTTAGGATAGTATCTGAAAATTGGAGACTTGTAACAAACTCTAAAGTGAAGATGATGCAGAAAGGCAACATGAATCTTGTGTGATGTTTTTCATTTTTATGGGGCAAAATAAAGGCTGTACTTTATCCAATACGCAATGTTCCCTCAAGTGTTTACATTGGAATATGTTCTTTTCACTCACTGGAGACATAGCCATGAGCTGTATTTTGCAATTTTTAGAGGAAACTCTGGTCGGGGCATATTGCATCTCTCCGCCCTCCCCCCTGCCATGATTATTTAGAGAAACCTACAAGATTGAATGCAATTTATATAAACACAAGCCTTGGGGTGCTGAATCATGAGTTGTATAGATAAATGAGAAAAAAACACACATACACAAGTGTATTTCTAGGAATGAGTCTGTCCCTTTTTGTTTCCTGATGCCCTTCACAAAGACATTTTTTAAAGCACCAAGCTGAGGAATGTAAGCAGACACAGGAGGGCTTGGCTGTTTAAAGCACTTAAAAGCCAATTTGCTAGGCAGCTATTTATCAGTGTCATTCATGTACAAGACACCCAATAGACTCTCTGTAGGAATTCAGACAACTATTTTGTTCATATTTAGAGATAAAATGGTAGGGGAGGCTTTAGTACCATCTTCTCAAGGGGAGTGCAATAACAATGATAAGGAGGGAGCTCTCCAAATGCAAAATAGCATTTGGGCTCCCAGAATTGTTGCTGGGGCTTTTCATTGTGGTTCCAGAGGAGTGGAATGTCAGGGTTCTAGTAGAAACATACAGTGCCATGAATAAAAATTATCTAGTGTCTTTTAATCTACTTAAGACACTCTTCATTCTTTATAATCCAGACATATGGCCTAAAGTTCCTCATTCTTGATTCTTTTTACTCTGGCTTAGTTTGTTGTCACTATGGCCATGCTATATATGCTGTAGTCATGCTACCAACATCGGATGACAGAATATTTTCTCCCAATTAAAATATCAATACTGCCCCATAGAACACTGAAGGCACAGAACATTCCACCACACCCTTTCCCCACCCTTCCCTGTATAATACATGGAGTAGACAAAGAGAGTAGTCTTTGTAGGACAGTTACATGAAATATCTTCAAATAGTGTATGGCAAAGCACTCCTTAGGCAGCTACCCACCAGAAAAAACAAAAACAAAAATACCTCATTTGCTCTCAAGGCTTAAAGAGAGATGAGAAAGAGGCAGCCTTGTCTCTTACCTCCATTTCTGCATTACAAGGTCATGCACAGACATATATCAGCTGCCACATTCTGAATTCCTATCACTTACTAGCTTCTTGCTGAGCTGTACTGTGTCAGGGATTCAATGAGGGAAGGAGAAAGGGTAGAGAGGCATGAGATGAGAGACTTTTCTTTCTACTCGTGTGCCATGATAGCTGATTTTGGTACACTATATAGAGTCAGCAAATATTAAAGAGGTTTTGTCCTGTGATTCACAGAAAGTCATCTTTCCTCTCTAATCACTTTACTTAAGTGACCCCTCCTGGTGATAAAGAGATAAAAAGCTGTAATTCTTAATTAAGCAGTAGGCCTCATCTTGAGAAGGCAGCAGAGTGGTTTCAGTAATTTAGAACATTATTTAAACCTGGAATGTTACTTTATGTAAATTGCTTATTAGAAATGTGCTTATTAGCACACTTAAGCTATGGTAGGGAGATAACTGCAGCAGCCTCGTCTTTGATAACTCTTTTCTCTAAATTATGTCCTTATCTGTTTTCTTTTTTCTGCAAACAGTTAACGATGTTAATTGATAGTTTTTCTTCTCTTGGAATGTGTAACAGTCTCCAGTGAACTTGACCCTTTGGAGAAAGCTGGCAAGTCTAAATTCTAGCTTCAATATCACACGTAATATTGAAATAAAAGCTTATTTTTCATAAATATAGTGTTATACAATTTTGAAAGTCTTAAGAAAATTATGATCAGAAATGTCTAGCTGTGATTCCAGAGGGCTTATAATGAATCATATTTCTCACTCTCTGAGATGATGAACTCAAGGTGTATCATGAGATATAGACTTTTTGATAACACCAACACAAGAATTTGCTTAACTGTATATATTTTTTACAAACAACTTGTTTTTCTTTTTCAGCAAAGAGGGAAGGGGAAGGAGAGAAAATAAATTTTTTTCTAATTGAAAAAATTAAATTAAAAATCAGTGTCATGGATTTTTTCCCCTATAACACTGGGCATACTAGATATGTGGTAGGCACACCACTAGTAGCAGATAACAGAATACCTTCATGCAGGTAAAGTGTCAAAATTTTTAGGTGGCCCTAGAGAAGGAAGATTAAGGATAATATTTTAAACCTCTTTGGACCCCTGTAGAACAGGCAGGTATGTTGGGATCTACTTTGTTAGTTTTCAAATTATATCACATAGGAACCAGCCTGGTATGCCAATGATTCAGGCTTTCCTGCTTCCAGATATTACTGGATTCTTACCTAGAATTCTTCTTTCAGCTGACAGAAAAATAAGAATTCAAATTTACTTGAGCCTGCAATGCCAATTATATGCTTTCAGTTTTATTCTTTTTCAGTGGGTAAAAAATTTGATAGGGATAAAACCTTTCAACAACTCTAAGTAAAACTTTCACTCACTGTCAGGTTGGAGTTTCTATTCTCTTCTGTGATAACCAAAACTGCAAGTATACTTTGCCATGAAACTGGAAGTTAATGGAACTGGAGCAAAGTATACATTTGGTGCAGTGGAAAAAAATAAAAGCGTCGAATATGAAGTCAAAGGACCTTGATCTGATTCCCAGTTCTACTATTTACCATCTGTGTGACCTTGAAGGGAAAATCTCTCTGGGAAGTTTTTTCATCTGTAAAGAAAACGTTTAGGTCCCTTTTAGCTTTCAATCTGTGATCCTATGATTTTAAAATAAATTTCTAGTCAGTCTTTGAATAATGTCTTAGGGCTTCATTCATTCAATAAACAATTGTCAGTTTCAGGGCTCCATGCTAGGTATTAAAGGCTCTGCAAATATAAACTGGATGTGGTCCCTGGCTCCAAGAAGCTTAGAGTGTCGATGAGGTCTCTAAGTGGTTTCTGTTGGGCTCTGAGATCAAGTATCAAGCCTGGAGGCATGATTGGAATTTCTCTGTAATCTATCAATGGACTTTTGGGGGCCATGGACTTAGTAAAGTCTAGAGAGGAAGGTACTTGATCTTGAATAAGGCAAAGACCTGGACAAGGTAAGGATAAGAATGGAATCATGTACGAATAAAAAGATAACAGAAAGAGAATTTATGATTGTATATTATGATCTGTTAACTTTCATGATGCTTTTCTAATGCTCAAAAATCTTCACTGCCTCCCCATTTCCTACTGAATAGGTATATAGTTCTTTTCTTACCTTAGCCTTTGAGTTCTTTTATCTGCATGCAATTTCTAGACTTTTCTACTCCTCCCAGTTTACTTTCTGCTTCAACAAAAATGGAGTATTTTTACCATCCTTTTTCTACCTACATACTCACAACTCCTAGAATAACCTCTACCCACTGCTGCCTTCTAACAACCCACCTATTCTTCAAGGCCCAGCTCAAATGTCATCTCTATGATGTCTTCTCTTTCATATCTAGCTGAAAGTGATGACTCTTCTAACTGATCTTCTTGTAATATATACTCTTCTTTTTGAATTGGGTTTTGAATTCTAATTTTTATAATATTTATCTTTCTAGGGGTAGCCATATCTTATTTCCATTTGCATGTAGGTGAGCCTCTCTTCCTTTGTCCTAAAACTTAAAACAATGCATAGCATGTTTTCAGGCATTTAAGAAATGTTTGCTTAATAAATGAGCATATGTATGATGGGTTAGCTGTACCCTAGAGAAGAACTGCAGTGTGCAAGAATAGTACTGAGTGAGCCCACTGGGAAGCAAGAATTCCATTTCAGAATAATTTTCAATCACTGAACACATTATAGTCCTGACCCCCGACCCTGACTTTCATTGCAATCAAAGAGAGGAACAAAAAAATGGCCAGTTGACAGCTGGCAGATAATTTTCTCTCATCAATATTTTCCTTCTAAAAGGGATTTTATGAAAAGAGATCATATAAATATCATTTGTGGAACACATTAAAAACTACCGAGAGAAAAGAATGGACTTACCACTACACAAGACCCGAATGTAAGAGCTTGGGAGTATAGATGCTTTATCCTTTAAAATAAATAAATAAAACCTAAAATTCTGCATTATAACCACATATGTGAAAGAAATGTTCTTATGCCTGACCAGAATTCACTTCTGTGGAGCACAGAACCTGCTGAGTAGAAAAGCCTCCATTTCACAGGCATCAGGTCATTGGAAGTCAGTTTCAGTAGTGACTACTGTTTTCTACCCACAGAGGTGTGAAATGTAACAATTTTAACTGTTAAAAAAAATCCAAACCTTCCTTTTTTGATAATAGAGAATCTCCATAGCACTTATTAAATGTGTAACTGACCCCAAACCATTTTCAAATGTCACATTGCATTCTCATATTTGAGAAAAAAGAAATGTCCAGGGCACTTTTTGAACAATTTAATGTTTTCCTTTTGTTATTAGACTCACTTGAGTAGAAACAAGGTTTATACTTGTTTAACTTACTTAGATTTCCCCTTTCCAGGGACAATATGAAACACAGGCTAATTGTTTGAAACATACACTAGGAATCAAAGTCATATTATAGGATTAAATTCAAATTGAATGATGATTTTAATATTTCACATGACTTGATACTAATTTCTCACATAGCATTCACTCAGATAGGATAGCTAAGTGGCATAGTAGATAGAGTGCCAGATGTGAAGTCAGGAATATTCATCTTACTGAGTTCAAATCTGACCTCAGACATTTACTAGGTATGTGATCCCAGGCAAATCACTTAACCCTGTTTGCCTCAGTTTCCTCATCTGTAAAATGAGCTGAAGAAGGAAATGGCAAAGCACTACCATACCTTTGCCAAGAAAACTCCAAATGGAGTCACAAAGAGTCAAACATTGCTGAACTAAAGTTGATCTGCATAGCAAGTATTTCTTCAATAAAACTCTAGCACTACACAATTGTAATAACGTTGTAATAATTTTTAAATACTAATTTAAATTATAATTGTAATAGTTTTTAAATTTTTTCCTTGAATTATTGATGCTCATTATTTCTAATGAGGTAAAGTGGGAGCAAAGATAAATTAGAAGTTCATAACCTGGGATCCACAGTTTCATTAATATGTTTTGGGAATCTAGGGACTTTGATGAGAAAAAAGAATACATCTTTATTTTCCCTAGACTTTTACTGAATTTAACATTTCCTTCAATTATGAATGAAAGCAACAAATATTATTTGGAGAAGAGGCCCAGAGGTTTCATCAGACTGCCGAAGAGATCCATGTCACAAAAACCATTTTAAAAAAACCCTAGTATATCTATATAAGACAAAAGAATGGGTCATTAAAACATCTGTATTTAGTCTTGAATTGCCATTCTAGTTCTCTTCTGACAAAACAGGTACTCACATTAAGGCCTGATGCAGAAAAAGATGTCCTCATTCCCCATCATGATCTTCGGATTAGAATTTATGAAACTTCATTTCCCTCTGAAGATAGACAGCATCCTGTGCAAAGCTCTCACCTACGAATAGTTGTGCTCTGTCGAAGCTGGAAATCAAGTGGTTTGGTTTCAGATGTCTTCCCTGCTGGGCTCTAGACAATGTACAAAGTGAAAATACATAGACAGAGGTTAAGGTATTCTGGGAGGGAAATTAAATAGCAAATGTACTGTCATTGATTGTGAAAATAATTTGTCATGTCAAAGCCGAGAGGCAAATAGTACTGCATGCAAGATTTAAGAACTTACTGGTTATATTAAAAAATACACACACATATACATATATGTATATAGAATTCTCAAACTGCTAATAGCAAATAATGTGCACATGCAACAACTGAAATAGTTTTAGGGAGAAGGGCTAAGATGAGTTGGCCACAAATACCCTTGGTCCTTTTGGAGAGATGGTCAGTGAGGTAAGTGAACTATTCATGAGAAAGTATATTCCAGTGGTGGGGAATGGAGGGTGAAAGAATGGAGTGGCTACCAAACAGGTTTAGAAGACTCCTTCAACACTACACCTTCCTAGAAGCCTTTACTAATGTCAACTCTCTGAAACCCTTCTCCAGTCAGCTGAGGGGTTACCACTTTGGCAGATGTCATCCACTGAGGTAACTTCATCCCAGAGTTCTAATTAGAATCCACAAACTTCTCCATATTAGTCTTTCCCCTGTACTAGTGCTAGCTCCAATAATCCCTATGATTCAGTGACTATCTATCAATACAAAAACTTCTTTCCCCCTCCAATTGATAAGTAGTCAGGGGAAATGAATAGGCAGTTTTCAGAGGAAGAAATCAAAGTCTTTAATAGGTATATGAAAAAAATGCTCTAAATCACTATTAATTAGAGAAAGCATATTAAAACAATGCTGATGTCCCACCTTCTACCCAGCAAATTGTCTAAAATGACAGAAAAGGAAATTGACAAATGCTGGCAGGAATGTGGGAAAATGCACTGTTGGTGGAACTGTGAACTAATCCAACCATTTTAAGAGCAATTTGGAATTATGCCAAAAAAAAAAGCTATAAAACTATTTATCGTCTCTGACACTGCTAGATCTATACCTCAAAGAGACCAAACAAAAAGGGAAATATACAGCGCCATATGTACAAAAATAATTTTAGTGGTTCTTTTATGGCAATAATTAGAAACTGAGGGGATTCCTTTCAGTTGGAAAATGACATGGTCATTAAGAAAGAAATCTAGCCTGTAAACCCCAAGATATCTTGCAAGGTTTCAGCAATCAAAATTTACATTCCTTTGGGCACAGCATCCACAGGTAAGGGTATGACACCCTATGTAGACAGAGGGGAGGGAAGGGAAAGAAGAGAGGGAGAGAGGAAAAGAGAGAGGAAGAAAGGGAGGAAGGAAGGAGGAAGGAAGGAAGGGAGGGAGGAAGAGAGGAAAGAAAGAAGGAAGGAAAGAGTTATGTTTCCAAACTGACCAATTCCAATTGGGTCCCCAGGGCATATGAATACGACGGAATGCTATTGTGCTGTAAGAAATTATGAAGGAGATGATTTCGGAAAAACCAGGAAAGACATATAAATTGATGCAAAGTGAAGGGAACAAAACCAGAAGGACACAATAATAGCGATATTGTAAAGATAATCAACTGTGAAAGATTTAGTAATTGGTCAACATAATGATCCATGAAAATTCCAAAGGATTCATGATGAAAAACGCTATTCATTTTGTCACATTTGAGATAACAAAAGGGTATACAGAGGTAACTTTTATTAGGAGGGGCATGCTATCTGTCAATAAATGGGTCAATGGATTTCTTCCATTCATGCTAAAGACCCTGAGCAAGAAGCAAAAACCCCTTAAGCAGGTTTTAGGGAGTATAGAACAAAGAACAGATCAGGGTAGATGACATCATGGAATTAAGGGCAACATGATTTGTTATAGAGCTGAGGTGCAGGGAACAACATAATTGGTTGAAAATTTGGTAATGGAGCCTAGCAATGACTTCCCTTCTTCTCTCTTGAGACTAAGAAGTGCTTTTTGTTTGAGTCCAGGTGTGAGATAATGGCCTAGAGGACAGAAAATCAGACATTCTTGAAAGATAGCCCAACTCCCTTCGTGTTCCCACACATTCTCCAAGGTTAGCAAAATTCCTTGAGGCAAGAATAGATCAATGATTAGCAGGAGAGTTAGAGTTCTAAAATTAACACATTACAGGCCAGCTGAATTCTAAACTACGTTCAAAGACAAAGAACCATGACTTAAGCAGTTAAAGGACAAAAGCAATTAATTATAAATAAGATCGGCAATAAATGATAGAGAATCAGTCTTAACCTTCTCAACTTCCAAATAGAGAACTGTTGGATTCAGTGCAGATTTGAAGCACATTCCTTCTCTTTCTTTTTCTTTTTTCTGAATGTGGCTGATGTGGAAATATGCTTTGCATGACTTCATTTGTATAGTGGGTATTGTATCCCTCCTTCCTTTCCTTCCTTCCTTCCCTCCTTCCTTCCTCCCTCCCTCCTTTCTCTTTCTCCCTTTCTCTCCTTTCTCTCTTTCTTTTTCCCATTTCCTTTCCTCTGTCCACATAGGGTATCATAGGCTTAGATGAGGGTGCTCTGCCCTAAGGAATGTAAATTTCAGTTGCCAAAACCTTGCAAGACATTTTGGGGTTTAGATTTCTTTCTTAAGGACCATGCTTTAAAGCCAAATCACTCTGGTTCTCATTGATTGGCCAACAATAGATCCCCTGTCAAGCCCCACTTGGTCATTGTTTAAGCCCTGATTGGTTTAGAGTGCATGTAAATAGCAATTGTTTCTGTTTGGGCCAGAAACCCTGAAGGCCTTCCCCTCCTAGATTGATTTTTCTTTTTAACTAGGTAAAAGAGGCCATTCTCTGCCTCATTTCTTACCTAGCCTTAATCACTGAATGGGTGTTGTCTCAGTCAAACTGAGACCTGTTAAAGACCTTTGCTTAAAAAGGCCAGGGTCTCCCACTGCATCCAGGCCCATCTCTAGTCATCCTGATCTGTTTCTTGCCACTGCACCCAGATGGCTCTGGAGTAGAAAGTGAAGCTGGTGATTTTGCACAGCCCTCTCTCCCTTAAATCTAACTCACTTACATGTCGTGGTATCACCTCCCCAATGTCATGATCCTCTTCAAGAATGAAGGACAAACAACTGTACACATGGGGAATCATACCCATACATGTGGGTGCTCTGCCCAAAGGAATATAAATTTTGATTGCTGAAACCTCACAAGATATCTTGGGGCTTGGGGGCTAGGTTTTTCATTCATGATTTCTTGAACTAGAGCTTTGGAAAATCATGCTTTGATAAAGCCCTTTGGGATTCAAATGGAACTACTTCACCATGCCTTAAACCCAAATCACTCTGGTTCTCACTAATTAGCCAATAATAGGTTCCAGCCTATTTCACTAGTTTCACTAGTTCCACTAGTTCATTGTTGGGGTTTTGGTGGCTCAGAGTAAGTATAAATAGCAATTAATTCTGTTCTGGCCAGAAACTCTGAGGGTCTTCCCCTTCCAGTTTGATTTTCTTTTTTTTAGTAGACAAACTAGGCCATCTTTTGCCTCATTTCTTATCTAGCCTTAAAACACTGAATGGGTGTTGCCTCAGACAAACAGACCTGGGAAAGACCTTAGCTTAAAAAGGCCAACGTATCCCACTGCATCTGGGATGCATCTCCTGTCATCCTGACCTATGTCTTGCCACTGGACTCAGATGACCCTGGAGGAGATAGTGAGGCTGATGATTTTGCACAGCCATGCCTTACTTAAATCCCATTCAATTTCAAGTGGAAACATCACTGTCCTGATGTCATTGGTCCCCTTCAAGAACAAAAGACAAATAACAATCTGGGTATCATATCTTTATCTTTCTCAACAGATGGAGGAGAGGAGGGAGGGAGAGAAGCTGAACCTGAAAAAAAAATTTAAATTAACTTTTTTTCCCCGACTAATTTTGTACTTTTATCCCTATCCATCTCAGATCATTCCAGCCACACTCTTATCCTATTAACTTCCATCTCCTAAAATTCCTGGTTTCTTTCAAAATTCAGCTGATGTACCATGTTCTACATGAAATTTTTGCTGATTTTCCCCAGCTGTTAGCACCTCCCTACCAAAACTGCCTCACATTCATTTTGTATACATTCTTTATATACTTATGCATGCATCTATCTCTCCATTGGATTAGAAGATCCTTAAAAGCAGGGACCTTTTGTCTTATACTTATCCCCAGATAGTGGCTGGCATACAATATGCATTTTATAAGGGGAAGGGAATAAGAATTTATGTGCCAGGCATTGTGCTAAGCAATTTACAAATATTATCTCACAAATACCAACTGATTAATTGACCAACCACAGTTTGCTTCCATTGTGCACTTTAGAACTCCTGCCTTTTGTCAATATAGTCCCCATTAAAATAGGTCACTTTTCATACCTTTTAACAATCTTTTGGAGTTCACTTAGAATTCACTTTCTCCTTAAAGAATCCTACCTTCTGCAAACTCCTTCAGTGCTGGTTTCTACTCTTAAGCTTCCCAACACACCAGATGAAGCTGGCATATATCTTAATACTCTCTGATATTTCTGGACTCTCTCTCTCTCTGGCACCATCACTCAAAAACCTCACCTCTATTAAAGCTCATTCTCCATGCCAATCTATCCAGATCCTTGTTGTAGTTAGTGACCAGCCTCTGGGTCACTCTCTCTCCTTTCCTAAGGAGTTCAGGACCACCCTGCCCCTCCCCCACTACCCCCTCCTCCAGTCTTCTCTACCTCGTTCATTGTTCTCATCCTTGGTGGCATGAGTATGAACACTCCTCAGTGCCTTCCGGGCATGTGTGATAGAGGACCCTATTTTCCACTTTGCTTCAGAGGCTGTGTAATTATTCTATGATTGTTTCTGATCTACTTACCATGTGGTAAGTAAAGGATATTTGACTGGCTTCTGAGTCAGAACCAAAAGCACATACAAGAGGCCTCAACTGCTTTACCTTGTTCTTTGTCCTTCCCTGGGGCTCTAGGGAGCAGATGAGTTGCTGTAGATCTCTAGGTATTTCTGGGAGAGGTAGCACCAGTATCAAGGGCTTACCTTCCTCCTTCTAGTAGACAGAAAGGCAGTTAGGTGACCCAAAGGATAGAGGAATAAAGCTTGATTTAGACCAAGACTATCAAGCCAAAGCAGAAACAGGGGCCACTAAACCATACAGACATAAGGATCTTTATGAGCCACAGCTAGGTGATGGAGTAGATAGAGCACCAAGCCTAGAGTCAGGAAGACTCTTCCTCCTGAGTTTAAATCCTGCCTCAGATACTTCCTAACTGTGTGCCCCTGGGCAAGTCACTTAACCTTCTTTGCCATAGTTCCTCATTTGTAAAAGGAGCTTGGAGAAGCAAATGGCAAGCCACTCCAGCATCTTTGCCAAGAAAACCCCAGGTGAGGTCACGAAGGGTTGGACATAACTAAAACTACTGAAAAATAACACGGACCACATATTGACTTAGAAAATCACATATTAATATTATCTATGTTTTACTATATTTTTACTTATTTTGTTAAATGTTTCCCAATTTCATTTTAATCTGATTCAGGCTTCACTCAGCCGTGTGTTTAAACTTTCTGCCTTAGACACTTACTGACTGTGTGACTCTAGGCAAAGTGAGTTACCTTCTGTCTGCCTCAGTTTCCTGATGGGCATAATAACAGAACCTATCTCCCAATAACCCTCCCAGAGTTGTTGTGAGGATCAGTGAGGTAATATTCCTAAAGCACTCTGCAAGCCTAAAGAGTGGTCTATAAATACAGGGATAATGTTGTTGTCGTCTGTCCTTATTTCTCGAAGAGGAACATGATGTCAGGGAGATGATGCCATGACATCCGGGTAAATTGGATTTAGATGAGGGAGGGCTGTGCAATGTCACCAGCCTCACTTTCTCCTCCAGAGCCATCTGGGACAATTGGCAAGATATAGATCAGGACAGCTGGATATGGCGGATGCAGTGGAAGACCATGGCCTTTTTAAGCTAAAGTCTTTAACAGGGTTCAGTTTGACTGAGGCAAAGCCCATTCAGTGATTAAAACTAGGTTAAGAAAGGAGACAGAGAAGGGCTTCTTTACCTATTAAAAAATAATCTAAGAGGGGAAGACTCTCAGGATTTCTGGCCACAATAGAAAGAATTGCTATTTGCAATTGGCCCTGCCAATCGAGGCTCAAACAATGACCATGTGGGGCTTGACCTGGTCAATCAGAGCCAGAGTGACTTGGGTTCAAGGCATGGTCCTTAAGAAAAAAAGGATTATTGTGATAATGATGATGATGCCATAAGCACATGGCCTTGCTATTGCTTTTTTCCCTGTTGTTCCTAATCTTTTTTGCTGTGGTTGAAGAAGTATGAGAGATGAAACAGACTAAACCTCAATCTTTTGAGCTTCCAAAAATCCAGAGAGCAAGCTCCCAAAGGTCTAGTAATGGGAGTTAATACCAGAGTTTGTGGGCAGCTGAACCTGGTAAGGAGCAGAGCCCTGAGTGATTTGTTTGACCCCGAATAACAGTAGATTAAAGGGATCTGAGAGAGGGTGATTTCCTCTATGTTGAATCCAGAAGTGAAGTTGGTGGAGGCAAATGTTCGATAGCAACTACGTCAAATTTTAAGTCAGTCTTCCCCAAGGCTTGAGATGGTATGAGAGAAAGTATGCCCTTAACAGTTGGGAAGAAATATTTGTACTTCTATTTTGGATATATCTTCTCAGTAGCTATCCTTTTTACAAAAGCTAATTGATGCTGATTGGCATAAGAGCAAGCACCTTGGCAAAGGTAGGATGGCTTGCTAGGAGAGGTTCTTTGATCTGCTTTTGAAGGAAAGATAGCCTTAAAGGGATTAGCAATCTTCTTTTAATTACATTCACTAGTCCAGGGGAAAGGTCTCCACCCTGAAGGTGGAGAAAATACAAGCAGAGAAATTAACAGAAAGATCAACAGATAGAGCTCCAACTTGTCTGAACAAAGTAATACAACCACCTACATACACCCCTGGATAGGGGTATCACAGATACATCTGAGTAGTTGGGGGGCTCTGAATAAACAGCTACTCAGAGTCCCATCCAGGGAATCAAAAGGTCCTTCTCATGAGCGAACCTCCAAAGCAATAGACCAACCTCAGAATATATGTACACTTCTCAGAGCCAGAAGGCATCACAACTCTCGTGACTCAGTGCCAGCTTAGTACCAACAGGTTTGAAAGCTTTCCAGTAAGCAAGCCTCCCCCAGAGCAAGTTCCTCCTTAGATAAGTTCCTCCCCCAGTGGGCTCTATGTGACTTAGGATATATCACAGCTGTGATTGAACACATGTGGTCACTTAGACCTATTAATGGATGGCGAAGATCTTCCTATTCCATTAACATTACAATTGGTTTAAAAAATGCCAGAGGTGCTAATTACTGGGCTAATCAATGACATAAAGGAGATTAATTGCAAATAGTGATTGACATTGGGAGGATATACAAGATTGGGGACTTGAACTGATCCCATTAGAAAGATATGCCCCCCAAATCCTCAGGGGTACTCTTAGGTCTTTGAAGGGGAAATCTAATTAGCCTTACTCTGAGGGGAATCAGCTCAATGTAGGAGTTGAGATAAAGACAGTCAGAACTTATATCGGTTACATATGGATGTCACTTTGAAATCTCTGGTCTCTTATTTAATTAATTTCCTCAATTCTCTTGACCTCTGTCTCCACACTACTCTACTCTAGTCTTCCCCAGGAGTGATTATGTGTTAGACTTCACCATAACCTATAACTGCTCACTTCTAAAACATCTGAAATTTAATTCATTCCCTACATTGCTGTCAATTTGATATATTCCTAAGGAGCATATCAGACCATGTCACCCCTCTGCTCCATAAGCTTCTGTTGTAACAATCTGCTAGCAGCTGCTGTAGGGGTGTAAGACCCACCAACAACCAGCACACAGAAAGTTGCCAACACAGGTACTTTTGATCTGCTTTACTAAGGAAAGCAATGTTAAGGGGTTAACAATCTTACTTTAATCCAACATAAAAATATCATTCACTCAGCTCAGGGGGAAAAGCCAGCATGCTGAGCTTCAGAGCAAATACAAACAAATTACAAACATCAACAGACAGACCTTGTCTGATTCAAATCTCAATGCGTAGTTACCAGAGTTTAACAAAGTCCGAACAGAACATCCAGGTTTACAAGCTGGAGAGCTCTTAATTACAGTTGCCCAGAGTCTCCACATCAGCACTCTGCCAAGAGTGAGAGCCCTTGCAAATAACTCTGTCCTAGCTTTTTATAACCTCTTTAGCTGCCATCAAACATCATCTGAGCAACCAGAACTTAGGCTCCTACTATTGGCTCTGGTCTTAGCAATTCCCCTTAGGACCCTGAGGGCTTCATGCCCACATAGGCTTAAGCACCTAGTAGATAGGGGTTTGGGCCTGGGGCTTTGCACCTAGTAAGGCTCAATCAAAGACACTCAATCAATCATTTTCAAACAGTAAGAAAGTCCCAACTTAATTGATATCACAGCTTCACTGACTCCCCCTTGCCTCCAGGATAAATTGCAAACTCCTCTATTTGTCATTCTAAACCCTCCACAATCTGACTTTACCTTATCTTCCCAGCGCACCATACCTTATTCCCATTTACCCAGTCTACATGACAAGTAAACTGACCTGCATTCTATCCCTTGTAGACAGAATCCCATCTCCCATGCCTTTGCATGGACTGTCCTCATTCCTCGACTGCTGTCCTTTCTCATCGCCACCTCTTGTAATTCCTAACTCCTTTCTAGGCTGAGGTTAAGTGCTGCCTTCTTCAAAACACCTTTCCTTATTCTCCTAGTTGTTGACCACTGCACGCTACCCATCACTGTATTTATTTTGTGCGTATCTTATATGTAAACATATTTTATACATAGTCAGCTAGGTGGAGCAGTGAATAGAGTACCTTCCTGGAGTCAGGAAGATCTGAGCTTTCATCTAGGTTCAAACATTAGCTGTATTACCCTTGGCAAGTCACCTAACGTCCCTCTGCCTCAATTTCCTCAATTGTAAAAGGGGACTAATAATAGCTCCTATTTTGCAGGATTATTGTGAGGATTGAATGATATAATATTTGTAAAGCATTTAAGACAGTGCCTGGAACATCGTATGTACTCCATAAAAACCCTGTAAAAAAGCTGTCATTATTATTCCATCAGTAGAACAAATACCCTGAGGGCATGAAGTATAGACAGCATGTGGGAAGGCACAGAGACAGAAGGTGAAATACTATATGGGAGAAACAGTAAGTAGATTAGTTTGGCTGGAATTCTCAGGGTATGTGAGAAGGAGAAATATATAGTCAGCCTAGAAAAATAGGCTGGAACCAGAGTGTGAAGAAAGTTACATGCCAAAGAGAGGAATTTGTACATAATTCTGGTTATAACGGTTAGTCACTGAAGCTTCTTGAGGAGGGGGAAGGTAGAGTGCCTTGGGCAGACCTGTGGCTTAGAAATATTAATTTGATAGCAATGTGGGGGATGAATTTAAATTTCAAAAGTTACTAGTAGGAATATAAGCTTCCTGAGGGCAGGAGCTATGCCATAGATAAAAATAAAGAGATGAAGAGATAGAGTTGGAGATGGACAAAGAGATGGAGATACATAGCTATCTCACCAGTGCCTAGTAACCGGTTTTCCTCATAAAAGGCACCATGATGTTTTTGTTTTTAATGATCTGAATTGAATCCAATCACTCACTAGGAATCCTTTTTATATGACTGGACAAAATTAGAATAATGTTGGGGTTTTAATCAAATTATTTACCGGTTTACAAAGCTTCTTATGTGCAACCTGAAAGAGGTCCTTTGCTCCTAGTGATGCAGATTTAGATTTAGTTTCTTTAATCAAACCCCATCATTACACAGATGAGCAAACTGAGATCTGTAAAAGTTAAGTGACTTGCCCATGGTCACACAGATACTAAGTGTCAGATGGGATCCGAGCCTATATCATCCTAGCTCACAGTAACAGGTGGAATGGTTGTTAGTACATGCTGGTAAAGGGTACCATCACCTGAAGAAGTCATAGATCATTTGATGTAATGAAGCATGATATACCGTATCTGGAAAGCCTTAGCCAATGTTCTTGATAGAGAGATTCTCAACCAGCTGAATAAACTCACCTACACATTATAAATTTAAATTTGTAAACTGTTATAGAGAAGTGTTGGACAAGGATCCCAAGGGTTAAGGAGATTATCGGTAGCAGGGAAGATGTGTCCTGAACTCATCCTCTCTTCTCCATTCCATCCCCATTTTTGCCAACAGTTTCAAAGGGATGTTAGTACAAGAGTATGAGTTGAGAGAATATAGAAAGCGAAAAATATACCTATTATGCACACAGAAAAGAAATAGACACACAAATGCCTCTCCCTCCATGTAAACCTGTGAAGAGGCAGAATAGCAGAATTGATATGATACTAGAGCTGCTACATGGCTCAGTGGATAGTATGCCAGGCTTGGAGTCAGGAAGTCCTGAGTTCAAATTCAGCCTCAGACACTTACTAGCTGTGTGACCCTGGGCAAGTCACTTAATCATGTTTGCTTCAATTTTCTCATCTCTCAAATGATCTGGAAAAGAAAATGGGGTCATGAAAAGTTGGAGTCAGAATTACCTGGGTTCAACTCCTGCCTATGATGCTTACTACCTATATGATGGTGCTCTTAAACATTTAACCTCTATATGCTTCAGATAACTCCTTAGGACATGCCTACTAAGTCATCACAGTTCACACACAAGTCAAGATATCATCCTTATGATGTCATTGGTCCTCTTTGAGAAGGAAGGACAAACAACAAAAAGAAGTCATAGATCCTTTGGAGGAACAGTCCCCCACTTTAGTGAAATTACATAACATTCTAGTATTTGTGTGAACTTAGAGAATTTCATTGGCTCACCCACTGATCATAGGACAGAGTTTTTAGAACTCAAACTTAAGGGCTCTAGACTGGGAGGATCAGGTACAGATACAACCTTCCAGCAAAGGGTTGATTGTTTTATAACTAAAGAACTCATAGGAGTAAGGATGATAAAGGTCCAGAGTCAGAGAACCTCTGGAATAAGACCACCTCTGATAGTTCCTGTTTGTGTGACCTTGGGCCAGTCACAACCTCCTGTAGTCTCAATTTCTTCATCTATAGAATGAGCTGGTTAAAACTAGAAGGCCTCTGAGGTCACTTTGCAAATAGAGGAGCCAGCAGCCATGCAAACTGTTGGCTGAGAGTGACAAATTCTTTAAGATGAGTCAAAAAACGGAGGAAAAAGAGAAAGTGGAAGTGGGAGAAATAAAGTATCTCTCTCCTTGACACTTGGGGCTTGTCTATTTGCTGAAGCACAGAATAGACTGAGCTGGCTTTCATTTCACTCTTTCCTTTTGATCATAGAGCAACTCTGCTTCATTTAAATCCAACTCACAAGCAAGTCATCACCCCATGACGTCATTAGTCCTCTTTGAAAAATCTAAGGATGAACAAGAAGCCCAGGACACAGTGGTCATTCTTAAATTGGGTGGTCTACCTTATGTTTTTGCCAGTTTGTTGCCAGTACATTATGGTAATAATAATTATCATTATTTTAGTTGGAAACATATACTGTGTTTTGAGTATCACTCACATTGTGACTGACCCCTGTAGGTACTTATTCCTTTGGCAGCATCCTGTTTTGAAAAAAAATCTATACTAAAGAAAAGAAATGGTGCCTTGAATTCCAAGACTCAGACTCTGTTTGAACTCTAATATTTGTGTGGATCCTTTTTCTGCCTTGAAATAAAAGTAAATAGAGTGATGAAACTGGAGATACCAAATATGAATCTTCTATAAAAGTATTAGAAGGACATTATAGAAGATTTATAAACTTACCAATCTTTTGTAATGAAAGTATGTTGGGAAAAGAATTAAAACACTACTTCCAAGCAAAACACATGATGCTTCATCTTTTTTTCATATTTATGTGACCTCTTAACCTCATTGAGCCTCTGCATCCTTCTCCATAAAAATGTGTGTGATAACACTTCTGAACTGCCTATGTCACAGGATTGTTGTAGGGAAAATATTGTGTAAACCTTAAATCATATTATTCTTTCTCCTCTCTCTCTCTCTCTCTCTCTCTCTCTCTCTCTCTCTCTCTCTCTCTCTCTCATACACACACACACACACACACACACACACACACACACAAATATGCACAGAAAAACACACATAACACACACATCTCACCAGTTCCCATTGGGCACTTATAATCTATACACATATGATGCCTATATTCATATATCCCATCCTCATCATCTCTCTCCTGAGCTCCAGTCCTATATTGCTCAATATATCCAAATCAGAAGTCCTTACATTTACCCCTAAAACCAACTGTCCTGCCAACTTTTCTGTTTCTGTGATGGGCACAGTAATTTTTCTGGTCTTCTAAGATCACAACCTTGGACTCCTCTTTGAGTAACTCACTCTCCCTCACTCCTCCTATCCATTCAATTGCCAAGTCTCCAAGATGCTACCTCCATAATATCTCTAATTTACCCAACTTTTTATTTTGCTCATTCAATTCTTGTTTGCATGCAAGGAATAATAAAAACAACATTATTTACCTGTTTTTATCTAAAATTGAGCCCACATCTGAGAGTATACTTGGAATAATGGGACTGGTAGATAGCATGTGCTGCTAATGTGCTCTATTTTAATGGATTCCAGATTATTCTTAAGTCATGGGAAGGAGGCTGGCATTGTTCAGGCAATGAAGTTATTTGAAGTATCTATATGCCAAATGATATCTTATCACAAGCCCTTTGAAAATGGAAAAGGATGTTTGTTGTGCTCTAAAAACATCTAGTCTGGTCTATCTGTGAAACTTCTAGAATGAGTAAATCTTCAAATAAAACAATAAATAAAAAAAGTCGATCATATTTAATGAAAAGTCATAGCCATTTCTCTTGCTCATTGACAATGTTATCACTGCTCTGATAATCAGGAAGGTTAAAGTAGTTGGAACTAGGAGAAGTGGTAGGATTTGGGCCACAGTTAGATCATACCCAAGGTCTTTTTTTTTCGTTAAGAATCTAACCTTGTTAGTTGTTGTTTGTCTTTAGAACTGTCTACCCCTACAACAATGACTCCTTGGCCAAGACCTAGGCAAGATCCTTCACATGTCAATATACTCCCTGTTACAGAGGTGTCCTAGACCTGGCTCCTACTGAAAGGGAGTTCAGTTTTCAGGGCGTGCATTCATACTTCAGAAATCAGCAAACACTACAAATCAGGGCTTGATTTATTATTTTGCATAATTAATAGGGAAATATGTTTCTCATGACTGCACATGTATAATCTTTATCAAATTGCTTGCCTTCTCAAGGAGGAGGGATGGGAGGCAGGGAACTAAAGAATTTAGAACTCAAAATAAAAAAAAAACCAAATGTCAAAAATTGTTTTTACATGTAATTAAAAATACATATTAATTAGATTCATTGTTTTGTTGACTGTTGAGACTTAAGAAAGTAGTAGAGAAAACAATAATGTTGCAGATTAAACTTAAAAATGTATTGTGGGATAGAGGTCGGTGTTTAACAGTTACCAGTGCACCCCTGCCCTATTACCTCTGGGATCAAATATAAAGTCCTCCATTTGATGTTTAAAACTCTACATAAACTAATCCCTTCCCATGTTCTTGGTCTTACACTTTTCTCTTCTCTGTGCACTCTACAATATGGCTAACCTTGTGTTCTCACTGCTTTGCACACACAGTCACACAGCACTCTATCTCCCATTTCCAAATCTTTAAATTAATTGTGCCACACACACACACACACACACACACACACACACACACACACACAGGCCTGGAATGTCCTCATTGCTATATTCTACCTCTGAGTTTCTCTCTCAGCTCAAATCCTGTCTTCTGAAGGAGGTCTTTCTGGCCTCACCGTCTAGCTGCCAATGCCTTTCTCTCTGAGATTAATACCCCCCACCCATCCCCAATTCTCACTCTCTCTCTGTCTCTCTGTCTCTCTCTCTCTCTCTGTATGTGTGTACATATAATATATGCATATATGTATATATATATATAACATACACACACACTCATAGTTATTTACATGTTGCCTTCTTCATTAAAATGTAAACTCCTCAAGAAAAGAGAGTCTTCATATCTTCTTCTGTATAGTCAATAGCACAGTGTCTAGAGTATTCGTTCAGGCATTTCAGTTATTTTAGCTTCTGTGACACCATTTGGGCTTTTCTTGGCAAAAACACTACAGCAGTTTGCCATTTCCTTCAGCAACTCATTTTACAGATGAAGAAACTGAGGCAAACATGGTTTAGGGACTTGCTCAGGGTTACACAGCTAGTCAGTGTTTGAGGCTAGATTTGAACTCAGGAAGATGAGTCTTCCTAACACTGGCCCTGGCCTTGTGCCAATAAGTAAGTATCTACTGTGCTGATAGTAAGCACTTAACAAATGCTTTCTGATATATCAGTAAGAAATGGGCTTTCCCTCAAAGGGCCACAAGAATGGTAAATAATCAGAAAGGGTCAAGGAACCTGGAGAACGGAGGTATTATATTACTGTTACAAAGTATAAAGCACTATTCCTCTGTCACCAGAATAACAAAGGAATTAATCAATCAATTAATTGATAAGCATTTATCAAGGGCCTAATATGTACTAGACATTGTACATTGGAGATATAGACCCAAAAGTTAAAACAATCCTACTCTCAAGGAGCTTAGATTCTACCAGGGAAGCCACAATGTACATGTATGCCTAATAGTAGTTGGGGAGTTGGGGGTGGGTGGAAGGGATGGATTTAGGAGGTGTACCCTCTCTATGGGCCCTATCTTCATATGGGCCACCCTAGGTCCTCCCTTCTTATTACTGTTTGTATCTGCCCCAAAATAGCAAAATTCTCTCTGCTCATAGAAAATGCTTAATACATATTTCTTAGGTAATGGAATGAATGAATAAACGAATTGATTTTGACATGGCAGCAAATTCAAAAGACTTATCCCTAAGGACCGTTATACAAAGCACTGATATTCGTAAAACATAGAAAAACTCTTTTTTTTTTTATTTCTTGCTCCAGTAGGTCTATTTCTCTATATTTATTTCCTGTCCCCTATTCAGTCTTTCTTCAGATTCCAACAGGGATCCTGAGCAACCAGTAGGAGCAAGTACCACAGGGAAGTCATTAGAGACCTTCCCTTCCACACCTTAGCCCTTGTCACCCAGTTAGCACTAGATGTTGGGTGCTACTTCCTAGATGGATATTGAAGGTTTCATCCCTATTCCCGTCACAGCTAACTGAGAGGCCTGTTCTACTCTGACTCTCAGACCCACTATCCCCTGCTTAACAATTGTTGGTCAGAGATATGGTTGATCATGTCACTTGGATAAGCACGGAACCATCAACTTCAATTCTCTCTTACAATGGTATAGCCCTGTGAGATTATATATTCTATTCCAAGGCAGTTGAGTTTAAACTACCATTGTGTTTTGCAGATTTGAATAATTCACTCATCTCTTTCTGTTTTCAGTTTATAAAATAATAACTCATAAAATATTTTCTACAGCACTTTAAATATTTGCAAGGATTTCAGAAAAGAATACTTCTTTTTCTTTGTGTTGTTCTTACTACTATTATATTAATATGCCATTGCCTTCAGTGTGTCACCTTGTAAACTAGCTTTACTGTTTAGAGGATCTGTTAGAGGAGGAATTGTATTGCCTTGACTGAACATAATCAAGAAAAATGATTCAATTTATCTGAGTATAACAAGTGCTATAACATATGTATATATATATATATGTACATATACATACATATATATATATATTAAAAGCAGCTATTAGAGGAGTGTATGACAATACGCAGAGTATTTAAATATTCCTTATTTTTTTCCCACTAAAATTTTATGGCACAGTAGTTAAGTGGAAGTAATAGTAATAATTGTGTTCATTACATAGTGCAGCTTGTTTCAAGTCACATATGCACAATAAAAAGGAATTGGGAACAAGGGACAGAGGTGGAAGGTAATGCCTCCATTGAATTCAACCTAGAAAGGTCAGTTCCTTTATCTTTCCCTCTCTTTTGCATTTCTTTTGGTTAAATGGTATTTTTCTCAATTACATGTTAAGAAAATTTTTAACATTCATTTTTACAAGATTTTGAGTTCCAAATTTTTCTTTCTCCTTCCCTCCCCCACCTCTCTTCTGAAAATGGTAGGCAGTTGATATAGTTTATGCATGTGCTATCATGTAAAAATATTTCCATATCAGTCACAGTTGTGAAAGAAGAAACAAATCAAAAGAAAAAAATGAGAAAGAATGAAGTAAGTGAAGAAAAAAATATGTGCTTCAATCTACATTCAGAGTCCATTAGTTCTTTATCCGGATATGGATAGATTTTCCTTTGTGAGTCCTTTGCACTAGTCTTAGATGATTGTGCTGCTGGAAAGAGCTAAGTAATTCACAGTTGATTATCATGCAATGTTGCATATACTGTGTACAATATTTTCCCGGTTCTACTCATTTCACTTCACATCAATTCATACAAGGTCTTTCCAGGTTTTTCTGAAATCTACCTGTTTACCATTTCTTATTGCACAATAGTATTTCATTACATTCATATAACACAGCTTGTTCAGCCATTCCCCAATTGATGGGCATCCCCTCAATTTTGCAATATTTTACCACTACAAGAAGTGCTGCTATGCATATTTTTGTACATGTAGGTACTTTTCCCTTTTTTATGATCTCTTTTGGATACAGACTTTGGAGTAGTATTTAGCTGGGTCAAACAGTAGCACAGTTTGGTTGCCCTTTGGATATAGTTCCAAATTCCTCTTCAGAATGGTTGGATCAGTTCACAACTCCATCAACAATGCATTAGTGTCCAAATTTTCCCACATCTTCTCCAATATTTATCATTTTCCTTTTTTGGGAGGGATCATATTAGCCAATCTGATAGGTGTGAGGTGGTACCTCAGAGTTGTTTTAATTTGTATTTCTCTAATCGAAAGTGATTTAGAGCATTTCTGTACATGCCTATAGATAGCTTGATTTCTTCATCTGAAAACTTCCTGTTCATATCCTTTGACCATTTATCAATTGGGGAATGACTTGTATTCTTATAAATTTGACTCAGTTCTGCCTCTTTTGCATTTTCATGGAAACCATAAAGAATCTTGGCATAAGAAAATGAGGTGGAGGAGATAAAGGATTTGGAAGCAGACGGGCCTTGGTAGTTTGCTGAAAGGGAAGTGTCATGAAATTATTCTGAAGGCATATAATTAAGCAATTGAAAATTAAGTGGAAATTACAAGAACTTTCCAATCTTAAATGAGAGATTTGGACTACATTCCTTGCCTCCTAGTGAGCAAAAAGTGTTGGGAAGGGGAACAGATTTGAAGACAGACAATGCCTGTGATTGCTAAGGTAGTGAGATGATTGTCATGAATGAGCTTATTGCCTTAAAATAAACTATCCTATAGAAGAATAAAAAAAAGACAACCACAGTTAAAGTTCTGAGAATTCACTCTTCTTTTGGGTAGAAAATCAACTAGTTAGCTATTCTGATACCAGTCACATATGGGTTTGCTTCCAGAAAAGAGCAGAAGCTTAAGCCTCTTGGCTTTAAGCTAAAAGAGAGATGGCAGAGTCAGTTTTTCAAGAGAGATTCCAGCTGAAGCAGAAGCCGTTAGAAGAGAGAAGCTCCACAAACTCATGCCTATAAGAGCCAAGTCTAGTAGGGACTACTGGAAACATTAGAACCAAAATAACACTGACCAACAGTAGCCACAATGGATCAAGAAGGAGAATCTCCCAGAGGAGACTCCCATACCCATATATCTGTCAGAGAATGTACACTGAAGAAGATTAGGAGGTAGTGGGCTCAGAGAGAATAGCATGCAGATATCCAAATAATATCATTGACCCTCTCTGTTTGTTCCCTGATCACAATCATTCTATATGTACAGATAACAATAATAGAAATAATAAAATAAGAACAGTTAGTATTTGTATAGTGTTCTAAGGTTTGCAAAGTGCATGTTTCCCACTGATGGTGCATGTATTTGGGGTAGAGTATACTCTGTAAAGGAAATATTCTATTCCTACTTTTCTTACCAGATCATCTCATTAAATGTATTTGCTTTGAATTAATTGTGTTTTCTAGCTGACTAGTAAAATAAATACATCAGTAGAAACTGAGGAGGTATGTTTTGAATGGTTGCAGGTCCACAAAGTATTTTGAATTTGGGATAGCTTTGCTGGAGGCCCCTGAGAGGCTATGCAAAATGCTAACATTTTATGCAATCAGATTTATTATTCAGGTACTATAAATTGCTTGTGGGAAGAAGACGTTATCAGAGGAGAATAGAAAAGGGTTAAGGTTAGAAGAAGTGTGCTGTATGAGATAGAAGGAAGGGAAGACAGTAGAGGAAAGTACATTCAGAATTTCTTTTTATTTATTTGTTTATTCATTTATGTGTGTATGTATTTATTTATTTTAACATGTTTTTAATTAATATTTTTTATTTTTAGCTTACAACACTCAGTTTTGCATGATATTGAGTTCCAGATTTTCTCCCCACCCCGCCCCCCACCCAAGACAGCATGTCATCCGATATATCTTCCACATATAACTTCGCATTAAACTTATTTATACAATAGTCAAGTTGTAAAGAAGAATTATAACCAATGGAACAAATCATGAGAAAGAAGAAACCAAACCAGGAAAACCCCTCCAAAAAAACAAAAGAAAAAGAAGAAGGAAAAAGGAGAGCAAATAGTTTGCCTCAGTCTGAATTCAGAATCCATATTTTTTTCTCTGGATGTAGATAGCTCTCTCCATCATGAGTCCTTTGGAGTTGTCTTCCTATCTTGTATTGCTGAGAAGAGCCAAGTCTATCAAGGTTAGTCATCACAGAATCAATACATCTGTAGTTGTGTACAATGTTCTCCTTGTTCTACTCTGCTCACTCAGCATTATATCATGTAGGTTTTTCCAGATGTTTATGAAGTCCATATCTTCCCCATTTCTTATAGCACAATAGTATTCCATTGCATTCATATACCACAACTTGTTTAGCCATTCCCCAATTGATGGGCATTCCCTTGATTTCCAATTCTTTGCTACCACAAAAAGAGCCACTATAAATATTTTTGTATACATGGGTACCTTTCCCACTTCTGTGATCTCTTTGGGATACAACCCTAGAAGTGGTATTGCTGGATCAAAGGGTATGCACATTTTTATGGCCCTTTGGGCATAGTTCCAAATTGCTCTCCAGAATGGCTGGATCAGTTCACACTCCACCAACAATGTAACAGTGTTGCAATTTTCCCACATCCTCTCCAGCATTTATCATTTTCCAGTTTCGTCATGTTAGCTGATCTAACACGAGGGATGTGGTACCTAAGAGTTGTTTTGATTTGCATTTCTCTAATCAATAGTGATTTAGAGCATTTTTTCATATGACTATAGATATCTTTAATTTCTTCCTCTGAAAACTGCCTGTTCATATGCTTTGACAATTTCTCAATTGGGGAATGTCTTGTATTCCTATAAATTTGGCTCAGTTCCCCGTATATTTTAGAGACGAGGCCTTTATCAGAGACACTGGTTGTAAAGATTTTCTCCCAATTTTCTGCTTCCCTCCTAATCTTCGTTGCATTGGCTTTTTTAAAGAAAAGCTTTTCAATTTAACATAATCACAATTATCCTTTTTGCATTTTGTAGTGCTCTCTGTCTCTTGTTGGGTCATGAATTCTTTCCTTCCCCGTAAATCTGATATATAAACTATTCCTTGCTCTCCCAAATTGTTTATAGTATCAGCCTTTATTCCTAAATCACGAACCCATTTTGACTTTATTTAGGTATATGGTGTGAGATATTGGTCTATACCCAGTTTCTGCCCTACCATTTTCCAATTTTCCCAGCAGTTTTGGTGAAATAGTGAATTTTTAGCCCAGAAGCTGGATTCTTTGGTTTTAACAAAGAGTAAATTGCTATAGCCCTTGATTACTGCATCTTGTGTACTTAAGCTATTCCAATGATCCACCACTCTGTTTCTTAGCCAGGACCAAGTAGTTTTGATGACTATTGCTTTGTAGTACAGTTTAATATCTGGTATGGTCAGGCCACCTTCCCTAGCATTTCTTTTCATTAATTACCTAGATATTCTGGACCTCATGTTCTTCCAGATGAATTTTGTTATCATTTCATGCAGCTCTGCAAAATAATTTTTGGTAGTTCAATTGGTATGGCACTGAATAAGTAAATTAATTTAGGTAAAATTGTCATTTTTATTATATTAGCTCAGCCTAACCACAAGCAACTGATGTTTTTTTCCATTTATTTAGATCTGACTTTATTTGTGTGAAAAGTGTTTTGTAATTATGTTCATATGGGTCCTGGGTTTGTCTTGGCAGGTAGACTCCTAAATATTTTATAGTGTCTACAGTAACTTTAAATGGAATTTCTCTGTCTAGCTCTTGCTGTTGGGCTTTGTTAGTAATGTATAGGAATGCCAAGGATTTATGTGGGTTTACTTTATATCCTGCAACTTTGCTAAAGTTGTTTATTATTTCAAGTAGTTTTTCTACTTGATTCTCTAGGATTCTCTAAGTAAATCATCATATCATCTGCAAAAAGTGGTAATTTAGTTTTTTCTTTGCCTGTTCTAATTCCTTCAATTTCTTTTTCTTCTCTTATTGCTACAGCTAACATTTCTAGTACCAAATTGAATAACAGGGGTGATAATGGACATCCTTGTTTCATTCCTGATCTTATTGGGAATGCATCTAGCTTATCCCCATTACAAATAACACTTGTTGATGGTTTTAGGTAGATGCTATTTATAATTTTAAGGAACGCTCCATTTATTCCTATGCTTTCTAGTGTTTTTAATAGGAATGGGTGTTGTCTTTTGTCAAAGGCTTTTTCTGCATCTATTGAGATGATCATATGGTTTATGCTAGTTTTGTTGTTTATATGATCAATTATGCTGATAGTTTTCCTAATATTGAACCAGCCTTGCATTCCTGGAATAGATCCTACCCGGTCATAGTGTATTATTCTCATGATAAGTTGCTGCAATCATTTTGCTAATATTTTATTTAAAATTTTTGCATCAATATTCATTAAAGCAATTGGTCTATAATTTTCTTTGTCTGTTTTGACTCTTCCTGGTTTGGGTACTAGTACCATATTTGTGTCATAAATGGAATTTGGTAGGACTCCTTCTTCACCTATTTTCCCAAATAGTCTATAAAATATAGGAAGTAATTGTTCTTTAAATGTTTGATAGAATTCACATGTAAAGCCATCTGGCCCTGGAGATTTTTTTACCTAGGGAGTTCTTTGATGGCTTGTTCAATTTCTGAGATGGGGTTATTTAGGTATTTTGCTTCCTCTTCTGCTAACTTGGGCAATTTATATTTTTTGTAAATATTCATGAATTTCCCTAAGGTTGTCAAATTTATGGGCATACAATTGGGCAAAATAATTCCTAATTATTGTTTTAATTTCCTCTTCATTGGAAGTGAATTCACCCTTTTCATTTTTGATACTGGTAATTTGATTTTCTTTCTTTTTTTAATCAAATTGACTAATGGTTTATCAATTTTATTTTTTTTCATAAAACCAAATCTTAGTTTTATTTATTAATTTAATAGTTTTCTTGATTTCAATTTTATTAATCTCTCCTTTGATTTTCAGTATTTCTAATTTGGTATTTAATTAGGGATTTTCAATTTGTTCTTTTTTCTAGCTTTTTCATTTGCATGACCAATTCATTGATCTCCTTTTTATCTATTTTATTCATGTAAGCATTTAGAAATATAAAACTTCCCCTAAGAACTGCTTTTGCTGTGTCCCATAAGTTTTGGTATGTTGTCTCATTATTGTCCTTCTCTTGAATAAAGTTATTAATTGTTTCTATGATTTCTTCTTTGGCCCATTCATTCTTTAGAATTTAGTTTCCAATTAATTTTTAGCTTATTTTTCCATGGTTCTTTATTACAAATAATTTTTATTGCATCACGATCTGAAAAGGATGCTTTGACTACTTCCGCCTTTCTGCACTGGATTGTGAGGTCAATTTCTGAGTATGGGCCATGTACCACTGAGAAAAAAAAGCATATTCCTTTTTATCCCCATTCAGTTTTCTTCATAGGTCTATCATATCTGCCTTTTCTAAAATTCTATTCACCTCCTTAACTTCTTTATTGTTTATTTTGAGGTTAGATTTATCAAGTTCAGAGAGGGGTAGGTTGAGGTACCCCACTATTACAGTTTTGCTCTCTATTTCTTCCTGTAACTCCCTTAACTTCTCCTCTAAGAATCTGAATGCTATACCACTTGGTGCATATATGTTAAATAATGATATTGTTTCATTGTTTATGGTGCCTTTTAGCAGGATATAGTGTCCTTCCTTATCTCTTTTAATCAAATCTATCTTTGCTTTTGCTTTGTCTGAGATTAGGATTGCTACCCCTGCTTTTTTTTACCTTATCTGAAGCACATTATATTCTATTCCAGCCTTTTACCTTTACCCTGTGTGTATCCCCCTGTTTCATATATGTTTCTTATAAATAGCATATTGTAGGATTATGGTTTTTAATCCATTCTGCTATCCACTTCCTTTTTAGGAGAGAGTTAATCCCATTCACATTCACAGTTACAATTACTACCTGTGTCTTTTTCTTCATCCCATTTCCCCCCTTCAGAATTTCTTCTCATTTCTTCCAACACTCTGGTGTCCACCATGCTATAGGCCACAGAAAGCTGAGTCACAAGTAAAGTGATCTGCAGAGTAGAATGCAGATTTTCTCTTTCCCTTGTCCTCTCATAAATTCATTTGTATACTTTTGTTCCTAAAATCAGAGAATTGTGGGGGCCAATCTCAAAGGTGATGGGGAAAATATAAGTTAATCTCAGCATGTGGACAACTACATCAGTCAGATGAATTAGGTTTAATTCAGAATCCGATTACAAAGATCTGTTCCTTGAGTATGATTAATCAATCAAACATTATTTAGCACAAGCACCAGACTAGGCACTGGAGATACCCAGATAAAAATAAAACAGTCTCAACTCTCAAGGTGCTTATATCTATCAGGGAAAACAATATGTACATAATGAATGTATATAAGCTAAATATGAAATAAATGAAAAGCTGTTTAGAGAGGGAGGGCACTATCATTTGGTAGATCAGGAAAATCTTCACATAGAAGGTTGAGTCTTCAAGTATAATAGCTTATAGAGAAATATAAACATAAATGCTTAAGGTTGAGCACTCTATTGGATGCATGGATAATACTGATCCAATAAAATCTAATGTCTAATGTCTTTATTCATCCTTCAAGGGCTGTACTAACCTTCAATTGAACTTTCCATCTAAGAGAACACTTTTAGAAGAATTTCCCACAGATGCTAAATACATTCAGTTCAATTTTTGCCACTCTCAAGAAATAGATGTCCATTCTAACCCTGACCCTGCTTCTAACTACCTGGGTGACATTTACCAAGTCTGTTCAATTCTTTGGACATCTATTTACCTACCTGTCAAAGCAACGGGTTGAATTGTTCATCCTTCATTCTTGAAAAGGACAAATGATGTCACAAGGGTGAGGTCTTGCACATGAACTGGATTTAAGTAAGGCAGAGCTGCACAAAGTCATCAACCTCACCCTTTCCTCCAGAGTTATTGGAGTTCAGTGGCAAGGCAAAAATCAAGACAACTGGCAATGGCTCAGGATGCAGTGGCTATATTATCTTTAAACTCTCATATTCTATGAGGAGGGGAATTCTCATTTTAAAAAAGATTCTTCAAGTCCTTGATCCATCAGACATCCGTGCATCTTCACTCACTGCCAGTCCATTGGATCCTTCCCTTCTGTCTACAAATATGCTGTCTATTAAATGTACTTTGATAAAATTCTGTCTTTCTTCTCTTCTTCACTGATAAATTTCTGGGGGGAAAATGACTGAACCTAATACTTTCACTTCTTCACCATCCACTTCTTCCTCATCTCCTGCAATCTATCTTCCACTCCCACTATTCTAATAACATTTGCTTCCCCACATGTTACTAGAAGCCAATAGTCAATCCTTATTTTCCAAAGACAATGCAGCCCAGATTATGGCTCCTAACTAAATTATGAGCTCTTTTAGTGAAAATAAAATATTTTATTCATCTTTGTGTCCTCTTACATGCAGTAGACACTTAAAACATTTGCTAGAAGAAGAGGGAAGAGTATAATCTGTTTTTTCCCCTCTGTTCTCCTTAAAGCATCTGGGACTTTATCAACATAATGAACCAGCTGCATCAACTGGTTGACTTAAATGCTTTATCTATAAATCTATCTTAAACAAGAGCAAAAAAAAATTACTTCCAAGTTCCCCAAGGCTCTCCATTGGACTTCATGGGCCTACCCAACAACCTCAGTGTAATGGAAAGGTCTTTTCTGTCAGGTCTAAGGAATTCACCAGAGGCAGGTAAGATAGCCCCTCAAAGAGAGTCCTTCCCTCCAGATCCCTCCAGTTGTGCATCTAGAGCCCCTGGTCCCATTTAGGAGGAAGTTCTTCATCAGCTATTTCCAGTTACATTGTTATTATATCACTTGGGACCTACCAAGAAGGCCAACTCTAGATGTAAAAATGAATTTGTCTTGTAATCTTTATGCAAACTCTCCTACCACCTCCCTATCACCACACAAACAGCCAAACTGAAGATCACCATGTTATGAAGATATACTTCAAATTGTAGCTCTGAATTTAGACTTTCCAGCAGCTACTGCCACCTCTGCTTCAAAAAGAAGCCCTACAGCAGTGATGAGGGTGTCTCAGGCATCAGTCTGTGGTATTGCTACCTAGTGAAATCATGTTTTTTTCCTGTTTATAAAAAATGAGGAGGAAAGCAGGGCAGGCTGCATTTGTTGGTCATACTGTGGTTTTGTCCTTTTATTGTAAATTGATTCCTTTGAGACTTTTGTCAATTTATCATTATGAGGGGCAGCTAGGTGATGGAGTGGATAGAGTACCAGTTCTAGAGTTGGGAACACTCATCTTCCTGCATTCAAATGTGGCCTCAGACACTAATTAGCTGTGTGACTCTGAACAAGTTATTTAACCCAATTTACCTCAGTTTCCTCATCTGTAAAATGAGCTGGAGAAGAAAATGGCAAAGCACTCCAGTATTTTTTCCAAAAAAACCCCAAATGAGGTCAGGAAGTGTCAGGCATGTCTGAAAAATCACTCAACAGCAACATCATTATGAGAGTAATTAAAAGAAACATCTGGGGTTCATTATCTTTTTATTTTTTAACTGAATCTGCCATTTCATTGCGTAAGAACTGTGTGTCAAAATCTCTCTATCAATTAAGAGGTGGGTCTGCTCTGCAGCTCAAAAGTTTTGGGGAGTTTCAGTGGGGTGGAGGGATGGTATGGGATTGAGAGGCTAAGTGGCTGGTCCAGGGTCGCACAGCCAGCTATATGTCAGGATTAGGAATTAAACTCAGACCTTCCTAACTCTGAGCACAGCTACTTTTCTATTACTCCACACTGCCTCTCATGATAGAAAATCCATAATTATTATCTATAGTAAAAATAAATGCTATGCTACCTCCCAGCTGCATGACCTTAGAGAAGATACTTCCCTGGTTTCCAAGTCCCACCTAAAATCTGATCTTCTATAGCAAGCTTTTTCCAATCCCTCATTTCTAATACCTCTCCTCTGTTGTTAAATTGCATTTATCTCATGTATAGTTTGTACATAGTTGTTTGTATGTTGTCTCCTCTATTAGATTGTAAGCTTCTCAAGAACAGGGATCATCTGTTGCCTGTCTTTGTATCTGTAGCACTTAGCACCATGCTTGGCACATAGTAGGCACTATATAACTGCCTGTTACCTTCTCTTCCCCCTACATAAAGCATCCCAAAAGTCTTATTGAAGTCTAAGCTATTAAAGCTTATGCAACAACCCCCGGCCAAGGGCTGGTTGGCCACAAAACCGTTTGGGATTTTTAGTTCTCAGTTTGGAAAGAGAAGAAAGTAACAGGAGATTAGCCCTCAGACAGAGAGGATAGAGGTTTGGGGACAATGGCAATAGCTTGGAGAGAAGGGAGAGGTGGTGGTCACCAGGTAGACAGCACCTTGTGTCTATCCTTTCTGTTAGACCACAAAAAATGATTTGCATCTAAATGGGTAAGCTTGGAGGTATGTGCGGCCGTGTGTGTGTGTGTGTGTGTGTGTGTGTGTGTGTGTGTGTGTGTGTGTGTGTTTTATGGTGGGTTCTCACCAGAAGGAGGAGCTTGGAGAGAAACATTTTTGGGGATACTTTGTATATGTAAAATTCTTCACAAACCCTGAAACACTATATAAATGTTAGTATTGTCAATTATTGTTATTATTATCGTATGCAACCTCAAAAATCTGACCATATTCCTCTTTCCACAAATCCCTTTCCTATGAATGCCTCTATCCTAACTGTCATGTTTAGTAAACAACAGCAATTCTTCAGTATAAAACAGAATCTCTCTGCATCTTCCATCTCTATATATTACTTTATATGTGTCGGGGGTCAAGTCATGGGGAAGATAAGAAGCTGTTAAATCCCTCTCTAGTTGAACAAAATATATGTTACTCAGCCTGTCTGTTCTCTTTAAAAGATCGCCCAGCAAAATGAACATATCTGATGTCCTTTAAGATTTTGTCTAATAAATTGGTATACAATAACATCCACTGGGCTGATAGTCAAACGACTTGGGTTGCAGAGACCACATTTTGCTACTGACTGACTGTGAGGCAAATCGCTTAACCTTTCTTTTTCCCATTCCTTACTCATTAAACACACAGGATAGTAATAGCTAACATTTACATAGCACTTTAAGTCTTATAAGCACTTTCCCTATATTGTCTTATTTGATCCTCATGACCACCCTGTGAGGTAGCTGCTATTATCACCCCCATTTTACAGATCAGGAAAATGAGAGTGAGAGATATGAAGTGACTTGTCCAAGGTGCTATAACTAATGAATGTCAGAGGCAGGATTCAAATATAGGTCTTCCAGACCCAGGCCAGGGCACTTTCCCCAAGGTTAGGGCTCCTTTTACAATGATGCCTATGCTATCTGTCTTCTGGGTTTGTAAGGCTAGAAGGAGATTTCTCCCTCCTGAGTTTCTGGTAGCACTTTGTTTAAATCTCTCCTTTGCACGTAAAACACTTCTGCCTGGTGTTACAGTTATTTTTATACTTGTCTTACACATCCTAGTAAATTGTTAATTTCTCAAAGCCAGGGATTGTGCTTACTGAATTTTTTGTAACAAATGTCTTACAAATAATGTGTCCAATCAGTGTAGTTGTTTTTTTTTCAATCAAATTATCGTAGTTGAAAATGTCCAGCAAGGTGCGAAATGCTTCGCAAACAATACTTTAGAATTAACAAGTATAAGGGAAGAACGGTAGAGAAATGTGTTATAAAAGCTAAAGAACTACAGTCAAAGTAAATGCCCATCAGCTGTGGCGCATGAATGTAATTGAATATTACTAAGACATAAGGAAAAAAAGCTATGAAGAATTAAGAGAAGTATAGGAAGATCTTTATGACCTGATGCAGGGAGAAGTAAGCAAACCTAGGAAAGCAATATACACATAATGGCACTGTAAATAATATAACACTCAAAATAAAACAAAGCTGGACTCTGTGTCATTATGACCATGCTTGAACTCAAAAAAAAGATAAGAAAATGTGCTTCCCCCCCCCTTTTTTTTCTTCCTCCCTCTTCTTTCCTGTGGGGTAAGATACCCAATTGGGTATGTATGGTATTCCCTCCTATTGTGGAAGGGTTATACATAATGACACACATGTGGCCTATGTTGAATTGCTTGACTTCTTAGGGAGGGTGGGTGAGAAGGGAAGAGCGGAGAGAATTTGGAACTCAAAGTTTTAAAAACAGACTTTCAAAAACAAAACAAAAGTTTCTGCATGCAACTAGAAAATAAGATACACAGGCAATGGGGCATAGAAATTTATCTTGCCCTACAAGAAAGGAAGGGAAAAGGGGATGGGAGGGGAGTGGGGTGATAGAGGGGAGGGCTGACTGGGGAACAGGGCAACCAGAATATATGCCATCTTGGAGTGGGGGGGAGAGTAGAAATGGGGAGAAAATTTGTAGTTCAAACTCTTGTGAAAATCAATGCTGAAAACTAAATATGTTAAATAAATAAATTTAAAGTAATTAAAAAAAAGAAAATTGTGCTTCCCTCCCTTCTTTACAGAAGCACAAAACTGCCAGTTTGGAATAGTCACTCAGTGTGCTGATTTGTTTTGAAGAACTATATTTTTTTCTCTTTCTTTTTATTTCTTTGATATTGAAAATGATACTGAGTATGATGGAGACAGAATGATATATAAATTCAAAAGTGAATGTGCTGTACAGTAAAGAAAATATTGGGGCAGCTAAGTGGAGCAGTGAATAGAGCACCCACCCTGGAGTAAAGAAGACCTGAGTTCAAGTGTGACCTCAGACACTTGACTCACTTACTAGCTGTGTGACCTTGGCAAGTCACTTAACCCCAATTGCCCTGCCTTCCCCCCTCCGAAGAAAGAAAGAAAAAAAGAAAGAAAGAAAGAAAGAAAGAAAGAAAGAAAGAAAGAAAGAAAGAAAGAAAGAAAGAAAGAAAAAAAGAAAGAAAAAAAAAGAAAGAAAAAAAAGAAAGAAAGAAAACATCAAATACTTCCTAGGCTAGATGGCTGCCTGACCAAGAAGCAGATTCAAGCTCCTACGTACCTACTTCAGCAAAACCATGACATTCCCATGAGGTCAAATAATTATAAAGAAATCAAACAAAAATCTGTTGCAAGTGACTTATACCCCAGAACCATAAAATAAATCAATCATAAGCCTGAGGGTTTCCAGTGTCATTGTAAGGTCAGCCTCCCAGAGCCACAAAGGGTGGGGTAGGGAAGAAGAAATACTGCAAGGCTCTGTATAGGAAGGCAACAAGAGTCAAGGGCTCCCCTGAGAAAGCTGCAGGGGTATAGACTTTGCAAGTAATAGTAACTGGGTGTAACCAGCATGAAATGCTCCTACAAGCCTCAGGCTGTGGGCTCCCAAGCACCCTGCCTTGAGATACCCAGAGATGGCCCTGAAGATCCAATGCTCTGAATATCAAAAATAAAGGCAGGGAGCCTAAGCCCAGGGGGTAAAGGTCAAAGTAATAATCCAGGGTATCCAGGATGATGCCAAGCAGAGCTGACTACTCTCAACAAAAAGCATAGACAGAGATGAGCCTGGAATGGGCACAGCTCCCTAATTTGTGAACCAAAGCTAGGTCATGAGTAAATCAAAGAAAATACTGATGAGTATAAAAAAGATTACATATTTAAATATCTCCAAATAGGAGGAAAGAATAATTCTGTAACTACTGCAAGCTGTGACTCAAGGAGGAAAAAAATAATTGTCCACAAGCATGATATAGCAACCTAGAAGAAATGAAACAACAGATAGAAAATTAAATAAAAGTACTTAAGGGAAAAAAATTGGAAAGAGAATAAATAGCATAGAAGAGAAAATGGTAATTCTGAACTAAGTAACAAGACTCCCTGAAAATTAGAATAGACCAAACAGAAAGCAACTCTAAGAGAAAGCAAGAAATATTAAAATGAAATATAAAGATATAAAAATAGAAGAAAAAATAAGGTTTCTGATATAAAAATCCTGGAAAATAGGTCAAGGAAAGATAATTTAAGAATCACTGGACTTGGGGCAACTAGGTGGCATAGTGGATAGAGTGCCAGCCCTGGAGTCAGGAGGAGCAGAGTTCAAATCCAGCCTCAGACACTTACTAGCTATGTGACCCTGGGCAAGTCACTTAACTCCAATTGCCTCCCTCCCAAAAAAAGAATCATTGGAGTCCCTGAAAACTATGATTAAAAAGCCTGGACACTATATTTCAAGATATCATAAGTGAAAATTTCCCAGATCTATTAAAATCAGAAGGAAAAGTAAAGATAGAAAGACTCTCCAGAATACTTCTTGAAAGAAACTCCAAAAGGAAAAGTTGCAGGAATATCATTGTCAAAATACAGCATTCACATTAAAAAAATAATTCCAGTATCCAGAAAAAAGTAGTTCAGGTACTAAGAGACCATAGTCAGAATAACACAAGACCTGGAAGCTTTTATATCAGATGAGGGAAGATCTTGGAATACAATATTCTAAAAAGCAAAAGATATAGCTTACAATCAATAATAACTTACTCTGCAAAATTGAGCATAATCTTACAATGAGAAAAAAAAATGGATCTTTAATGAAATTAAAGACTTTCAAGCATTTCTGATTTTAAGAAATCAGAACTGAGTAAGAACTTTGTAATGCAAATACATGAATTTGGAGACATATAGAAAGGTAAATTTTTGAGTAATTGAGAGGATTTAGATGATGATAGAAAAATAACATTATAATGAGGAAGAAGAAACACATTTCCCTTCACAAGCAAAATGTCTTCAAAGTGGGGAAGTTAAATAAGAGAAACAGAGTTCCTCAGGGAAGACTGGTTCTGTTTTATGGGTTTAAAGAGTGGAAAAAAAGGGGAAGGTAAAAGGCACACTCATATAGAAAGGATAAATAAAGAGGTAGATTGCTTTTTCATGATTGGCATGCATGAAAAAGAAGAGGATACAAGCATGGAGGAATGGAGAAGAAGAGTGGGTTTCAGATAAAACCTACTCTAATCTAATCCAAAACAGACAAAGTTGTATCGAAAACATATACACACATAATTTGGTGGAGAAACACATCAAACTCAATAGGAAAAAAGTTGGGTTGGGAGATAGAGGTTAAGTATAGAGAATAATATGAAGAAAGGAATAGTTTCAAGCAAAACAAATTTCATGATACTGAAAGGGGAAATAAAAGAATCTAAGGGTGTACCCTAGATCGCCTCTTAGGCAATTTGGGAACGGCTGAACTAATTGCCATAAATGAATATAATTAAATGTTATTGTACTATAAGAAATGAAGACAAAAAAGGCAAGTTCAAAGAATCCTAGTAATTATGAATTGATTGAGAGTGATAACAAGAAAAGCAAAAGGGGGTTATTGAAACAATTTTTTAAATGAACAAAAGAAAATTAAGAAGGTAGCCCAGCTAAGCAGGAGAGTCTTCAAAGTAATCAGTAGAACTTATTATTATAATACATATATATGCATGTGTGTGTGTGTGTGTGTGTATTTAAAGTAAACAGTATGAAGTGGAGATTCACGGTTTTCCTAAGAATCTTTTTTATATATTTTACTATGTATATGGACATGGTTTTTTGGTGTTTGAGTTCATAATAACAATTTTTTAAGAAGAAAAAAAAATCAAAGTTAAGAAAAAATGAGCCCTTGTGCATGATGTCAATGGGAAAACAGGACAATGGGGAATGTCAATCTCTCCATGAGTAGCTTTACCCTCTTTCACAGAGCTCATGTTCCCAGAGCAAACATGAGAAAAGGTGGTCTTTCAACCTTTCCTCAGTCTCATTTCACTTATTAGCCTCTCACACTGATTCCCTGACCTCATTTGGCTCTAAAGGTTCACAGTGTCTTCTTCCTCCTGAGTGTTGCCTTTCTTCTATCTACTGAGATGTTTCCTTTCATCTCACTTTCAGACACTCAACATTTCTGTCCTCAAAGAAATGTTCTTTCTCATCCCCTCAGCCTGCACTATTTGAAATGAAGAAAAAAAATCTTATTGTTGGCAAGGCTTTCTGAGGGCACAACATCTTGAACAAATGGGACTTGAGTAGGCCTGGCATTTTTTGTGGGTAGCTACCACCAACCACCCTCCTACCCCTACTGAGATTAAACTAGGAACCATGCTATTTTTTTTGTCCCCATCCATCGTTCAGAAAGCAAAAAATCTTCTAGGTCTGTGCCCACATGTGAGTGTCTAAAATTCTCCCAAATACTAAAGTGAATGAACTTTAAGCTAATTTGAAGAAGTAACTCTTTTATAAGTCTTCTTGATACTTAGCTAGTCTTTGTAATTTAGTAATCTTTTAATTATCCATCAATACAAGTTACTATCTAATATTTGGACTGAGGGTCCTAATAATAATATCTTTTCAAATTAACCTTAAGTAAAACAACAGGTCCCCATGGAAAGAGCAAAGATGGGTCATATAACTTGATTGAGGAGCTGACATGGCACCCCCAAGGCCAAATTTCCCTAGCACACATGTAAGAACACTGACTATAAGGTCAAAGGACCTGGAATTCAATTCTAGTTTCTGTTATTTGCTATGTGATCTTGGGCAGGTCATTTACTTTCTCCAGGCCTCAGTTTCTTCCTCTGCATTTTTTTCATTAATTATCCTGATATTCTTGACCATTTCTTCTTCCAGATGAATTTAGTTATTATTTTTTCTAGCTCTATAAAACAATTTTTCATAGTTTGATAGGTATGGCATTGAATAAAGAGTAAAGGTGGAATTGTCCTTTTTATTATATTGGCTTGGCCTACCTATGAGTGATTGATATTTTTCCGATTATTTAGATCAGACTTTATTTGTGTGAAAAATGTTTTGTAATTGTGTTCATATAGTTCCTGGGTTTCTCTTGGCAGGTAGACTGTAAAATATTTTATATTGACTATAGTTATTTTAAATGTAATTTTTCTCTCTTGCTACTGGACTTTGTTAGTAATATATAGACATGCTGATGATGTATGTGGGTTTATTTTTTATCTTGCAACTTTGTTAAACTTGTTAATTTTTTCAAGTAGTTTTTTAGTTGATTCTCTAGGATTCTCTAATCATATCATCTGCAAAGGGTGACAGCTTTATTTCCTCATTGACTATTCTAATTCCTTCAATTTCTTTTTCTTCTCTTATTGCTAAAGCTAACAGTTCTAGTACAATATAAATAATAGAGATGATAATGTGCATCCTTATTTCACCCTGATCTTATTGGGAAAACTTCTGTCTTATCCCCATTACATACAATGCTCCCTGATGGTTTTAGATAGATACTATTATCATTTTAAAGAAATCTCCATTTATTCCTATGCTCTCCACTGTTTTTAATAAGAATGGATGCTGTATTTTCTCAAAAGCTTTTTCTGCATCTATTGAGATAATCATATGATTTCTGTTGGCTTTGTTATTGATGTAGTCAATTATGCTAATAGTTTTCCTAATACTGAACCAGTCCTGCATTCCTGGTATAAATACTACCTAGTCATAGAGTATTATCCTCATGAAAAGTTGCTATAATCTTTTTGCTAATATTTTATTTAAATTTTTGCATCAATATCCATTAGGGAAATTGGTCTATAATTTTCTTTCTCTGTTTTGGCTCTTCCTGGTTTAGGTATCAGCACCATATTTGTGTCATGAAAAGAATTTTATAGGACCCCTTTGAATATTTTCTTTTTTAATTTATGTTTAGTTTTCAACATTCATTTCCACAAGATTTTGAGTTATAAATTTTCTCCTCATCTCTACCCTGCCACCCACCCCAAGGTGGCATGTATTCTGATTGCCCCTTTCCCCTCTCTGTCTTCTCTTCTGTCACCTCCTTCCTCCACTCCCTTTCCCCTTACTTTCTTGTAGGGCAAGATAGATTTCTATACCCCATTGCCTGTATATCTTATTTCCCAGTTGCATGTAAAAACGATTTTTTAAACTTTTTTTAGAACTTTGAGTTCCAGATTCTCTCTCCCCCTTCCCACCCTCCTTGAGAAGGCAAGCAATTCAATATAGGTTATATGTGTATCATTATGCAAAACATTTCCATAATAATCATGTTGTGAAAGACTATGTTTTCCTCCATCCTATCCTGTCCCCCTTTATTCAATTTTCTCCCTTGACCCATCCCTTTTCAAAAGTGTTTGCTTTTGACTCCCTCCTCCTCCAATCTGCCCTCCCTTCTATCATCCCCCCCTTCATGTCCCCTTATTCCCTACTTTCTTGTAGGGTAAGATACCCATTCGAGTGTGTATGTTATTCCCTCCTTAAGCCAAATCTGATGAGAGCAAGGTTCACTCATTCCCTTTCACCTACCCCCTCTTCCCTTCCATTACAAAAGCTTTTTCTTACCACCTTTATGTGAAATAATTTACCCCATTCTATCTCTCTCTTTCTCTTTCTCCCAATATATTCCTCTCTCACCCCTTAATTTTATTTTTAGATATCATCCTTTCATATACAACTCACTCTGTGCCCTCTGTTTATATATATATGCATATTCCCTCCAACTACCCTAAATACTGAGAAAGGTCTCATGAGTTACAAATATCATCTTTCCATATAGGAATGTAAACAAAACAGTTCAACTTTAGTATGTCCCCTATGATTTCTCTTTCCTGTTTACCTTTTCATGCTTCTCTTCATTCTCATATTTGAAAGTCAAATTTTCTATTGAGCTCTGGTTTTTTTCATTAAGAACGCTTGAAAGTCCTCTATTTCATTGAAAATCCATATTTTTCCCTGAAGTATTATACTCACTTTTGCTGGGTGATTCTTGGTTTTAATTTTAGCTCTTTTGACCTCCGGAATATCGTATTCCAAGCCCTTCAATCCCTTAATGTAGAAGCCGCTAGATCTTGTGTTATCTAGCAGCTTGTGTTATCCTGATTGTGTTTCTACAATACTCAAATTGTTTCTTTCTGGCTGCTTGCAATATTTTCTCCTTTCCCCCCACTGTCTCTGGGCCTGGAGCTGTGTAAGCAGCCCCGCTGCTGCTGCTGCTGCTGCTGCCATCACCACTGCCTCCACCACCCCAGGGCTGAGGCCAGATCATTAGTGAGAGGTCCTCAGTGAGAGGTCCAATAATTTTCCCACTGACCTGCTCAGTTGTCTTTAGCATTTGTGGGTTCAAAAGTCTGGAAACAGCCACAGGTGACAGTGATTCAGTGCCCTGAGGCCTGCTCCATCAGGCCTACTCTAGCCTGCTCTCTTCCAGTATGGCCCATGCTGGGCTGCACTCTGCTCCCAGCATGGTGTGATAGACCCTTCCTAGCAACCATCCAGGCTGTCTTGGCCTGCAGACTTGCTTCACTCTGTTATTTTGTGGGTTCTGTAGCTCTAGAATTTGTTTATAGTCATTTTCACAGGTGTTTGGAGGGATTTGGGGGAGAGCTCAAGTGAGTTCCTGTTTTCATGCTCCCATCTTGGCTCTGCCCCCCCCTTGCATCTTTTCCCACATACTTCATATCATATTGGGATTAATTGTTCATTAAATGTTTGGTAGAATTCACCCATAAATCCATCTGGCCTGGAGATTTTTTCTTAGGGAGTTCATTAATGGCTTTTTCAATTTAAGGATTTTATTTCCTCTTCTGTTAATCTGAGCAATTTATATTTTTTGTAAGTATTCATCCATTTCATTTAGAATGTCCAATTTATTGGCATACAGTTTGGCAAAATAGCTCCTAATTATTGTTTTAGTTTCTTCTTCATTGGGATTCACTTTCTGATACTGGTAACTTGGTTTTCTTCTTTCTTTTTTTAAAATCAAATGAACCAAAGGTTTATCTATTTTATCATTTTTTAAAAAATAAAACTAGCCCTTAGTTTCATCTATTAGTTCAATAGTTTTCTTACTTTCAATTCTATTAATCTCTCCTTTGAGTTTCAGAATATCTAATTTCTAATTGGGGATTTTTAATTTGTTTTAATTTGTTTCTTTCCTATCCCTTTTTAGCTGCATGCCCAATTCATTGATCTCCTCTTCCCCTATTTTATTCATGTAAATGTTTAGAGATATAAAATTTCTCTTAAGAACTGCTTTCTCTGAATCCCATAAGTTTTCTATGTTGTCTCATTATTGTCATTCTCTTTGATGAAATTATTGATTGTTTCTATGATTTCTATGATTCTTTAGGATTAGATTGTTTATTTTCCAATTAATATTTAGTCTATATTTCCATGGCCTTTATTGCATGTAATTTTTATTGCATCATGATCTGAAAAGGATGCATTTATATTTCTGACTTTCTGCATCTGATTGTTAGGTTTTTATGCCCTAATACAGGCTTAATTTTTGTGTTGGTGCCATTATCCCTGAGAAAAGGGTATATTCCTTTCTATGCCCATTCAATTTTCTCCAGAGGTCTACCATATCTAATTTTTCTAAAATTCTATTCACCTCCTTAACTTCTTTCTTGTTTATTTTGTGGTTAGATTTATCTAGTTCTGAGAAGGGAAGGTTGAGGTGCCCCACTAGTATTGTTTTGCTCTCTGTTTCTTCCTGTAACTCACCTAGTTTCTATTCTAAGAATCTGGATGCTATACCACTTGGTGCATATATGTTTAGTATTGATATTACTTCATTGTCTATGGTACCTTTAGCAAGATGTAGTTCCCTTCCTTATCTCTTTTAATTAGGTCTATTTTTGCTTTGTCTGAGATCAAGATTGCTACCCCTGCTTTTTTTTTTTTTACTTCAGCTGAAGCATAATATATTCTACTCCAGTCTTTTACTTTTACTCTATGTGTGTCTCTGCTTCAAATATGTTTCTTGTAGATAGCATATTATAGGATTATGTTTTTAATCCACTCTGCTATCCACTTCCATTTTATGGGAAAGTTCATCCCAGTCACATTCAGTTATGATTACTGTATATTTCCCTCCATCCTATTCCCCCCTCTCTTTATAGTTTTCTCTCTCCTTTCATCCTGTCCCTCTTCATTAGTGTTTTGCTTCTGACTAGAACCTCCTCCAATCTGCCCTCCCTTCTATTACTCCCCTTTTCTTTTCTTTCCCCTTTTGCCTACTACTTCTGCCCTCCCTTCTGCCCTCCCTTCTATATACCCCATCCCTTTTCCTTCCCCCTTTTTCCTCCTACTTCCCTATAGGGGAACTGAATGTGTATGTTATACTCTCTTTGAGACAAATCCAATGAGGTTAAGGTTAAAATAATGTTCACTCCCCTCCCTTCTTTCCCTCTACTGTAATGTCTTTTGTGCCTCTTCACATGATACAATTTGCCCTATTTTGAATCCTTTTTCCTCTTCTCCAAATACAATCCTTTTTTTTCACCCCTTAGGGTTTTTTATATCATCACATCAAAGTCAACTTATACCCACACCCTTTGTCTATGTATACCCCTTCTAACTGACCTAATAAGGATACAGTTCTCAAGAGTCATAAGTATAATCTTCCTACGTAGGGATGTTAATGGCTTAACCTTATTGAATACCAAGTAGTTTTTTTCTCTTTCCTGTTTCCATTTTTATGCTTCTTTTAAGTCTTGTATTTGAAGGTCAGATTTTCTGTTGAGCTCTGGTCTTTTCATCTAAAATGATTGAAAGTTCCCTATTTAATTGAAATGTCCATTTTTTCCCCTGAAAGATTATGCTCAATTTGCTGAATAATTGATTCTTGGTTGTAATCCAAGCTCCTTTGCCTTCTAGAATATTGTATTCCAAGCCCTCTAATCCTTTAATGTAGAAATTGCTACATCCTAGGTAACCCTAACTGTGGCTCTACGATATTTGCTTTCCAGTAGTCCAATAATTCTTAAATTCTCTCTCCTGCATCTTTTTTTTCTAGGTCGGTTGTTTTTCCAGTGAGGTATTTTATATTTTCTTCTATTTTTTCATTCTTTTGATTTTGTTTGATTGATTCTTGATGTCCTACAGAGTCATTAGCGTCTACTTGCCCAATTCCAATTGTTAAGAAATTATTTTCTTCAGTTAGCTTTTTTACCTTCTTTTCCATCTGACCAATTATATGTTTTAAGGAGTTGTTTTCATCAGTCAGTTTTTGTCCTTCCTTGTCCAAGCTCTTGACTTTCTCTTGCATACCTCTCATTTCTTTTCCCAATTTTTCTTCTATTTGACTTTTAAAATCTTTTCTGATGCCAATAGCTTTTCCAAGAAGACTTTTTTGGGCTTGAGATAAATTCATATTCCCCTTTGAAGTTTCTCAGGTAGGAATTATGACATTGTTGTTGTCTTCTGAGTTTGTGTTTTGATCTTTCCTGTCACCATCAAAACTTTTTATGGTCAAGGTTTTCTTTTGTTTCTTGCTCATTTTTATTTTTGCCTATTCCATGGCTTTAAAGTTGAGTTCTACTTCTAGGGTGCAGGAGGCATTGTCCCAAGCTTCTTGTGCTGGGGGCCAGGGTCCTGGTCACTGTCTTTGTGCCCTGTGGCCTCAGGTGCTGATGTCTTACTCACTGTGCTGGGGTGACTCAGCCTAGTTGTTGCTGGTTTCCAGGGTTGGTGATTTGTCTTTTGCACTGGGGCTGGAAGCCTCGTGGCTGTCCTGCTATGCCACTGGCCAGCTAATTCAGAACTGAGGGACCTCGGTTGCTGATTTGTATTGCGGCTAAGAGTCTTGCTTGCCTGGACACCCTCTATGCTGGGCTGTGTTCTCCTTTTAACCAAGTGAGACAGACCTTTCCTGAATTCCTTCTAAGTTACCTTAAGCTAGAGATTGTTTCACTCCATCTTTTTGTAGGTTCTGTCACTCCAGAATCTATTTAGAGGCTTTATTTAACATTGTTTCTGAGGGAAACTGGGAAGAGCTCAGGCAACTTCCTACCTTCTCTCTGCCATCTTCTAGGCCTCAGTTTCTTAAACTTTAATATGTGTGGTTGGACTTCTTGTTGTTTAATCATTTCAGTCATCTTTGACTTTTGGTGACCCCACTTAAGGTTTTCTTGGCAAGATACTGGAGTGGTTTGCTATTTCCTTCCTAATTTTTACAGATGAGAAACCTGAAACAAACAGGGTTGAATGACTTTCTCAGGGTCACACAGCTAGTAAATGTCTGAGATCACATTTGAACTCGGGTCTTCTGGACTCCTGGCCTGTGCTCTATCCACTGAGCCAATTAACTGCCTGCTATAGTTGGACTAGATAATGTCAAAGATCTTTTTAGTGTTCCTATTATTCTTAATTCAAAAGTGACCTTAAAAAGAAAGAAGATCCACCTCAACCACACCGCATGTTATATCTTGCAGGCATCATGCATGAAAAATTTGGAAGGATGATTTTTTCTAGCAAACCTCAGGGGGAACAGAGAAAAGGATATCAAGACTTTAGTAAGAGTCAACCAAATCAGCAGCAGCACAAAGTGTAAAAAACACACATAGGGCATTCTTTCTTTCTTCTATCTTTTCTCTCTCTTTGGTGATAACTTTATGGAAAGCAAATTTCTTTTCTTTTTTACTTGGTGGGCAAGAAACATGCAACATCTGTCTCCATCTGTCTTTCTCTATGTCTCTCTCTGTGTCTCTGTTTCTGTCTGTCTATCTGTTTTTGTTCCTCTTTCTGGCCAGGGGGCTTTGTGTATAAAGTAAATGGTTTTAGCCTAGATCCCTCAGACCCTCACCCCAAGGGTTTGTGGATAGATTTCAAGGGGTACATAACCTTGGATGGGAAAAAAAATTACATCTCTATAACCTCTTACTGAAATTTAACATTTCCTTTAAATATTTAAAGAATATTATTCTGAGAAGGGATCCATGGCTTCATCAAATTGCCACAGAGATCCATCACACACATACACACACACACACACACACACACACAGAGAGAAAGAGAGAGAGAGAGAGAGAGAGAGAGAGAGAGAGAGAGAGAGAGAGAGTTAAGAATTCTTGGTGTAGAGGCATGTGTAACTGGGTTTAGGAAATTATGAATTTGTAATTCAGTTCTATCCTTTTTACAGAGATGCTCCCGTGTTTTTATCTTTAGAGTAAGAGCTATATCCCTATTTTAAAGGGATCATTTTTTTTTACCAGATTTGCATATTTGTTTTGAGCTAGAAGTCTCTCTCAAAGTCAATGTGTATGCAAATTCCAACCACATACCTTTCTCCCTCTCTTTTCAAAAAGTTCCCTCTGTTTATCAAGTATGTGCAGCTTTCTACCACTGTGTCCTTATCAGTCACTACTTTACACCTACAACAAATATTTAAGTACCAGGTGTAAGCAAGGCAGCTAGTAAAAAACTGAGCTAACTTTGATTTCTATAAAAGGAAAAATTGCCAAGTAGACCAAACCTGCCTTCATAATCTTTTACCTACTTCCTTGCTGGTCCCATCTCCTCTCAACTTATCTTCTCTCTCTCTCTCTCTCTCTTTCTCTCTCTCTCTCTCTCTTTCTCTCTCTCTCTCTCTCTCTCCTCCCTTGTATTTATAGACCTCTTTAGTCCATAAGATGCCATACAGCTTTTTGTTTATGCTACAAATACAACTTGTAGATTATTCCGTATGCAAAATGTAGCACTGCAACATGGCGTCACCATTTTCCAAAGTTTTACTTATCTCCATCACAGAGTAATAGAAAGGCAAAAAGCCAGGATACCAGGGTTTTAATAAGGATTTGATGCTAATTATCCATACAACCTTGGGCAAATCACTTAACATATCTACTTAAATTTTTATTGCAATAAAATGTGGTGAGAGGCAGTCTGGAATGACAGCCAGAGAGCTAGTGTCAGAGTCAGGAAGACTTAAGTCCTGAGCCTATCACATACTGTTTGCATGACCCTAACAAGTAACTTAGCCTCTCAGCACGTCAAGAGACTCTCTAAGCCTATACATTTAGAGGAGGTATGGAATATGCACTAGTGAAGATATTTCCACCTGGAAGTTCTCTACTCCAATAAAATGTAGGGTTTGATCCAAAAAAAATGATCAGGTTGGACTGCTTTCAAAATTGATAGAATTTCATAATTCTAGTAGCAGTAGCATTAGTTTTTTAAAAGCAGTAATGGTGGTGGTAATAATAATATTAATAATAACTAGAATTTACATAGTGTTTCAAGATTTGCAAAGTGCTTTATTCGATCCTCACAACAACCCTGTGAGGCAGGTGCTTTTATTACTAGTCTCATTTTACAAATAAGGAAACTGAGGCAAACAAAGATTGAGTGACCTGCCCAAGATCACACAGCTAGTAAGCATCTGAGGCCAAATTTTAAATCAGGTCTTCCTCAACACTAGGTTCAGTGATCTATCAAGTGCATCGCCTAGCTGCTGATTGGTTCCCCTTTTCAGTATAATCTACCCCAAAGACCTGTATTTTCTTTACTTCATGTTAGACTTAAAAGATCATAATGACTGATGAGTATCACCAGAGAAAATTTCCTTTGGGAGCGACTGCAGTAAATCAATATAGATTATATGTCCTAATGATGCCTTTTTGTTGCTGTTCAGTCATTTTTAGTCATGTCCCACTCTCCATGACCCCATTTGGGGTTTTCTTGGCAAAGATACTGTAGTGGTTTGCCATTCCCTTCTTCCGCTTATTTTACCGATAAAAGAACTAAGGCAAACAGGGTTAGGTGACTTTCACAGGATCACGTAGTTAGTAAATATCTGAGGCCAGATTTGAACTCAGGAAAATGAGTCTTCCTGACTCCAGGCTGGGATGCTGTACCCACTGGGCCACTTAACTGCCCCCATGAAGCCTAGTTAGAGTACTTAGAAGATAGAGTTCTTTGTCCTGCAGGCTCTGAGCTTTTAGATAAAACCTGTAGCCATGCTATCTGGGCTGGATCACATGCTTTAGGTTTTTATTTTTGTCATTTCTTATCATTGTAGTGTTTATTTTTATCTCTCATTTTGGATGATGCCCTCCATCAAGATGTGTGAAGACATAAATACTTCAATTCGGGAACAGGCAGTGCTGCATCCTCTCTGGTAGTGTTTTCCATATAAATAGTTTTTCTTGATAAACACCCTGGGTAAAAATGTGCGGGCCTACTAGCTGATGTAGCCTTTAAAAAGAAATAAATGGATCTCATGGCAATGAAGAGATGAAGTTTATTTTCAAGGCTACAGTGTCCATGTGATAGGACCCTCTGCTGGTTGGGAAAACTACAGTGGAGAAGGTTTATCTGACAGTCATCCTCTAGATATAGCCCTCTTAAACTGTGTTCCATAGAGTGCTAGGGTTCTACGGTGACAGTTAAGGGACTGTATGAATAAAGAGTTTCTCATGGGAAACAAACAGGAATATTAAGCCCATCTGATTGGCTAGCTGTCTTACTCATGTATAATGTGTGCATTTTTGTGACAGATTGTTCATCTCTGGGCAGGAGTCACAGTAATTGGATGAAATCAGTCATATTTTTGATGTCTTAGCTTTTTCTTAACAACTATAATAATAATAGCTAGTTTTTACATAGTCTTTTAAGGTTTACAATTCCCTTTACACATATTAATGTATTCACCAATGGTATTTGCCAGTGTCATGGAGGATTATGGTATTACATTTTTTAAAATTCCATGTTTCTGGAATTCTGTATATCCAATCCTAACTGGCTACAGAAGTACTCAAAATTAGCAAGGGCACTCACTGCAGGATGAGAGCTGCCCCTGCCATATGGGAAGAACCCATGGGTTGCAGAACCTGGGCAAGTGAATTCAGTCTTTTGTTGTTCAATCTTTTCAGTCATGTCTGACTCCTCATGACCCCATTTGGTGTTTTCTTGGCAAAGATACTGTTGGTTTGTCATTTCCTTCTCCAGCTCATTTTACAGATGAAAAAATTGAGGCAACAGGATGAAGTGACTTGCCCAAGGTCACACAACTAGGAGGTGTTTGAGGCCAGATTTGAGCATAGGAAGAGGAGTCTTCCTGACTCCAAGCCTAGTGTTCTATCCACTGCACCACCTAGCTGTCCCTTCAGCCTTTTGGTCATAGTCATTTTTTTTATCCTATATCCAACTTATATTCCTGTGTCTGTGATTCCTTGGATCTAATATTCTTGGGCTCCCAACTTAGATTTTTCTTTTCACAAATTCCCCCAAGCCTTGATGGGGGCCGATCAAGGGAAGCACAGCATTCTAACTTGTGCATTCTCCCTGTGGGTTCCCCTCTTACTGACCAGAACTCACGTGATTTATAGAGTATCACACAAAGAAGGCACTTTGCCAGCAATAGCCTCACAAGTTTACATTAACTTCAGCAATATCATGGTGACTCAGCATATGCAAATGTGGTGAGACTGTTTATAAGCCATGAGCCTGGGAACTAGTAGATTGTTACAGCCATGGATCCTGGGGACTAATATCTCAAAAAGAATAACAAAATCCACCTTACATACAGTTTGCAATAATTACAAAGGCATTTACAGACAAAACCCAGGAAATCTGAAACTAAAGTCTTAAGAATTTAAAGTTAAAATAATATGAAATTAAAATAATCCTACTATCCCATCTCAAACATCCAGTTATGCAAGTGAAAGGAAAAATTAAACATTGTCCTGAAGTATATGACAAGATGAGTTATTGTTAAGGTCAGCTTTCGGAATTAAAAAAGATGGGAAGGGAACAAGTATTTATTAAGCACCTACTGTGTGCCAGTCGTTGTACCGAGGACTTTAAGGATATTATCTTATTTCATCCTCACAACAACTCTATAAGGTATATGTTAGTATAATCCTCATTTTACAGTTGAGGAAACTGAGGCAGGCAGAAATTAAATGACTTGCTTAGGGTCATATAGATAGTGTCTGAGACTGAATTTGAACTCGGGTCTTCCTGACTCTAGGTCCAGTGTTCTATCCACCATGTTATCTAGCTGCCTCAGAAGAACCAGATGAGGAAGTGAATGCTGAAAACAACTGGGTGTTTTATTTGCTGTATTTAAGGGAAGTCCATGCAGCGTAATTGGAAACATCAAAGGGAGAACAGAGAGGGAAGCAGGGACAAAAAGGGAAATTCAGTAGGCAAGTCTAATGTTCTCATATTTGGACACCTGAAAAGTAGGCTTAGGAGGTAAGGGACATAACTAAGCATATTGCATCTGGCAATGGCCTGATATGTATTCAGGCCATGGCCCAAAGAAGGAATCTAGTCATACAAAAAGGGAAAAGAACCTACCTGCACAAAAATATTTATAGCAGCTCTTTTCATGGTAGCAAAATATTGGAAATTGAGGAGATGCTCATCAATTGGGGAATGAATGGACAAGCTGTGGTAGATTAATGTAATAGAATATTCTTGTGTAACAAGAAATGATGAACAGGCAGATTTCAGAAAAACCTAGAAAGACTTGTATGAACTGATGCAAAGTGAAATGAACAGAACTAGGAAAACATTGTACACAGTATCAACAATATTATATTATGATCAACTGTGAATGACTCAACTCTTCTTAGCAACACAATGATCCAAGACAAGTACAAAGGACTTATGAAGGAAAATTCTATCCACATCCAGATAAAAAACTGATGAACTCTGAATGCAGATTGAAGCATACTTTTTTCACTTATTCTTTTTCATGTTTTTTTTCCTTTTGATCTGTTTCTTCTTTCACAACTGTGACTAATATGGAAATATGTTTTACATGATACCATATGTATAAGCTATATTAAACTGCCCACCACTTTCAGAAGAGGGGAGGGGAGGAAGGGAGGGAGGAAGAAAAATTTGGAACACAAAATCTTGTAAAAATGAATGCTAAAAATTGTCTTGACATGTAATTGGGAAAAAATAAAATACTATTTAAAAAACAACAACAGCAAAGAGTGAATCTAGGATGTACCTGGTCTCTTGGGTGCATCTTTACTTCCTGCTTTGGGGAAGCTACTGGTTCATGCATGGCATTTCTGGGACTAGAGCTTCCAAAGTAATGTTAGCAGCTTAATCCTGAGCAGGACTGACCTGGGTTTGGTCTGTGTAAAAGAGGCAAGTAAAAGAGAATGGGGACAAAGAGAGACAAAGATGGGGAGGCAGCCTGTCGGATAGGAGAAAAAAAAGAAGACATATGAGGGAGAAATGAAGGGGAAAGGAAGAAGGTCTCAAAAGGCTTGAGATGCTGGTCAGTATGTGAATATTAAATTTCTCTTCCCTGAACCTCCTTGTCATTGTTCTTTATGGTAGTTTAATGATTTTTCTGCATAGGCAAGAAGCTTGGATATTTCTAATTTTAAACAACAATATGCATTTTTTAAATTAAAAAAAATCTTCTAAAGTTTTGGTAACTTGTAAAGAAACAAGTAAGGTCTTAGAAATTAACTTTGGATTGAAATAAGAGGTCTTGGCAATTTTACATAGCTCTCTGGAGATAGACGACTTCATTCCCTCCTCCCCACCCCTTTGACCTACTGATGTTCTGGCTGAAAAAGATGAGAGGCTCAGAGACCAAGGGTCCAAGAAAAGGCACAAGAGAAAGACAACAGGTGAAAGAAAAGCAACTGGGTTGAAGGTGTTTGAAAAAATATACAGTAGAAGCAGTCAAGATAACAAGAAAGCTTTGGATAGTAGCTCCTGATTGGCTGAATATAGACTTCCCAGGAAGGAAGTCCATGTTGGAGGAAAACTCACACCTCTGAACTACTATCTTTGATGTCAATGGTCCATTAGGAACACTTGCACCACACAAAGCATCAAGACAAAAGGTGTTATTACCGCAATGGGTTACAAAGCATTTTGATGTCAGGCAGTCAAGAAGCATTTATGAAGTACTTAACCATGTGCTAGACACTGTGCTAAGTGCTGGGAATACACACATACATACATACACACACACACACACACACACACACACACACACACAAAGCAAAAATAAATTTTCTTGTCCTCGAGGAGTTGACATTCTAATGGGGTAAAAAACATATAAATAACTATGTAGATACCAAACTAACACACACAGTTGATGGAAGATAATTTCAGAGGGAAGGAATTATGGAGGCTCAGGAAGGTTCTCCTGCAGAAGATGAGACTTGAACTGAGTCTTGAAGGAGGTCAGTCAAGCCAAGAGGCGGAAGTAGGAAGATGAGAACATTCTGGGTTTGGAGGACATCGATACAAAAGCATGAAGTTGGGGGATAAAGTGTTGCATGGAGAAACAACAAATAGGATGGTGTAATTGGATCATAGAGTGTTTAGAGAAGAGTAAAGTGTAAACAGAGTGGAAAGGTAAGAAGGGGCTAGGTTGTAAAGTGCTTTAAATGTCAAACAGAGGACTTTATATATAATCTTATTTAAGGAATCATTGGAGTTTACTGAATAGATGGTTGACATGGAATATTTTAGGAAAATCATTTTGGCAGCTGAGTGAAGAGAGAATTGATGAAAAAACTTTCATGAGTACTAACTAATGGAGGAAACAAATTTATAGAGGAGCAGTTAGCTGGTGCAGTGGATAAAGAGCTGGGCCTCTTATCGGGGAGACCTGAGTTCAAATCTAGCCTCAGACACTTACTAGCTGTATGACCCAGAGCAAGTCATTTAACCCTGTTTGCCTCAGTTTCCTCATCTGTAAAATGAGCTGGAGGAGGAAATAGCAAACCACTCCAGTATCTTTGCCAAGAAAATCCCAGATGGGGTCACAAAGAGTCAGACATGACTGAAAAGACTGAACAACAATAAATTATAGGCAGAAAATGGTAGATAGAGCATTGGATTTGGAGTGAGGAAGACCTAAATTCAAATCCTGTTTCAGGCACATACTATATATATGACCTTGAGCAGGTGTCTTAACATCTGTTGCTTCAGTTTCCTCATCTGTAAAGTAGAGATAATAATAGAACCTACTTCACAAGGTTGCTCTAGGGATCAAATTAGTTAGCATACGTAAAGTGCTTTGCAAATCTTAAAATTCTATATAAGTTTTATGTTTTCTTGTTGCTGTTGTTAGGGGCTTAATGAGCAAAAACATGTCCATCTTCATCCTTGAAAGTCATTGTGATTAGAGGGATAGAGAGCCCATTCTGGCTACCAGAAAGACCTAGGTTCAAGTTTTCTTTCTGACCCGTATTGTGCATGTGATGCCATCTGATTCGTTTTAACTCCTCAATGCCCTCAAACAACTCTTCAAGACAAAGTTACAGACTAGTTGCTGATCTGAATTTGAGCAGGGCATTTCCATACACAGATGAAACCACTTGTTAAGTCATTTTTTCAGTTTACCATTTCCTTCTCCAGCTCATTTTATAGATGAAGAACTGAGGTAAACAGGGTTAAATGATTTACCCAGGGTCACACAGCTAGTAAGTGCCTGAGGCCAGATTTGAACTCAGGAAGATGAGTCTTTATGATTCCAAGCTCAGTGCTTTATCCAGTGTGCCACCTAGTTGCCCTAAGTGAAACCACAGATCTCATATAATGTCTCATATATCTCCCTTGTAAGATACCAACACAGATCTCTAGATTATCTAAGCAATACCTGAGGTTTAACTAGGAAAAGCATAAACTGTGAAACTTTCTTTTCAAAGAAGGATATCAGGCCTATAATTAAACCTAAGGCAAGCTAACCAGGAGAAAGATAACTTTTTGAACATTAGAACCATCTGCTGGTCAAATGGAATGAGAGATTTTTTGCCATTTATGAGGCCAGTTTGGAATTAAGGTCATGAAATGAGCAGATGAAAGAAAGTGTCTTCCTGTAGAAGAGAATTTTAGGAACAAAATTAATCAAAGAGGAAAGTTAAGTCTTGAAAATGGAGCTCAAAACAACAACAACACTATAACCATCTGCCGTTAATGTAATTAGAGCAGGGCCTGGGAGCTGAAAGAGACAATCAGAGCATTTGGATTAGGAACACGGAATGACCTGGGGATTTTCTGTCATGACAAAGGACACAGGAGGCTTCCACAGTTCTCGGAGACCCATACGAGACCAGCAAAGAACATTAACTTCCAGTGCCCTCATTTTAGTGAAGAAAAAATGGCCAGCTACAAATGGATGTGCTGTTAACCCTAGAGACACATTAAAGACTGGATTTATCTCCATGCAAAATGAGTCACAAAAAAAGAAACCTTCCATCCTTTCCCAAGTTCCCCATTATCATCAGACAAAACCATCATCCAGATCCTCCAGCCTGCAACCTTGTAATTACCTCTGCCTCTTCTAATTCCTTTACCTTAATTTCTAGCCACTACATCCGGCCAGCTTTTCCTCCCACAAAGTCTCTCCTACTAACTCTTTCTGTTTCCAAACTGATGTTCTAGTCCAGACCTTAAAATGCCCTATTGATGTGAACTCTATGCAGCTTCTACATTGCTATGGAAACAAGAGACTCATACATTTTCCAAGTAACTGGTGGAAGCAAAATTTGAACCCAGGTCATCTGACTGCAGATCTTATGCTCTTTTTTCAATTGTACTTTTCTATCTTATTCTGTTTGTACTTTAGTTCTTTTTAAGCTGTGAATCAGTTTTGACAAGGCTGTTGGTATCCCAGCCTTCTTGTAACAGAGTTATAAGAAACCCAACTTTGGTCTGACTATAGGAACATAGGATCTTGGGACAGGCCCTTCTTTCTTATAGTCTTTCCAGTTAACATTCTATTCATGAATTTCAGGCCTAAGTCTCACTTACCCTAGACCAGAAGTTCTTAACCTGGAGCCCATTAACTTATTTTTTTTAATAAATATTTTGACAACTGCATTTCAGTATAATTGATTTCCTTTGTAATTTTATTTATTTTATTATATGCATCAAAAGCATTATTCAGAGAAGGATTCAAGAGTAGGAATCAGGAAGACCAGGGTTCAAATCCTGCCTCAGATACTTATTAACTGATTGACTGTGGGCAAGTCACCTAACTTCTATGGCCACCATTTCTTCATTTGTAAAATGATGACCTCTGAGATCTGCTCCTAGTACTGTGATGACCATGGAATTTCAAGGGAAAAACAACCTCTTCATAAAGGTACCTCCAAATCCTTGCTTCATTCAGGAAGGGTTCTCTTTGTTCATTTCCTCAGCAATTGACAGATCATGAGAATATTTTCAACCCACATCTCCACAATCTAAAAGGACTGTGTTGCATATAGAGAGAACTTTCTGGATGTCGCCCAAAAGTCATTAAAAATGGAAAAAGAAAAAATGTTCTTAAACTGGGGCCCATGAACTAAAAAAACAAAAACAAAACATTTTGGTAACTATATTTCAATATAATTGATTTCCTTTGTAATCTTACGCATTTTATTTATGCAATTAAAAAGCTAAGAAGGGTCAATAGGCTTCCACCAGACTACCAAAGGGGTCCAAAAAGGAAAAAAAATGCTTGAGAATAATTGGGTTGGAAAGCAACACTTATGGGAATTCAATTCAGTGCAACAAATGCTTCCTAAATATCCACTGGGCAAGACTCTGTATTAGATGTTGCAGGATATAGAAAAAAGACTGAGACACAATCTCTTAATTAATCATTTGTTAAGTGCCTCCTATAAGCCAGGCACTGTGATTGGTGCTAAGGACTCAAAGAGGAAAATGAAACAATCTCTGGCCCCAAGAAGAGATCCTTCTTGGAGCTCATGACCTTCAAAAACAAAATGGCAACAAGAAAAATATAGGATTATTTCACAAAAGGAAGAGAAGGGCAAGGTCAATTATCATGGTGATTAAGTAAATGGAGTGTTATTATGAGAAAAGTAATGGTTCCTATTCTACTCACTGAGGGTAGGACAAGAAAGAATAGGCATTAGGTTGAATATATGGAAGACTTTCCTGACATTGAGGGTGGTGGACCCTGAAATGGGATAATGAATTATTTGGAATCTGGAAGTCCCTTTAGGAGATGGGTTTATGTGACAAGTGGGTGAACATGATGAGTGGAGAGGCATCATGACATCATGGAAATAGCACTGATTTGGAGTCACAAGAGTTGGCCTGGAACTCTCCCCATGTAACCCTGTGGGAGCTATTTATCTCTAGACTTTAGCTTCCTTATCTAAAAAATCAAGCTGTTGGGCTAGCATAATCAACCAATGAACATGCATTTATTAAGCCTATGTACCAAGCAAGCACTGTGCTAGGAACTAGGGATACAAACACAGTGACTAAAACAATCCCTACTTGAAAAGACTCTCTAACAGAGGAGCTAATCTTTAATTAATCTAATCTTTGTTAGGCACCCAAAAGGATCATCACTCACCAATCTGGATTTTTGAGGTCAGGGTCCCATAATAGCAGTAAGGAGTCAAATAAGAGTGAAGAAAATAGTTATTTTTCCCACCAATTGGGGCAGATTGCAAGATGTACAATGATATATTCTGAGCATGTGTAATGGCAAGCAGGGTGGGACCTTTTGTTGTTTTTTTGTTTTGGAGTGCTTCTCAGCACTAAGGAAATCAAGTACCTTTGAGTCTTGCCTTTGTTTGAATCAAGAGTCATTGATTGGAAACAATATATATGATGTGGTGCTAGTGATTAAAGATCTTTCCCACACCCTTTTGTTAAGTAGATGCTAAGCCTCAGGCCTATACCCTTTGGCTTAGTAGGCACTAAGGCCCAGGGCCCTCAACAGGGTATATATGTTCTATGGTTAGCATTTTGCTTTTGGGGTCACTCATTGGAAGTCTGTTCCTGTGATTTGGCCAGATGAGACTCTGGGTAGCTGTTAAGGACCCCCTCAACCCCCCACTTTGAAAACCCAGATGTTGGTGCTTTTCTCTCTGGTAACTATGTATGTATTGCTATGGACAGAAGTCCTGTGTGCTGATTTATGTTATTTGCTCTGTTTATATAATTTCTGCTTGTAATTTCTGTTTGTGTTTTCTCTGAAGTTCAGGGTGCTGACTTTCCTCCTGAACTAAGTGAATGATATATGTATATTTAATTAAAGTGAGATTGTAAACCCCTTAAAGTTGCTTTCCTTAGAAAAGCAGATCAAAGAACCTATGCTAGCAGCCCTCCTGTGTGCTGGTGTTATTGGCCTTACACCTCCACAGCAGCTGCAAGAAACATTGGTGTTACAGCATGACATGAGTCTCCTCATACACAGGTTTTTAGGGCAGCATTCATAAGCTAAGCATTATTCAAAGTAACATTGTGTAAAACAAAGCAAATGAATATGGCTAGTCATAAAACACAGGTGGTTATAGAAAAAGAATAGTAAACTTGGAGGAAAATGTGCATTCTTAGCAGTAGGCAATAAATAAGGGGTTTATCATCTGAATATAGCTGGTCTCACTTAAAGAAATCTGTCTTGGACCAGACAGAGAATATAATTTTCCCAGCATTCTAAAATCCTTCAGCTTCAGTAGTCTTTTGGTTTCCATAAGAGGTGAGAATGAGACAGTGAAAGACCCAGTTGTAATAGGCGTGTCTATCAGTTCACTTACAACAACACAACTGAAGACAATGTGCCTGGGGGTTTATATGGTAGAGGAGGAGCTTTGTACTTCTCCCACAGTCACTTCAGCTTGACATTCTGATTTCATAGCCTATTGTGACAGTCTGACCAGGAGACCTAGTGTGCTTAGCACAGTGCCTGGAGCATAGTAGGTGCTTAATAAATGCTTGTTGACTCATTGGTAATTGTCAGGGATATTATGGAAGGGATTGCTGGTTAGCTGTCTGTTGAATGAGATGACCTCTTAAGGCCCTTTTCAATTCTGAGATTCTACAGATCTGTGCCTGGAGTCCTCTTATTTTCGTGATAATAACAGCTAAGCTGAAGTTTTTCATTAAAAAACAAAACAAAACAAAACTGGATTTTGTTAAGGCTTCCTTTAATGATCCACTTTCCCCTCAAATTTCTGCTAGTGTTGCTGGGTACCTTAATTCAGATGTCAGAGCTGTGGTGGCAAATTAGCCTTCTCTTGCTAAGCAGCTAATGCTTGACTGGAAATAGGAAATAGCCCTGGCAACAGTGTAATTTAGGGAAGTGATGAACCTGCCTTTTCTTTTTCTTTGAGCAGTTCAACAACTTTTTGGCACATTAGCAACTCCATGCAAGGAGTGGGTATAGACAGAGACAGTTTTCTTCACCTGTATCTGTTCCTTGACCTCTGGAGAATGGTAGCAAAATGTTAATAAAACAATTATCTCCTGCATTTCTCTAACTCAACTTCTAAAAACACTACATGGGGAACTCTACTATCATTTTATTCTTACTTCCCCTCACCCCCAATTTTGCACATGAGAATACTGAGGCACAAAGATGTGAAATAATTTATTTGTGATCACATAGTTGGGACTAAAATTCAGGTTTTCTGATTTCTATTCCTAGGCTGTTTTCATTAGCAACTTGGAGTTTTTTTTCATTGATTATGCTAGTTCCAGGACAGTGATACCATATTTTTGAAAATATTAACAATGAATAGGACCCCTATTCTGTGGAAGCATAAAATCTATAATGGCACAGAGACAGACAAAAGGAAAAGACAGTTTAACAGCTGAACTATAATTTAATAAACATATCAATGACATTCTTTTGTTGAGGTTTAGGGGTGCTGGGACCCCAAAATAGTGCCACATGTGGGTTCTACCTCAAATGAATTCGACCCAAACCTTCTTTTAGTCAAGGACAACATTTATTAGAACACAGATCAGGGTGAGCATGATTCTAAAAATCCATGATATTGGCAAGATTTAAGGAATCTGAGCATTGGCCAGACTCTTAAGGAATTTGAGCATTTGTGAGGCTGGCCAGATTGAATATGAGCAATTTAATGGGGTGGGGGGAGGCGGGGGCAAGATGGATCTTATATACAGAATGACTATGGGAAAGATCTAAGAGTGGCCAAGTAGTCTGGGGTGACTGGGAGGTAGCAAAGAAGAACTCAGAAGGGCTGGGTGCCCCAGGCAAATGCCAGGGACCTGGGCCACATGGGAAAGTCCAGGGCTTTTCCTTTTTGGGGTCCAGATCCCAAAGACATGATGTTTTTCTTTTAGGAGTTCAGAATCCACCCCCATCACTTTCATTGATTTAACAAATAACAATCCAATTCTTAGGATATGCAAAGCACTCTGCTCTATGCTCAGGGAGATGTAGAAATAATTAAGGATAGTGCATGCAATTAAGGAGCTTATGTTCCAATGCAGGTAAAGGGGAGCAGGATACATATATAAATATACAATAATTTTACGATAAATATATGATTGTTACAATGCCAGATACAATGCAATGAGACTTTAAAGGACTAATAACAATAACAACTAATCATTATGTAGCGTATATAATTGAATCAAATTAAGTAGTTTTCCTAAACCATCAGATACAGAGAATAAAGAAGTTACAAGGAGAACAATTTATACAATAAATTATACAATCAATACTGTAAAAACAACTTCAAAAGCTGTAAGAACTATGAGCAATACAAGGATGGTCCATGATTCTAGACAATTGATGGTAAAGCATTCTACCCACTTCCTAAAAGAAATGGATTTAGGTTGCAGAATAAACTTTTTTTCTCTATGGAGTCAATGAGATTTATTTTGCTTGTCTATCCATTTTCGTTACAAGGAATTGGTTTTTGTTTTCTCCTTTTTTCCCATTGGAATGGGAGGTAGGAGGAAGAGAAAATATGTTAATTAAAAATATTTAAAAATAGAGTGAGGAGGGTGCTACAAATGTGAAATGTTGCATGTACTTTCAGATGAGGTCACTGTATTATTAGTTTTCTTAACTGTTTTAGTTTGTTACAAGAAAACTCTCCCAAAGTAGGAAAAATCTGTATATGTATGTAATTTAAAAGGAAAGCATATCAATAAAACCTTTTTTTAAGTTACTGAAAAAGCCTGATAACATTTTAAGGTGTTGTCCATTGGATGAAGGTGATTGGCTGAGTATCAATCTTGCCTTTGAGAGCCTTTAAAAAGCAAGCTAACCAGCTATGAACGAAAAACTCAGCTCTTAAATTCACTCTTCCCCTTTCTCCTTGTCTCTTTGGAGAGTGCAACCAGGCAAGGAGGGAATTCCTTCTCCCTGTAAACAATGGTGTCTTGCAGCTCAAGAGGAAAATGTGTAATGGAGGAAGAGCCCAGTTTATGGAGTTGAGTAGAATTGACTAGAAGATTCCACATTCCAGCACCTAAAGGTAGGTCTTAAAGCTCCCATAATCTCTTTTGGAGATGACAGGCCCCAGAACTAAGACTTCTATTGGTACTAGTAAGGATTCAGGTTAGTTCCAAAAATATGTAGCTTTACGCTGGGCCAGGAATTCAGCTGAGCACAATTGTGGAGACAATGGATATTATAGCTAAGTTTTAGAACCATTATTTCCTACCAAAGAGTAAGCTCAGAGAGCCAAGAAAAATGATTTATGTAGCCGAGAGAGTAGAGATGTCCCATTATAATTAGCACAAGTATATTACAAAAAAACAGGAGGCTCTGTCCTACCAGAGGTACAAGTAGCCTTAACTACATGTGTTACCTAATTGTATATCTCCCCACTTACAAACTGTTGGCGTCTATTCTTTGCACTGATGCTATGTGTACTTGGGACAGTTTCTTCCTAGGTTTATTAGGTTAATGTTTTATTGCCATTTTTTCTACTCTACCATTGCAGTAAATGATTTTGCTTTAATATAATTCTGTCCTTTGGCTGACTGCCAAAAGGTAGAAATCAATGGTGGCTCAGGAGTCACTCATATGGATCTATAGTATACACTGAATGTGGTGTAGTTGTTCCCCTGGAGGAGGATATCCCAAAAGAGTATTACATATATAATGCTTTAATGAATGCAAAGTACCATATGTGTATGTATATATATATATATATATATAAACTCATTTGAACTTAACAATACCCCTTTGCAATAGATTCCAAAGGTACTATTGCTCCCATTTTAGAGATCAAGAAACTGAGGCCCAGAGAGGTTAATTTTCCCATGATCATATAGATAGTAAGTGTTAAAATTAAAATTTAGATACAGATTTTCCAAATTCTAACATTAAATTGAATGTCATGAAAAGTCCAAAGAAAGAATGACCATTTTGTAATGGGAGTATAAAGGAAGTTTGAAAGATAGTGTTTCTAGATGAAGAAAGTGGAAAGGTGAAAAAATAAAAATAAAAAACTTGTTTGTAGCACCCAATGCCAGCTTTATCTATTAGCCCCTAGAAAGTTACACCAGATAGTAAGCACTTCGTAGAAACACAGAACACATGTGGTCAGAGTACATATGTACAATGGCAAGCCATTTGTGTTGCTGCGGAATTGCTAAGGTAATCACATTTACTCACTGCTAAACCTTCTCCTCATTGGGCATCATTTCTCCACTACTCTTTGTCAGATATCACATCACCATCTTCACAGTCACCTTCAGGATTACACTGTAGATGTTTTATTTGTCTTAGCTTCTTTCTGATAGGAAAAGGCCATAGATCTGTCAATCAGCTCTTTCAGTAACCTCTACCATCCACTGTGTGGTGCTATGGTTACTAAGCCTCTCCCTGGCAGGAGAGGACTACAGCTATTTTCAATAGCCATGAACTTCTGCTGCATCAGAAAGCAGCAGATGTCCAGGTTAAGGTCACATCTGCTCTTTGAAGCACTTTTCCCCTCTCCCATCTCCTATCACGCCTTCAGTTCAACTCTCAGAAAGCTCTGATAGGTTTTACTTGCTCAAACAGAAAAGGAAGTGAGTGAAACCATGGTAAAGAAACTGCTTTTACTCTCCACTACAATGTTCCTGTGTTCTATACAATTCACAAGAGCTGACTTATTGAAGACAACTGAATAGGCTAGTCACATATGTCTTATTTCCCCACAGAAACAAATAACAGCCTGGTATGTCTTCAGTCTCACAACATAGGTAAAAGTAAAGTAGATTTTTTTTAAGAGGCAAGTCATGAGTTGTCATGGGATTTACTTGTTTATATTGAGTAGGACTCGAGTAAACTCATTACTCCTTCTCAATCCTAAAACAGCAATTTGATCAGATACAAAATAAAGAGACTTTTTTGTTTTGTTTTGCCTTGTTTCTATGTAATATTTGGTGATACTGACTGTTAGACCTTACATAATGTAGTTATACTATATATATATATATATATATATATATATATATATATATATATATATACATATATATATATATATATATATATAATTACTATCCCTTCTTCTCTTAGAATTAATTATCTTTACCGCAACCCTACTTTCTCTCTTTCTCAATAATTGACTTACTTCCAGATTATCAGGTTGAGGAAATCACAACATTATTTAAAAGTCTGGATTTAGAAGTTACATTAATACAGACATTGAGTAAGCCTAAGGAAAACCTTAATAATTACAGCTATCGAAAAATGAAGTAGGCTGGCTCCCAAGAATGTGTTCAGACAAGGATACTGTAGAGGTGATTCATGCATTGGGTAGATTATTTGAACAGATGACATCCGAGGTCCTTTCCAACTCTAAGATTTTATGTTTCCAAGATTCTGTGAATAAAATTGAATCCCCTAGGAGACTTTGACTTCCTTATATTTAGCTCATGGCAATAGAAAAAGCTTTGTATGTGCCTGGGCATGCATGGAAATAGCAGACTTTAGGCTTTATTCATCTTCTAGTCTTATTATCCAAAATATGATATTATCATATCCTTCACAATAATTCAATAGGACAGTAGTATAATAGGAATGAACTAGTAACTAGCTGTCCAAGAAAAAGTAGAATTTTTAAATCTGTTAATACCAGAGTCCTTTTTTTAAAAACTTTTTCAGAGAACATACATTGCAAGCATTATCTCCTATGGTCTCCATAACAACCTTGTGTAGAAGGGAAGGCAGATATTATTACTACCATTGAAGATTAGGTTTGCAGGAGGAAAAAAATATTTAAATGATAATCATGTCTCCCAACTCTATTCCCTCTATTAGTATATAACAAAAGTTACAGTTTCTCTTTTTCTCAGAAGATATTTCTTTTACAATGGATATATTTATAAACTTTTTAAAGGAAATCATGGTCTAGCAATGCCTGTGGATGTGTAAATGTACATTACATAGCATGCACCAGCATAGAATACTGGAAATGTATAGCATTTTTAATTTGCATAAAACTTTAACCAGGTAACAAGTAGGGTTCTATGAAGACCTACTCTCAAGCCTTCTAGTAATGTGGAGATGGTCCTATATACTCAAAGTTTCTGCCAGTGTAAAGCAAACTTTCACAGTTTCTACTCTGCTAGAAAATTAGGATGGCATATATATATGTGTGTATGTGTGTGTGTGTGTATGTATACATATATATACACACACAAACATATATATCTACATGTAGATGTAAACATGATGTAATACATTCATATTAATTTTATTCACACATATGTATATGCATATACTTATATACAAATATACATCTATATACATATGCATGTATATGTACACACACATACAATCTCAAGAATAAGGAATGGAAGAGGACAAAGGAATGTAGGCTACATAAAAACCTCGTGCCAATATACTGTGAATGCTTTCTTTGAGAAAAGAATAAGAAGGTGAGAAACATCTCAAGCACGGAATAACACCATAAAAAGTAAAATTCAGTATATTTGAATGGACAGGAAATGGCTTGTTATTGATGTGGGAATCATTCCTAAATTTGTTGCCTATGTATAGTCAGACCACCAACTTTTTAGAGAAACGATCAAAATTAGGTTAAAATGAGAAGAAAAGAGAAAAAGACATGCCAATTAAAATTATTTCATTCTGACCTTTGAAACAAGTTATTTTAATGGTGAAATAATGCAAATGGGTGGAAGAAAGCATATAAATATAGACTAAAATAATTTTAAATAGAAGTTTAAATGTAAATCAATCATCATTAGCAGAACTAAAGAGCATAAAAAAAGGATCTTGTCATCAAATATGATTTACTTCCCAGCAGACAGATATAGCAGCCAGGAAAAAAGAAAACACTGGTTAAGAATATTAACTTTGTATTAAAATGTTACAGAGAAAATAATAGAATATTATAAACCATTTCACCTCAAAAAAGAGAGACAAGTGGAAGACAAAACCAATTAGAAGAAAGCTTGATGAAATGCCTATCTAAGCAGTTTTTCTGGGGACATTAATGAATTTAAATAGGACAACAAACAGAAAAAAAGTGGGGGAAGATCTGAAAAAAATTTTAATAACATTTTTTTTTTACCATTCATGACAGCAGATCTACTACACTTGAATTCTAATGTCTCAAGATATGCTTATAAAGGAGGTGTGAAAAACACTGAAGAAAACAAAGAGGAAAAAATAAACAATTGGATAAGAACAAGTATACATAGAGGAGATCTGTTACAGAGGTGACATAATTATGAGAGGACTAAGAAATCAATGCACAAGGTATCTGAAGAAGGGGAAGGTGCAAAAGACATGGGGAGAATTCTTAAATCTTAATAATGTGAGAGGGGGCAAAGTGATAGAGAACATCAACAACCCTGAACCTAAAGAATACTTAGTTTACTATTGCATGTGAGCACGCATGCATGTACACACACACACACACACACACACAAGCTTTATGAGAATAATCTAAGTATGCACCTTGGGCATCCTCAATGATAATATTATTAGGAAATAGGAAGGCTTTCACAAACAGTATTTATAGTAGATAATATCTAAACCATTATGCAATTCACTAAAAGACTTTAAAAGTATAAGATTTCATTGGGTCAATTGTTTATTGATTAACCAAAACAATAGAATTTGATTCAGTAGTGCAAAATATCAATTTAAATGCTCTGTCCCAATAAGTTTCCTCCTTCTCATATATCAAAATCATTGAAGATTGCCTGAAAGATTTAATATCAAAGACATTCTTGTTCAATGATTTTCTGCCTTTAAATATCAGGAAAGGCATAAAATGGTAAGATCTATGCTAAAAGGTGTTAGATACAGTCATAGAGGAGATCTAGTGAAGTGTCTGTATTGAAGAGGTGTTCCCTGAGGGTGATGAGGTGCAACAGATGCTCTTGTTTTCAGCTGACACCATTCCAGATGAATTCATCCTCAGAACACTGCAGAACTTCCTGGAATAAATCTATACCCACACAAAAGAGTTTGCCTTAACCATCCACACTTAGGCCAACTGGATGAAGAATGCCTATAAGCCTATTCCTTACATTATGACATGAAGTTAGGTGGACAAACTATATTTTGCCCACCAGGAGGAGAAGGGAGAGAGGAGAAAGGGGAAGAGGGAGGAAAGAGAGAGAGAGAGAGAGAGAGAGAGAGAGAGAGAGAGAGAGAGAGAGAGACTGTATTGTCAAAATATTAGAAGACACTCTATGCCCTGAGCTTGACATAACAACAATCCTTTGTGCTCATTCTCTGGATGATCTTACCATCTGACAAAATTACATAATTATTGTATTGCTTTGACCAGCAACAGGTGTTCTCTGAACTCAGACAAGCACCTGCTGTATCCATGTTCTGGTCATGAAACCCTGATATGAATTAAATTTTTCTTGTTGCTGTTACTCCTAATTGTCAGGGCTACAGCTCACTGCTTAGCCAGAGGTATAAGTATTGAGATCTGCCTATACTAAAGTGGGTTGTTCCCCCAACCAGGGGCAGGGCTCCAGGATATATGTTCTTGTTTGCAAGCCATTTCCCTCACTTTGAAATTAAACTTCTGTTTGATTCCTGACTCTCCTTGCTCTATTCAGCTCCAGCCACCCACAGGTTAGAGACTGGTTCAGTCCAGTGACTATATGTGTGTGTGTGTGTGTGTGTGTGTGTGTGTGTGTGTGTGACACATGAGTGCATATATATACATGTATGCAGTACAAATGGATATGTTGGCTAGATTTTCTTTGGGAAATTACGAAGCTCCTTTAATGATCCCAAATTTCTCTCAGAAACATAAGTTCATCTTTTTTTAATATGAGTATTCTACTGATGTTGTATAGGTATGAGTCATGAAACATTTAACTCTCTGAAGAATTAAAAATTATCATATTCAGAGGGTAATGTAGAGGACCAAAGTGAGTGTGAACAGGTGTAAGACATAATAAAAAAAGAAACTACATAGAAAAACAAAAGTAACTTTTCAATACTGTAAATCTACATGGAGCAATTGAAAAAGATGATGCAGCAAGATCCCTGTGACATCATGAGAAAATAATGAAGATCCCTGGCTTGCTAGGTGAATCTCCTTCAGGGAACTCAAAGAAGGACATAGACAAGAGTTGTATAGGACACATAGAAATTGATAGATTGAAATATGAAATGTTGGAGAGAACAAATATATTCATGAGGGCATAGATCATAGAATCACCGATTTAGCATTGGAAGGAACGCGGTATGTAAACTCCTCGACGGGACTATTTTAATTTTGTCTCCATATGCCAAGTGCCTAGTATAGCACCTAGTATATAGTAGGTACTTAATAAATGTTTGTTGATTTAGTAGAGACTGTCTTGTCTAATCCTCTCACTGTACAGATTAAGAAACTAAAGTCAAGGGAGGTTAAATGACTTGCCAATTTACTTAACAGGGAGTAAATTGCAGAATTAAGATTCAAATCCAGGTTCTCTGATTCGAATTCTAGTGTCTTTTCCATTTTACCTCATTGCCTTCTTGTTTGAATATTTTAAGTAGAGGCAGAATGGCTCACTGTGATCATATACATGTAGAAAACATCCTCATAATGCTATGCAGGGAACCTTTTTTTTGTCAATGGTTTAGAAAAGAGCATTTCATGCTGCTCCTAATATAGTACCTTGAACATTGTAAGTGTTTATTGAATTGATCCAGGTTACATGGTGGAAAACTAACAGTCAGAGCTAATATAATGTATGCTAGGGTGGAAGTCTCTGTATTTGTACCTTAATTTCTATATTCACTCATTTGTGTACTCATTCATTCAAAAACCGTCTAACTTCAGCCTACACGAGAGTTTTGAAAATGAATATGTAAATATTAGTGGTGTGTTGTGCCTCTGAAATGATGATAAGACAAATGGTTTGCTTCTCTTTTTTGGGGGTGTGGACCACCATTCTTTTGCAGATGTAGAAGGAAAAGTGTCTCCTTATCTAGATGTATATTCTCTCTTATGGCAACCAAATGATCCACAAATCCAGCTCATGTCTCTCTAAGGCATTACCTTGAATATTGAAAATATCCAACTTGTGATTTAGGTAATCTCTATGGTGATTTATGTCACAGTCACCAAGAGGTTAAAATGGAATATGAGGTAAGGTGGTTCAAAGTTTGGGATTCAAAGCCTGATGACATACCTTGGGGCTTCAAAGAATCCCTGAAGACCAATCTTCCATTCCTTCCCTAAAAGGTACTGATTATAGTTTATCTAGGACCAGGACGGAGTGACCTGAGGAAAGGAAGATTTGCAATGAAAAAAGAACTTTGGAAAATGGTGATACTGAAGAATCCCAGTAACAGATAAGAGATAAAGGGAAATTGACTTCCAGTGCTAGGAGGGGTCTGAAGTGTATCTTCTACTCCACATAGGGACTAAACATGGCCTGCAGGTGCTTGGGAAACCAAAGTAGAAGAATTGAGTAAAATTCTCCAAACTGAATAGCTAAAAACTTCTGTTCTTCTTAAATGTCTTCAAATGCTTAAATAAATGAATTTGACTCCTTTTAAAAGACTCAGGACTGAATGAGATTAAAAGAACCCTCGGGTAACTTGCTGTGGTGGTTTATGAGTAAGTAATCTTTGAATTTTATGCCAATGGACTTTTAAAGCAAGTGTAAGCTTAAAAGCTAGAGGAGGAAATGAGTGACATGGTTGCCAAGGGAATTTTCTCCTAATGCTTAAAAAAAAGAGTTATGGGGAAACAGGACATGCAGAAATGTAAGGCCTAATTCATTCTTTTGGGTGTTTTGCTGTTTGTTTGTTTTCAGTTCTACCTGAGGGTAACATGCAAGGTCTTGACACAGACAACTGTGAAATAAAGGAAGTTTCTCTTTTATAAAGAGGCATAGGAAAAGCAGAAAAATAAGGAATCTCTCTCTCTAAGCAAAGAATAGCAAAATGAGGAATTCAATTCAATTCACAAAAAAATAATCTTTAAAGTTGCTGGCTACATAATGACAAGCAAGCTTACATTCTTCTGGCTTGGGAATGTCATATACAATATAACAATAGATAAGTAAGTATAAGATATTTTGAAGAGAGAGAGAAAGCTAACAACTAAGATCAGGAAAAGCTGATATTATAGTTGGCCTTGAAGCAACCTATAGATTCTGAGAGGAAGAAGTGAAAATATCGCTCCCTGATCTTGCTGTCCAAACTTCTGTCCTACACATGAATGACACTTGGTGAAACGTAGAAGCTCAGAACCTCACTTACTATCCCTTTGACTAATAATAACAGGAACATTTGACAACAACCTATAATTGGCAGGACAAAAAAAAATCTGGTTGGCCTTTGACAGTGCTTTTCCCAAAAAGTCAGCAATGAGGATGTAATTATGTACATGGCTTATTATTCTCAGGAGAAAAGGCATGAGTAATTACCAGAGATATACATGTCATGAATGTTGGATATTCCTTGTGGTTGAGGTAAAAATTCACTGGGGTCAGAGGAGTCCTTGGCACCTACTCTTACTGGTACACTTGAACTTAAAGTTTTGGTGCAAAAAGATCAAAGGATTTAAGGCTGGAAGGGACCTTAGATGCCATCAAGTCCAATTACCTCATTTTACAAAGGAAGAAACTGATGTTCAGAGAGATTACCCAAACTCATAAAAGTAGTTAGAGAAGTGGTATTTGAACCAAAGTCTCACAACTTTAATTTTGTGCCATGTGCATCATCTTAAGCTCTCTAAAAAATATCGCTATGCCCCTAAAGTCTTTTAATGTCTTCTTGACTGTCAAAGTGGCTAAAAAGCCTCAAGTTAGCACGCTATAAGTGACTACTAGGAGGTTATGGACAAACAAAGGTCACAATAAGCTAAAAGTTTTTCTTTGATGTAAAAAAAATATTGAAGTTGTAAAAAGCAATGATTGATGAGTTGAATTCTAATGAAAGAAGGTCCTTGAATTTTAGCTGTTGTATGTATTTAGGAAAGACTTTATATCTTATACTTTGACATATTTATTATGCAAAGGTTCCTAATTAAGGAACCCTTAAATATCTGTTGTTAACTTGATCAAAAGTTTTTTATGTAAAATAAAAATATTGAGAAAGTTTGCTTTCTAAGACTCATTCTTCAGCAACCTTCAGCGTGTCATAACCCAAGGCAAAATGTCATGACAGCCATCTGAGGTATAGGAATAGTGACTAAAAAGAAGGGCAGCTAGGTGGTACAGTAGATATAACACTGGGCTTAGAGTCAGGAAAATCTGAGTGCTCAGACACTTAATAACTATGTGACCCTGGGCAAGCCACTTAACCCTGTTTGCCTCAGTTTCTTCATCTGTGAAATTTGCTGGAGAAGGAAATGGTAAACCACTCCAGTATCTTTGCCAAGAAAACCTCCTATCGGGTCACAAAGAGCTGGACATCACTGAAACGACTGAACAATGACACACTCAAGACTTACTTTGAAATCAAAATTAAGATTCATATCAAATATCATAGAAATTAAGTCTTACATATATAAGACAATTAGAATACAGTGTATGTATTCTACAGAAAGGAAAACAGTACTAAAACAATAGACTAAAATAAAAGACTATGGAGAAAAATATCAATGTGAAATAAGTAATGAAGGAAGTCTTCATGAAAGAGCAAAGCTTTAGGGCTAGAAGTATCCTTAAAGTTCTTCTAGACCATTCTCTTATATTACAGATGACAAAACCAAGGCCCACAGAGATTAAATGATTTGCAGGAGGTCACTTCAGTAATAAGGGACAGGTAAGTAGTACAGTGAACAGAGTGCTGGGCCTGATGTCAAGAAGACTCATCTTCCTGAGTTCAAATATGGCCTAAGACATTTACTAAATATGTGACCCTGGGCAAGTTACTTAATCTCATTTGTCTCAATTTCCTCATCTGTAAAATGAGCTGGAGAAGGAAATGGCAAACCACTCCAATCTCTTTGCCAAGAAAACTCCAAATGGGGTCACAGAGTTGGACATAATTGAAAAATGACAGAACAAACATCATGATAAAAGCAAAAGACAATATTCAAACCAAGGTCAGCCTACTCGGGAGGAAACTTTCGCAGCCCTGCATGATGCTGCCTCGGTAGAAAACAAATTTGTTCAATTTGAGTGGAGAAGATAAGGGAGGGTATTTCAGGTTGGGATAAAGAGCTTAAATTAAAAAAAAAATGAGAGAGGGAAATCCTCCTGGGGTACCTTGGAAACTAGCCAGGCTACACTAAAGAGTTTGAGATGAAGACATGGATTGTAAAAGATTTATACAGATTTTTGACATTTTTTTTAAAAAAGTCACCATTCTTATTTTCATATCCCAAATCACTGACAGGTGGTAGAAAATAATAGAATCATAAACATTTTATAGCTGGCATAGACCATAAGAGACCATCTAGTTCAATGCTCTCACGTCTCTTTGAATTTCACAGGCAAAAATCAGAGAGAAATGGAGCAGAAAAGGGAATGGAGTTATTTCAATAATTATTTCATGCATTGAAAATTAGTTCAAAGAACTTTCTGTTTTAAAAAGCCATTCACCTGAGTATTCCAGGTAGCCTCATATTTGACTCCTGGTCACTTGTCTGTGTGAGTTTTAGACCTAGTATTGTACAGAGAGTATGGAATAACAGCAAGATACAAGTGGGAAGATGTTGAATAAGAGGTCCTAGGTTCAAGCCTAAGCTATCACTTATTAACTGTGTGAGCTAAGGTAGGTCAACTGGCCTCTAAATTTAGGCTTCAGATTCCTTATCTCTAAAATGACTTTGTTGACTAAACAATCACTACTAATTTCCCTATCTTGGTAGTTAGAATCCTTTGCTATTTTTTTAATCACTTGAACCTTTAACACTAGAGCCTTGTAGCTAGTGAACCTCTTCTTTTTTCAATTTATTTTTTATTTTCAGTTTACAACACTCAGTTCCACAAGTTTTTGAGCTCCAAATTTTCTCCTCCTCCCTCTACTCCTCCCTCCCCCGCCAAGACTGCCTGTAATCCATTATAGGTTCTACATATACCTTCTCATTAAACTTATTTTCACAAGAATCAAGTTGTAAAGAAGAATTATAATAAGTGGAATGAGTCATGAGAAAGAAGAAACAAAACCAAAAAAGGAAAAAAAAGAGAGCAAATAGTTTGCTTCAATCTGCATTCAGACACTGCAATTCTTTCTCTGAATGTGAATCGCTTTTTCCATCATGAGTCTTTTGGAGCTGTCTTAGAACCTTGCTTTGCTGAGAAGAGCCAAGTCTATCAAAGTTAGTCAGCACAGATACAGGCAGTTTAATTTCTTCCTCTGAAAACTGCCTGTTCGTATCCTTTGACCATTTATCAGTTGGGGAATGAACCTCTTCTAAACTGACAATAGTAATACATAACATTTAAATAGTACTTGAAGGTTTGCAAAATGTTACATATATATTTATGTTCACATACATGCTTTATATGTATATTTATATATATATATATATATGTTTTATATATATATATGTAATTCCATTTGACATTTGATACTCAGAATAACTCCTTGAGGTAAGTGTTATTATTAGCTTCATTGAAACTGAGAAACATTAAATAATTTGTCCAGAGTTACTCAGCTAACAAATGTTTTAGGAATAATTCAAACATATTTTCCTGACTCTAAGTCCAGCACTCTACTATGTCACCTAGCTGCCCCAGGATGACTGGAATCAATTGAAATCTTGTGGAAATGGGAAGAGTAGGCTAGCAGACCATTATGGTTATGTGATGAGGGCCTAGGGAAAGGAGAGACTCCTCAGGGTGATATCTGAATAGGAAATATCTTCCCCCAAGAGCAGTCCATTCTTCCTTAAGAGAATTCTGAACAATCTGGAGAATGTGCTTGGTGAGAAAATAGAAAGTATGTCTCTGAAAGTATGTCTCCAATGACCTGGATACAACCATAGAAAGCCTGCTCATCAAATTTGTAAATGACACAAAGATTTGAAATTTGGCTTGCAAATTTGATGATAAAGTAAGGCTACAAAAAGACCTCAACTGGATAGAATGTTGAACTAAATTCTAATGTAAAGAGATAAATGTTAATAAGTTGGATATGCTTAGAAGAGGCCACCAATTTAACCATATGATATTCTCTGGAGAATTAATTTAGTGTATAAACAGCAATGTGTCTCTGAATGTAATCCAAGTTCAGCCACTTATGAAAGACAAATTATTTGACAGAAAGCATTCTCCAATCTCTGCTTGCTCTCTCAAAATAAATAAATACATAAATAAATAAATAAATAAATAAATAAATAAATAAATAAACAAACAAACAAACAAATAAACAGACAAATAAATAAATAAATCTATCCTGCATGTAAATTTATTTTCATCTGGATAGATGATATAAGGTTTGTTTTTCCTCCTAAAATCCAAGCCTTAAAGTAGGAGTAACAATTCTGCTACATAAACTCATTAAAGGATTGGCACACAATTTTTTAAAAATTTTCTTTGCATGTATTAAAGGGTTTTTGCTTTGAATTCATAAAGAGTTGGGTTAATGGGCCTACCAAAATATTATTCCATTTTCATTCATCTGGTTTTCCTCTCAGGGGATATTTTATTTTAACAATGCATTTCAGTTTGTGACGACAATTTCTTCCTTATTTCTCCAGGTCTATCCCCTAAAGTGCCACAGATTTATAATTACCCTAGTTAAAAGCTCTAAAAATGAATATAATCTAAAACAAAAAGAATGGGTTATTTTAATGGACTTAGTAATGGATTGTGGTGGTGTTATTTATTCAGGATGATATATTTACTGGAAGGATAAAATAAGCCTCAAAATATGGAAATAGTTATGGGAAATATTTGTGAGAGAAAATGTCCAACTATAACATTCTATGCAATTCTTCATTTTGGGATTTTTTCTGGAATAATTTCTAAATTTCCATGTTATTATTTAAAGGTATGAATCTCAAATCAATTAACAAGCATTTGTTAAGTGCTTAGTATATGATAAGTGCTGTACTGGGCACTGAGAATAAAAACACAAAAGTGAAATAGACCCTGCCTTCAAGGAACTTATATTCAATCAATGGAATCACTATATGTTTGTTTGTGTGTGTGTGTGTGTATGTGTGTGGTGTGTACAAATATGTGTAAAATAAATGCCATGAGGTTTTTTGTTTGTTTGTTTATTTGTTTTTGGAGTGGGGCAGGCGATAACAGCTGGAGAGATTAAGAGAGGCTTCACATAGAAGGTGGCCCATAATTGGGCTATCTCCATTGAGAGACAGAGGTTGAAGTTGTTTGAACTTCCTGGCACAAGCCATCTCCTGTCTCTCCCTCAGGGATGAAATTAAAATATTTTAGAAATTTAGTTAAAAGCTATGAGAAACCATTGTTGCTGTCTAGTCATTCTTAGTCATGTCTGACTCTTCATTACCCCATTTGGAGTTTTCTTGGTGAAGATCTGGAGTAGTTTGCTATTTCCTTCTCCAACTCATTTTACAGTGGTGTCTCTGTGTGTGTGTGTGTGTGTGTGTGTGTGTGTGTGTGTGTGTGTGTGTGTGTGTGTGTGTGAAATGGTGGCCTCTAGTGAGGGGTGGGGAGGGAAGAAGGGAGATAGTTTGAAACTTAAAATGTAACAAAAATTTTAATTTAATTTTTTTAAAAAGGAGTATTTCACTCTCCCAGATCACTTTCCCTGGTATTCATCAGTTCAGACACGTCATATCTGATGACCAAATCGTTTTTTTAATAAAATGGAATCAAATTCAAAATATATACATCATCTCTCTGCAATGCTTGCACCTTTCCCAACCTTTTGTGGGAGCAGAAAACTCCCAATCAAATTCCCAAAAAGGAAGGAGAGGAGAGATATTCAATTACCTGCCACTACCACCACCACCATATCACCTGTTCATGGATGAAAGGGAGATAGTCTTCTTCAGCTCACTGTGTGTATGGGAATAAGATTTGAAGTAATTCATAGCTTTCATGAGATTCTGGATAATGCTGGTTATGCCCCTATTCTTTTTTTTTTTTCGCATTAAACTGTTTTAATGGTCTCAAAATTCTGTGACAGATTTTTGGTCAAGTTGTTTCCATTTAAAAATTACTGATTTTAAAAACTAATAACTTAAAACTGCCACGAAACAAATGGTCCACAAAAAACATTCCTTTCCTCCTGAAGCTTTTACGATGCATTGTAATCATTAACCAGTCTTTTACTATTAAACTTAAATGGCCAATTGAGACAAACAGTTCTGAGACTGTTCTTCCACCACTGATTAAGACTGGGGTGGCAGGTGTTGTACAGAATATTCATTTAGCCTTCTGGGCCTTCTGGGCAGATTTTGTGACCTTGCCAGCTCCAGCAGCCTTCTTGTCAACTGCCTTGATGACACCAACTGCAACAGTCTGCCTCATATCACGAACAGCAAAACGACCCAGAGGAGGATAATCAGAGAAGCTCTCCACACACATGGGCTTGCCTGGAACCATGTCAACGATGGCAGCATCACCAGATTTCAGGAATTTAGGGCCATCTTCTAGCTTCTTTCCAGAATGACGATCAATCTTCTCCTTCAGTTCAGCAAACTTGCAAGCAATGTGAGCAGTGTGACAATCCAGAACAGGTGCATAGCCAGCACTGATTTGGCCTGGATGGTTCAGGATAATAACCTGCGCAGTGAAACCAGCTGCTTCCATAGGTGGGTCATTCTTGCTGTCACCAGCCACATTACCACGGCGGACACCTTTGACACACACGTTCTTGACATTGAAACCAACATTATCCCCTGGCAGAGCCTCACTCAAAGCTTCATGGTGCATTTCGACAGACTTTACTTCAGTTGTAACATTGACTGGGGCAAAGGTGACCACCATGCCTGGTTTTAGAACACCAGTTTCCACTCGGCCAACAGGAACAGTACCAATACCGCCAATCTTGTAGACATCTTGGAGGGGCAGACGAAGGGGCTTGTCAGTTGGACGAGTTGGTGGCAGGATGCAATCCAAAGCTTCAAGCAGTGTAGTTCCATTAGCATTGCCATCCTTAAGAGTGACTTTCCATCCCTTGAACCAAGGCATATTAGAGCTTGGCTCCAGCATATTATCACCATTCCAACCTGAAATTGGCACGAAAGCTACTGTGTCAGGGTTGTAGCCAATTTTCTTAATGTAGGTACTGACTTCCTTGACAATTTCCTCATATCTCTTCTGGCTGTAGGGGGGCTCGGTGGAATCCATTTTGTTTACACCAACAATCAGTTGTTTTACACCTAGTGTATAGTCCAGAAGGGCATGCTCACGGGTCTGCCCATTCTTTGAGATAGCAGCTTCAAATTCACCAACACCAGCAGCAACAATCAGGACCGCACAGTCAGCCCGAGATGTGCCCGTAATCATGTTCTTGATAAAGTCTCTGTGTCCAGGAGCATCAATAATGGTCACATAGTACTTGCTGGTCTCAAATTTCCACAGGGAGATATCAATAGTGATACCATGCTCACGTTCAGCCTTCAGTTTATCCAAGACCCAAGCATATTTGAAGGAGCCTTTTCCCATCTCAGCAGCCTCCTTCTCGAACTTCTCAATGGTTCTCTTGTCAATTCCACCACATTTGTAGATGAGGTGGCCAGTAGTGGTGGACTTGCCAGAGTCTACGTGTCCAATGACCACAATGTTAATGTGAGTCTTTTCCTTGCCCATTTTTTTGGAAGTTTAGCGATGGTTTTCACAACACCTGTGTTCTGGCGGCAAACCCGTTGCGAAAAAAAAAGATGCCCCTATTCTTTGATTCCCTGATTAGCCCTTGTAATTCCTATGTGCTACTCACACTCACACTTCTATCACAATAGCCCCTTCCTCAGTCCCCCGCACTGCCATTTCAGATTCAATGAGAAAAGAGGAAAAGCAAAGTACACATTGTAAAATACAGCTCTTACTTTTCAATCTTATTTCATTGGCTTCTACTTTTGTCTCAAAAGAAAATGATCCTGATCCCAGACAAGGGGGAGGGAATGGAGGAAGTGGGAGAAGGAGGTCTGTTCCCCTTTATGTCTCAATCCCAGAATTTGTCCACCAACATCTCTCCTCCTGTGAATCATTTCCTTCAGTGCAGCGGGGAGGCAAAACCAAAGAGATGAAAAAACAAGGCGGAGTCTTCTGGGCTACACATAAAATTAAGGAGATTGAACTAAATAATCTCTGTGGTCTTTTCCACATCTAAGTGCTTTGATCTTATGATCCAATGGTTAGATATGCCTTAGGAAAAAAAATTGGGGAAGCTCTGTGGAGGATAGCAAAGAGACTGGAAGCAGACTAGAGATTAGAGTTGAGACTTTTGCAATAATAATCCAGGTGAAAGATGATAAATGAAATGGCTATGTAAGTGTCAAAAGAAGGACTGGATATGACTGGTGAAACTGATAGGCTGAAAAATTTAATGGATAGAGGGGAGCTAGGGAAAAGAAAGATTCAATTATGACTTGAGATTTCAAGCATTGTTTACATAAAAATCTATACATAGAAATCTCATTCATGGTAGATTAACTTGGAACCAGGGAGGGCTGTTTCTGTAAAACATCCTTAAAGCACATTCATTCATTCATGAAGGGATGATGATGCCACTCTCATAACAAGCATAAACAAACATTGCTAGATGCAGAGAAGTGCCCAAAGATATAAAGGGTTGTGGTGGCTGAGGGCAGGAAAAATATACAAGGAATCAGAAAAAAGCTTCCTGAATCAAAAATAGCTGAAATGCAGTTAACCTTTCTTAAGAAGATGTGGAGAAGCAACAGAAGTATAATGATGTGACAACACCATGTCATATTTTGAAATCCTCTTGAAATGTGGCACTGAATGGGAGAATGTTGTTAGTCATAAATGAAGGTGACCAAGAGCTGCAAAACCTGGCATCTCTTTCTATAATTAGCAGGCTCTCGTGGGACAGCCAGGTAAAGATCATGAGCCCCACAAGCTTGAGTGACTAATGAAGCACCCAGCCTTGGGTAATAGGAAAAGGGCTGGTTTTTAAGTTACCTGAATTCAAATTCTGACTCTGCTTCATATGACTTTTGTGCCATGAGACAAGTCACTTCATTTCTCTGGGGTTTTGATTCCTCATCAGAAAAGTGAGGGAGTGATTTCTGAGATTCCTTATAGCTCCAAATCTATGATATAATAAATTAAACATTGTCTTTTCCAGACCCTTCCTCTAAAGAGCAAATCAAAATAAATGCCCAGATGGGTAAGTATGGGTAAATTTTCTCAGCCTTTATGGAAAAATAATAAACTGACGTTGTGTAGAATATTAACTGTTTACATGGGCATATCTGACCTTTTTGAAGGCTCCTGGAAGGTTCTGGTAACAGCCTTGTACTCCTACCCCAAGGAGATGTATGAAGGCATATTTAATGGCTGTTGCTGTGGTGCGTAGAGTTGGGTTAAGCAGTATTTCCCTCCTCCTAACTCAAAAATAAGAGTGATGATCCTTTCAGACAATGTCTGTCTCCTTCCACATGTGGACTTTTGGTGTGACCTTCCCTCTGGTCCCTGTTTCTGGTCTCTCACATATCCCTGCCTCCTTCCCCTTGTGCCAGGACAGAGATTGCCTGTGGCATTTCATTCAAAGAGATTTGACTCTGGCTATAAACTATGATTCACTATTTTTATCCTAGTGGCAAGGTATGGAATCCATGTTTGAGGAAAAGAAAAACAATTCATTCTTCTGTTATTTAATAGAGTTTATTAATCTGTTATATTAATATAAATCACATTGCTATTGAACTCCCAAGCCATATGAAACTTTTGCCTGTCCAAAATGAGATATAAAGTGTGTGGAGATTAAAAAGTTTTGAGAGACATAATTTCTGGATCAATTTATTAATGATGCCAGCATTTTAACAAAAGGTTTGTCATTTGGCTGTCTCTCTCTTAGACCAAAGACAACATGGTCTCAGGCTCCTGGCTTATATGCCTATTGAGAGAGGAGCAGTAGCCATCAACTCTGATTGGCTAGCAATTAATTAGAGAATTAATATTACAATAAAGGGCTGGACCTCGACTTTGATTATGTTATTTACTTCTACGTTAACCCCAGCCTTGGGCAGTCTATTCAAAGAATTTATCCCCATCCAATTCTGAGTATAGTACAATGGCTGCCCCACCTGAGTGGGGTCTGAATCCAATCTCATCAGTTATGTCCTTCAAGAGACTGAACTTTTAAAATCAGGACTTTAGAGAAAGGGGGGAACTCTAGACCTCCAAAAATCAATAGTTATTAATAATAATTTCTCTCATCTGTTTAGTTAATTTTTTTATCTCAACTAGCCACTGGAATGCTCCCATTTTACTTTCTGTAGACAAACGAAGACAAAAACAACTTATAATGGTTTTATCTTTATCTAGGGAAATCTAGTCTCAATATATTGCTGAAACAAAAAATAAAAAAAAATTAAAAGGATAGAAAACTCTTAGGAGTCAAAATTCTTGCCATTTGATAAGCAGTAGCAGAGCAGAGAGGGAAAAGCAGTGAGGTGACTATTTGTGGCTCAGCGTTCCCTCAGGAGGAAGAAGAGTTCAATTACTTTTCAACTGGAATCTTATTGAGTCGAGTGTCAAGCAAAGGTTATAGCTACTCAACATTTGCTGTAAATTCTCATGCAAAGAATTACACATGACTGTTCTTACTGGCAAGTCATCTCATTCTGTACTCCCTGTGTCAGCGTCAACTCATCCTTTCCCCTCTTACTCCACTCACTTATTCCCTATCACGTTTCTCAACGAGTGATTTAAATTCTCCCAATTAGGTGAAAACCCTTCCCTCAGTTTAATGTCCATGATATGTCATTCTTTTCCCATTATGCGAAGACTAAAACCACCAGAATTTCTAGTGAAGGCCCCTCTCCTTTAGATTTATATTCTTCCTTTTTGTAATCTCTCCTATTCTCCAAAAGCCCCCCTTATTGATGAGAGAATATAAGAATCATCTTCTCTTCCCTGTTCATCCTTGAATCTGGTGGAGGACTTAATTTCCCTGATCTACTAGTTTAATAATATCATCAAGAAAAGTGATGAGGCTAATCCAATCCAACAATCAATAACCAAGTACTGTAATATATAAGGCATTGTGCTGGGTCCTGAGGATACTAAGACAAAATGAAAAATAGTTGTGACCTGTTTTTGATGAACCAACTTGTTTCTAAGCCATGCCTGCTTCCTACTCTAATTACTTATAAATATTCCCTTTAATAATATAGTTTAAAATTTTGTTAGGAATCAAGGCCATACTTATTGACCTATGGTTCATGTGTATAATAAAATGGAACACAAGTATCAGTTATGAATATAAATATATTCAATTCAACAGGTATTTATTGAGTTCATAGCATCTAGGAAGGGAAAAAAAAATAAACTGTGAGGTTTCCATCTGCAAAGTTTGCACTTTCACTATTATATCATCTCAGAGGCTTATAAAAACTAAGAGATTACTAGACTGTGTATAATAATATACTGTTGTCCTAAACAATCTCAAGGCATTGAATACATTCTATTCACTTTTGAAAGTACTATAGTCATTTAGCATTGTGTCATTGAGAGAAATGACTATTAAACAACCAATTATTGGGAAGATCCAGGTTTGTGGGTTGTTTGTTTTTTCCCTTCCTAGATCCTCATTCTTTCCTAGGCCAAGCCAGCATCTGAAGAATATTTGTGATGGATGAGGTTGCCCAAATCCCAAGGGTACATACCTTTTGAATCTGGGTGGGAGTTGTGGCCCCATCCAACTAGAGCAGTGCTTCTAAAACTGTGGGTCATGCTATGGAGTTGCACATGCTATGGGGTTGCACATGCTATGGGGTTGAATGTGCGGTCACAAAAAATTTGACAAGAGTAAAAGGTTTCTGAACATGTGATGACCAAAAATTAATTCAGAATCAAACCCGTAATGAACCCAAGGTGTTTCTGGTAGCACTTGCCCATGCTGCAATGAGGAACTTCACTACTGCCTTGGTTCTGAACACACACCTTGCACTGCAAATGCCATCACACCACCCAACACCAACCAATGCTGCCAGAAATATCTCAGCTCAGATTTGAGACTATTATGAACTGCAGTGATTTTACTGTACGTACAAAATGGTTAAATGAATTTTGACTTGGGATTAGGACAAAATCTCCAACAATTTCTAAAATGGCCCTAAACATACTTCTGCCATTTTGTACTATGTATTTATGCCAAGCTGCATTCTCAGCACTGACGATTATAAAATCAAAATATCTATGAACACTGATAAACACTGAAGATTATCTGCGTCCTACAATATCAAATATTTCACCAAGAGTTAATTCTTTATGTAAAAATAAACAAGCACATCCATCTTATTAGTATGCAAATTTGCTTTCATTTTAATAGATGGTAAAATTATAAATATATGCCAAAGAATTGTTTTAAAATAACTTTCTTTATAATTTATTATCAGTAAATGTTTCATTTGTATACTTTTTGTAAATACCTATAGACCTAGAGTCAGGTAAAAATTTCCCAGGTGAAAAGGAGTCCCAAGTGGAAAAAGTTTAAGAAGCCCTGAGCTAGAGAACCTTACAAAGAAATAATTCAATCTAAAGTAAATTCTAGCCCTTTGTGTTCCATTCAGCCAGGTGTGAGCAGAGGCGGATCCCTTTTTCTCTATATTGCCCTAGGTGGGGTAGTCTGGATAGAAGAAGTCTTTTTGTCCAAGACTGAGTGATCAGAGTCGTGTTCCCCAACCCCTCATTAGAATAAGCCTACCTCTCATTATAATATTCATTCTTCTAATTAATTATTAACCAATCAGAGTTGATTGCCACTCTTCCAAGGGCATATAAACTTTGAGTGGGCTCCATGAGGGATCTTTGGCATTTGAGAGTGCCACTGACGCCTTTTATTAATTATCTGCTAGCATGATTAATAATTGTAATTAATTGCCCAGAAACTATGTCTGTCAAACTTTTTATATGTCACATCATGCACATAGTAGGTACCCAAATGTAAGTAAGTAAGTGAGTAAATGAATAATGAATGAATGAGTACAGGAAGAAAGTTCTTCAGGAAAGACTCATGACTTTCACGATTAAGATTTTTGTTGATTTCTAAAACAAACAGTCACATTTCTCTTGTTTTCCATGTTTTCATTCTCTCTCTCTGTAATTTTTGTTTTTAGCATATGCATTCTTCCCAAAGTTTCCTCCCCTAGGGTCAATAGTGGAAGTCACTTTCTGTGTCATGTAACAGATATTTTGTTAAAAAAAGAAAGGAAAAAAAACCATCTTCAGGCTTTAGTGAGGAACAATGAGAGATTGTAACAGCAGTAGCTATGAAAAGAACAACATGTTAAGTCATGACAGCTTCTGAAATGAAAGGGATTAGAAAAGACAAAATTTCCCAGAAAAAAAATAACTGTCTTGTACAAATACGACTTCACAGGTGACATTGGGAAAATTGAACAAATAATAATGTTAAAGCAAAAGCTTCTCACTGTCATAAAAAAAAAACCAAGGTCACTAGAAGACCTTGGGCAAATTACTTCCTCTCTGTGCTCTTCTGCTTTCTTCATGTAAAATGAGGAAGATGGACTAAGATCTCTCATTTCTAAAACCCGAAGAGTAAGCCATCACTGGCAACCTCTCCCGCCCCACCCCTGCATACATTCTGTAGCTGCTGATGAGTTCAAGTCTAATATCAGGTACTTATTATCTGGTAAAACCCTGGGCAAATTATTTGAATTCTACCTGCCTCAATTTCCTCATCTATAAAATGAAGATCATAATAGCATCTATCTCTTAAGGCTGATGTCAGGATGAGATAATATTGGTAAAGAACTGTGCAGACCTTAAAGTACTATATAAATGCTAACCAAGGTTATCTTAATTATACTCCAAAAAATTTATTTTTTATTTTATTCTCCAAGATCTTTCTGTTTTCAAAACCTTAATGAGTGCAAAAATCATTCTCTTTACACAATATGTTTTATTGATTGACAAGAATTTTTCATTTCTATGACTGTCTGAACAATATTTACTAAACTCTCTTCCTGAACACCTTTACCTAAGCATCTGACTAGAACAGTGTCAAACTGTCTTTTCATCTATGGGCCTACACACACACACACACACACACACACACACACACACACACACATATTTGTTTATTTATGCTTCTGAGTCATCTTTTTCAGCCATGTCTAATTCTTTGTGACCTTATTTGGGGTTTTCTTGGCAAAGATACTTGAAGTGACTTACTATTTCTTTCTCTGGTGCTTTTTACAGATGAGGAAACTGAGGCAAACAACATTAAGTGAGTGACTTGTCTAGGATCACACAGCTAGTAGGTGTCTGAGGCCAGATTTGAACTCAGGAAGATCAGTCTTCTTGTCTTCAGGCCTGGCACTCTATCTACTGCACCACTTAGATCCCCCATTATTGTTTTTTAATGGTTTTATATACATATATATATAAAATTTAATATATATATAAATTTAATATATATATAATTTAAATTATATATAAATAACAATTTAATAATACATATAAAATTTATATATAATTTCATTGATCCTCACAACAACTCCCCAAAGAAGGTAGCACAAAGATGATAATCCCCTTTAGACAGATAAGTAAACTGAGGTTTATAGAGTTTCAGTGAATCAACTTGGGGCCACATAGGTAATCAGTGGCAGAGCTGGGGTAAGAACAAGCATCTTCTAACTTCGAGTTGAATGTTTTTCCCACTATACTGAACTTTTGGGATCCAGTTGGGTCCTTTCCTCCTAGAAGTCAGTCAAGCTTTACTCTTGGCATAGATCATTAATATCTTGATTTTTTTTAGAACAGAAATTTTTAATTTGGGGTCCATGGACTTCAAAGAAAATATTTTGATAACTGTTTTGACTTAATTGGTTTCCTTTGTGATCCTGTGGATTTTATTCTATGCATTTAAAAACATTTTTCTGAGGAGTCCATAGGCTTCACCAGAATGCCAAAGGGGTCTAGCTAGTGGTGTGGTGCATAGAGGACTGTGTGACTTTGGGAAAGCCACTTGACCCTGTTTGCCTCAGGTTCCTCATCTGTAAAATGAGCTGGAGACATTTAATGGCAAACTGCTCTTGTACCTTTGCCAAGAAAATCCCAAATAATACAAGAAAGGGATAACAAAGAGTCGGACATGACTGACTGAAAAGCTGAAGATAAAAATTTTCCACTTCCCTCCATGAAGTTTCAGCTTTCGGCTCCTTTTACTAGTAAAAGAATATGAATAAACATGTCTCAAAAGAAGAATTGCAAACTTTTAACAACCCATTCAAAAGAGGACCCTAATCACAAATAAGAAGAGAAACGCACATTAAAATAATTTACCTGGAACCCAGCAAACAGATAAAAATGACAAAAGGTGAGAAGAATCCATGTTGGAGGGGTTGTGGAAAGACAGGTACCAGAATACATTATCTTCTTGAAAACAATTTGCAATTATGGTAAGAACGTCACTAAAACACCTGTAACCCATTGACCCAAGTTAAATATCTTTTTCCTCAAGGAGGTAAAAGAATGGAAGAAAAGTGACTCAAGTTACCAGGCTTATATGGGTGAACTCTCTAAAAATGGTTTAATATCACAATGGGAACTTCAAGAAACGACTGATGAGCTACTATCATCTTTGAAAAATGTTGAAAAATAGAAGTTCGATATAGGACTGGAAATAGTAATAGCAAGCGTTTGCATCTTACTTTAAGGTTTGCAAAGTATTCTACACATATTATCTCATTTCATCCTCACAATGACTGGGAAGTAGGTGCTATTACTATTCCCATCTTAGAGGAAACTGAGGCAGACAGAGATCGAGTGACTTATCCAGGGTCATACAGTTAAGTATATAAGTCCAGATGTGAACGCAGGTCTTCCTGAATCCAGATCCAGCACTCTGTCCGCGGTGCTACTGAGCTACTTTCAAAGGAGCAAATATTTTACTGATATTCAAATCAGTAAAAGTGGATTTTTAAAATAATAGTCTGGTGAACTTGACTTCGATCCGTATTAAAATTCAGTCTGAGTGAGCATGCATTTGCTCACACACTAGGTCAGAAGAGAATCTGATTTAGGAAACAGCACTTAACACAGAAGGGCTGAACACACAGTAGGACATCAGCTTGGTGTAGTAGCATTGGACCTGGAAGCAAGAAGACCTGAGTTGACACCTTGCTTCCAAACTCACGCGAGTTGAAATTAGCTGGAGATCTGAGGAAATGAATCTTCTTCTTTTCCAAAGAGAGGGAGGAATGTGGGTATGGAATGTTTCTTCTACCGTTAGACGAAATCACAAGGTATTTCTCTCACATAAGGGAGGGCTCATTGGCTGGGGTGGATAATAGATTTGTTGTGTTGTTGTGTTTGTCCTTCGTTTTGGAAGAGGATTATGGCATCAGGGAAATGATGACATGATTTCAGTGGACTTTGATTTGAGTGAGGGAGGGCTGTGTAAGGTCACCAGCTTCACTTTCTCCTCCAGAGCCATCTGGATCCAGTGACCAGATATTTATCAGGATGACTGGAGATAGCCCAGGAGGTAGTTGGAGTCCCTCACCCTTATAGGCTAAGGCCTTTTCATGTACTCACTTAGAGTGAGATAATAGGCTTATAAGACTCTGTTCTAGAACTGGAAGGTCTCTCTTAGGTGATCTAATCCAACCCCCATCCCCTCCTAATTTACATATAAGAGAATTAGAGATCTTGTCGCTTGTTGAAAGTTATAAATTTCTTGTTTAAAAAAAACCAATTAAAACTAAAAATTGAAAAAGCCAGAGTGTGGCTTTAAATGACAAATTGAGGAGTTTTTATGTTAGGCAGGGGAAAAGAGTATTCAGCAGCCAGAGATGGCAAATGCAGAGAAGTCCTCACCTTCATTACGTTTCTTTCCTTTATTTTTCCCTTCCTCCTTGGCTCTTCCATGTGTTTATCACCACCTCAGGATGCAAACTTTTCTGGATTGTAACAATTCAAAGAGACACCGCTTTGACCTAAATAGATCTTATATGTGCAATAGCTTGCTTTTGACTAAATACATTAAATTAATATAATTTACAAATGGAATATACATATATTCATTTCTCTTATAGAAAGCACCATAGTGAAGGGAAATGTTCCCCCGACCCCCGATTGCTTATATAAATCATGAAAATTCCCTATAATAGTGACATGGAATGTATTTCTTCCTTAAGTAAACAATTGTGTCACATACAATTTTAATTGGCTTAAGCATGCCACCTACACAGCCTCATGTCAATGCCAACAAGCCAGTCCGTGACCCAGCTTTCTAGTCTCTCAGATGCATGCTGAATGTCAGCAAACACTTCAGGGTGCTTTGATTAACCAGGCACTGTCTCGGTGGTGTTCCTGAGCTGCAAAGTATTTGATGATCACCAGCACGATGCTATCAATAGAGGGAGGGAGAAGGAAGAAAAGGAGGATGGGGAGAAAGAAAGGGAGAAGGAGAAGGCAGGAGATAGGGAAAGGGAAGAGTAGAGGGAAAGGGAGGGGAAAAGGTGGGGGAAGGAAAGGGTTAAGAACAAGGAGAAGGCTGGGGAAGGGGAAGAGAGAGGGAGAGCAGGATGGAGACAGGGAGAGGAGAGAAAAGGAGGAAGAGCATATGTAAATTCTTTTCCACTGAGAAAAAGAATAGGTAAGGGAGTAGGAAAGGAGGTACTGAAGAGGGTTGTGGTGATGATGGCTTAGTTTAGCTGAGAGCATGGGAAAATCTCCCTGCCAAAAACACCATTCTCCCAAATATCTCTCCAACACATTCTACCAATAAATAGTTCGAGTTAACAAGATCTTTTTTTTGAAATGAAAGAATCCTAGTGAATGTTAAGTCTCATTCATCTTTACTTATCAGAGTAGGAAATTTTGGACTGGAGAAAAATTTGAGTGGGAAGGAGAACTATGGACAGCCAGAACAGCTATTGTTTTATTTTATTTTGAGGATTACAAAGTGTTTTGTCAGTCAGTCAGTCAACAAGCATTTATTAAGGGCCTAATATGTGCCAATCGTCATGTTATACACTGGAAAGACAAAGAAACACAAACATAGTCTCGACTTTTCTGTAGCTCACAATCTAATGAGGGAGATGGGATGTCAAAGGCACTGAGTTTCAAGGCCACAGTAGAAGAAGAAGTTGGTGTCATGATCAGAATTCCAAAAGGGATGTAGGAGGACAACAAAATGAAACTTTTCTAGCTTTTCATTTTTGCTTAAGAATCTTTTAGTAACCAGCACTACAAAGTATAAATTAGTACATCAGAACTAGTCTGGAAATTGGCAAATGGTCAGATTTATATAATTCATCCCAGTTTCCTATCCCCAGCAAATCTAATCCAAAAACTCTGGTTTCTCTTCTCTTCTCATCCAAAGTTCTACTAGAAGAAGACTGGTAATAAAGAACAAAAAAGAAAATTTTATATATGTATATATAACCACACCACACTTCCTTCCCATTCCCTAGAATCATCAATAGGGAAAGACACAATGTTTATGGAAATTTTCCTATTCATGAGATGTTTTGGAATAAAAAGAGTAATTTACAGAAATGGAGGTATGTATAGTATAATTGTGACATTTAAAAAGCTGAAGAGACGTAGTTTCTGAGTAATTAATCATTTTATTAAAAATGCTAGAAGATTATTAATAAGAGGGTCAGTGACACTCTAAAAGGGTCAGAGACACTCTCAAATGCCAAAGACCTTTCATGAAACCAACTCACTACTTATATGCCCTTGGCAGAGTGGATGCTCCTGAGGGTGACAATTGGCTCTGGTTAACAAGTCACAAGAGAGAATGAATATTATAATGAGAGGTGGACCTATTCTAATGAGGGGCCAGAGGATGAGACTTTGATTCCAATCACTTCCAAATCATCCCCATCTTTGGACAATTTAGACAAAGGATCTATATCTGCCACCTAAGCCTGAGTAGAACACAATGGGCCAGAGTTTCACCTTAGATTAAATTCCTTCTAAAGATGAGTGGGGTAGCAATGCCTAGATTGAGGAGAATGTTAATCCTATCTGCTATCTGTAGAGGCGGAGCCTTGAAACGAGGACTTTTGAAAAAGGGAGAAAACTTTGGATCTTCCCAAATCATTGGTTATTAATAATAATTTCTCTCACAATATAAAGGGCACTGGGCACAAACTTAAGATTTTTTTGCCACATGTGTGCCACTTACTAGTCATGTGACACTGGATAAGTCACTTCATCTCAGCATCTGCTTTTTCATATATAAAGTGGAAATCCTTGCAACACCCATCTCCCAAGGTTGTTGTAAGAATAGCACTTTTAAAAGTAGAAATTGCTCCATAAACGTAGTCACTTATTATTGTTGTTGTTAAACACTCATTCTTCTTGTTTTTTTCTATGGAGTTTGGATAGAATCACTTTAGGAAAAATTGCTCTACTATCATCTTCATCATCATCACGGTTCTTTCAGTCTTCTTGTTGAGGTCAGTAAACCATATGTTGAAGTTAAGGGGTGCTTGGGACCCCAAAATAACAACACTCTGGGTCCTGCCAAATGAATTTGACCCAAGCCTCCTTACAGCCAAAGAAAAACAAAGTTTATTAAAGATTCGCCATATTGGTTAGACTCTAAAGAGTCTGAGCATTTGTGACACTTGTATAGACAAGCAGGTCAGATTGGATATGAAGTACATTGAATCTGTGCACCTTCATGGAGGCAAGATGGAGCTTATATACAGAAAGACTGTGGGAGGGATCTAGGGTGGTCCAAGTAGTCTGGGGTACCGGGAAGAGGAGGGATTTAGGGAGGGTCTTCATGGGACTGGGGTGACTGGGGTGAGCTCAGACTCCAGGAATGGGATGAAGGGTGGGAAATAGCTGAGGGCTACCTGGAGATGACAGGTAATGGAGAGCTAGATTAGTTTAAGGGTAACAGATTTGGGTATAGATATGCCGGATAATGGAGGGTTAGGCTAGGTTAAGAGTAACAACAGATATGGGCCTAAGGATAATGAAAGGAAATATTCAAGGAGAGTTGAAGGGGGGTCCCAGAGCTTATACCCCATCATTCTCATATTTCTTGATGCAGTTCAGACCATAATGATCTACCAAAAAATCACTGCTATTATTCTTTTATGTTTGATATTATGTGCATTATTATCACTATCATCTTATTCTCAATTTCTTCAACTGGGATCAAATACAACCAGGCTTGGGACAAGTTATTCTCCTAATATTTGCTTTTTATATTTCTGTCACAGGTGTATAAAATAACTGCTTTTGTAATTGAATAAAAGTACCGGGTTGTAAGCTCATCCTCTACAGACTACCTGACAGTAGCATATGAGTCAAAACAGATAATACATTCCTCATCCTATTCCCATAAAACTTTATTTCTCCTGCTGGATCTCTATATTCTTAAAGCTTTTTATTACATATAGCTCAGAGATTGAAGTATTTCATACAGAAATGTTTATTTCAAATGTTGTTCTTGAGTTTTTATGCGTTAGTGTTATATTCTGGCAATTCTGGGGAAATGAATATATATTTGTGATCATGGTCCAGTTCAAGGATAGTTTATAGGAAAGATGGAAGGAAGGAAAGAAAGAAGGAAGGAAGGAAGGAGGGAAGGAAGGAATGAGAAAAGGAAGGAAGGAAGGAAAAAAGGAGGGAGGGAAAGAAGTATTTATTAAATGTTTACTAAGTTCAGTGCATTGAGCTCTGGAGATACAAATAGGAAAATAAGACAGTCCTTGCTCTCAAGCTCACATTCTAACAGAGGGACATAACTCATATATGAAGATTTAGTTGTAGGGTAACTGGAGAGGTCTTTAGGGTGCAGTAGCAAGACAGATTAATGCATCTTTTTTAGTGTTGTGTCCATTAACAAAGACATATCCATTTCTGACATCAAAAAATTGATAGTACCAAGGATTTTCATGATAAGAATTTTTTTTTTCTGGATCTTCATTAGCTGTAGCTGCTGATAAGTCAGAATAGATAGCACCTGCAGAGGCAGTTGCCAGGTAATATCTCCATAGGCATTATATCCCTGTTTGATGGCTGAGAGGCTGGACTAAAAGCAGAACTAGTCATTGGGAGTTGGGTTGGGAGGGGGTGCTAATATGTAGATGTTCATCTACTTAGCGTGTATCTTGTACATACCTATTAGTGTACATGTTGTTCTTCCCCATTAGAATATAAACTCCTTGAGGGCAGGGATCATTTTTGCCTCCCTTTGTACTTAGCACAATACCTGGCACATAGTAGATACTTAATACAGGCTAGTTTGATAGACTGACTGGCATTTTGGGAGACCCCGGACAGAGCCTTGGGGGATAATCATGTTTTGTGGGCATGACCTGAATGAAGGTCAAGCCAAAAAGACTGAAAAAAGAGGTCAGATAGGAAGAGATCCAGAAGAGAGTAGTGTCACAAAAACCTAGAGAGAAGAAAGTATACAGGAAGGCATGGCGATTGCCAGTGTCAAAGGTGGCAAAGAAGTCATGAGGATGAGGACTGACAAGAAGTAATTAGAATTGGCAATAAAGAGATCATTGATAACTATGGACAGAGCAGTTTCACTGGAATGATGAAAGTGGAAACCAGATTGGTTGAGATTGGAAATCAAAATTGAGGGAGAAGAGAAGTAAGAGAATCCAATGTAGATAGCTTTTTCAAGGAATTTAGATGAAAAAGAAAAATATACAGAATCATAGCTAGTAGGGATGATTAGATAAAATAAAAATTTATAATTACGGGGAAAACATGGATATGTTATTTATAGGTAATAAGGAAGGACCCAGTAGTTATAGATTAGAGAGAGATTAGGGATGATGGAGAAATCTGCTAGAATAGACAGGAAGGGATGGGATGAAGGGCAGACGTTAGAGGGGTTACATTGGCAAGGAGAAAGGCCATCTTATATCAGAGACAGGTGATAAAGAAGACAGTGGAGGAAGATGTCTGAGTGATGTACAATGAGGAAGAGGGGAGAAGGGGGAATCTCTTGGTGAATGGCCTCGATTGTTTTTAGTAAAGTGTATAAAGTGAGGTAATAAACAGAGAATATTAAAATAAGGGGTGCATCGTGAAGTTCAGGGATAGATAAGAAGAACAATTTTGGAGAATGGGATATTCAATTGATTGGGAAGGAGTAGAATAATTGCCTTGCTGCAGTGAGGGACCCATTTGAGACTAGGTAACAAATTTGTAGTGAGTTCAGTCAGCATGGTTTCATGGTTTTCTCCAGCTCAGTTCAGCAGCATGTAAATAGCAGTGATGAAGACAGATGGTGGGATTATAGGAAGAAACCAGATTGTTGAGAACTTCAAATGCCAGGCTGAGTAATTTGTATTTTTTTGCACATGGGAGTGATACTACCAGCCCTGTGGAAGCTTTGTGGAAGACAGATCAGAGAGACTGGAAGCAGAGAAGCCAATTGGGGGCTATTATTATAGTTCAAGAAAGAGGTAATAGATGATCTGAAGAGGTGCTACGTGTTAGGTGAATGAAGAGAGGGTGATGGATATGTGACATATTGTGGAGGTAGTGAACAAAACTTGGTAACTGGTTGAATATGAAAGAGTGATAAATCAAGGAAGATTCTAAGGTTTATTTGGGGTTTTGTTTGTTTATTTTTTAAGGATCATTGGGGAGGGGCAGGGAATAATTATTTATTAAGTACCAGGCACCTTACCAAGAGCTTTACAAATATTATCTCATTAGGCCAAATTTTAAAAGGAATTAGAGCTGAAAGTATCCCTGGAGGTCATCCAGTCCAGTCCTCACCCTATAAAAGTGGAAATTCCCTGATACTCAAGGAAGGCACTTGCTTAAAGCCAAGCAAATAGTAACACAATGAAAATTTGAACTCAGGTCTTCTGACTCAAAGGCCAAGGAACTTTTCACTTTATCATACTGCCCTACAGCTTAATGTAAATATAGAGAAATCTGGGTTTGAATCTTTATTTGGTATATTATAACTTTCTCTGGTATATTATAACTTTGTATCCAGGAACAAGTCACTTAAATTCTGTGAGCCTCAGTTGCCTCCAAGGAAGCTATATCTCTATATCTTTCCTCCCTTTCTTGATCTATCAGATGAGTATTAATAAAGCTTGTAGGTTCTACCACACACGACCGTAGTGTAGATTCAATGAGACCATAAAGGTAAAGAAGTTTGAAAACTTTGAAGTGCTATACAAATATCAGCTATTATTGCTATTTATAGTGACTCCACAATGCTTTCAGTCCACTAGTCCATAATTCATCAGGGCAGTTTTTGTCTTCTCTCTATTATTCACTATCGTCACTTCATCCACTCTAAGCTTCAGCCTATTCTCTCTTCGATCTTCCTATTACATCAGATATAGCTAAAAATACCTTTTTTGTTGTTGTTAGTGTTCTTCATTGTCTGCCTTGACTAAGCCTGGGCTTTGATACTCTTGATGTTATTCCTAAGTGGCTGTGACACATTTATGCATTCATCCTCAGTGACTTGTCCTTGCTTCCATCTCCTGTGATACTTAGATGGGTCTATGATATCAGTGATGTGGCACCTCCCTCCACAGAGAGTCCACCCAACTTTCTGGAGGCCTTACTTTTTCTCCCAATAAGATCTGGGTACCAAAAGAGAATGGAGACTATCTTCTATCTTTCAGTCTTGTTCCATGATCAACTTCAGTCCTTTTCCAGTCATACATCATATTGATGATTTCCCTTACATTCCAGCCTGTGAGGAATTCTTTGGAAATTTGCCACAATCTATTTGCTATATACTCAGGGGCATGCTGGAGCTAGCTCAAGAAAGCAAATTGTCATATTTTCAGTGTGAGCACTTAGCTCGGGAAACTGGAAACTGGCAAATACTGCATTAGAGCTTGATTTATTCTTTCATTACTTGCCAAGACTTAAGAAAGTGATGGAGAAAATGTTGATAATGCAGGTTAAGCTTAAAAGTGTATTACACATTTTGCATACTTTTTTAAAATGAAATGCCAGTTAAACATTTATTAGCACACTCCTGTATATACCCACCATATATCTCTCCTTTGCCCTTAATTCTACAGAACCTTTCATGACTATGGGGTTATTACTTACACACTATGAAACTATCCTTAATAATTTGAGCTCATAAAATTTTTGTTATTTTTTTTTTGTTGCTCTTCATTTTGGGTATATTTTCTATAAAGACATAATCTTCAATGTTTCTTCTTCTTCTATTATACTTAAAAGTGCATCTAGATTGACAAATGAAAGTGGATAGTTTTATCACTCCTCCTTCTCTGTTCTCACTTTATAGTCCTATTTACCAGATACGTAAGAATCCAGGCAATTATATTTATATTGACTTTCATTAGATGGATTCCAACCCTGTCTAGGAACCCATTAGTCCTATATTCAGAAATTGAAATCCTGTTTACAGACACAATCTTCTTAACCAGCTCTGACCCCCATCTTCTTTTCTAAGACTTTAAAATAAGGCCTTATCAATGGTTTTTATGCTGTAGAATCATAGCATCATAGGTTTATATCTAGAAGGGACCTAGGAGTCATTAAGTCCCACTCCCTAATTTCATAAGTGAAGAGAGGTTGTGATTTTCTCACAGTCACACTGTTACAAAGCATTTGAGCTAGGATATGAACCCAGATCTCCTTAACTGCAAGTCCAGTGCTTTATCCATTATGCCATGCTGTGATATCATTTGTCCCCAAAATAATCACCAAAAAGAGGTAACAGATTTAGACAATTCACGGATCATTAATCCAGAGATGGAAGGACCTCACAGGTTACCTACTCCAATTTCCAATTTTCTATGTGACAAAGCCAAAGCCTAGAGAAGTCACTAATGTAGCTAAAACTTTCATTCCACCTACCCTTTCTAGGCAAATACTCTGTCTATTTGGACCTTAATGCCTGACCCCTGCCTCAGCTCCCCTGAGAGCTTGACCTTCTGTGCTGGGCAGTCACTTGTCAAGTACGTATGGGAGGGATTCCTTTTATAGTCTGGACTATGGAACCACTGAGGTCCCTTCCAGTTTTCAAATTCTGTGATTCTGCCCCTGACCTCAGCAGAAACCAGTCGTTGTCTCCTATCCTATTGTTTCTCATTGGACCCTAATTAACCCCTCTCCCTTATAGAAAATGCTTAGAAGAAAAGATCAGAACTCTAGACCTTGACCCATTGAATTTCAAAAAGCATCTATTAATTCATCATCACCACATATTTTATTAGAAGAGTAAATGATGAGGTCTGCTTTACTAGTGTCTTCCTAATTTATGTTTACATCCCTTCTCTCGTTGGATTCTAAAAATCATTAAGTGGCAATTAAATTTATTTTTATGGTCATAGCTGGTGATTGACCTAAACAATGAGCTATGCAATTAGCTTAATGGCTATTTTTATTTCTGACTTAATTGTGCAAGAATATTCTATCATTTTGCGGTGTGAAAAGATGTCTTCTTTCTGAGTCATCATAGCCGCAGTTATTTGAAACATATAAATTAGGCTCTAGATCACATAACATTGGAGGGTGTGAAATAATCAAGGAACACTATCCTAAGATGGAGAAACTGAAAAGTCTCTTGGGTTCCAACAGAAATGCTAAGACATCTCAAATAAATCTCCCCCCACCACCATTCCTGAGGAAAACAGGTAAAAAAAATTACTTTCTAAAAACAAATGAACAAACAAACAGTAATAATAACAAAAACCATTAGCCTGATTTTTTTCCCATTTGGCAGCAAGAAATTCTTAATCCTTTTCTTCTTGACTCCACTCTAGGTACAGAGATATAGACAGCATGGTTGGTATTCAGCCTACATGCTCTGTGGTCAAATTTGATGGACAGACCATTTCATTTCTCTGAATAAACTCATAGAGAGAAAAACTGTACTACCAGGAGAATTATGCTACTCTCATCTCCCTTCTTTGAGGTGAGAATGGGGCCAATGTGATGGGTATCATTCTTTTTCCATGTTCCACTACCCTAAAATCTGAATTCAGAAGACTATAGTAATACTTCAGGTGATTCATGTGTTCCCCTCAAGACGCATTCCACTGGGATAAACTATTGCCCTGAGATCCCTGTGATCATTCACCTGGAGAATGTTCCAATTCCCTCTAATTCAGAAAATTTCCCTTCCAGACTGAGATAATCTTTACTTTGTGGGGTAATGTTATATTAGTAGTCCACTGAAGAACAATAATTGAGAGAAGAACTCTTTCGGGGCAATTTGTTCAAATGGATAGCTGCTCAGGAGATATCTCTAACCTTGGCCTTACTCCTGCTTTGCTCCCCCCACTTCTTACATCCCATCCTATAATTCCATTCAAACCATCATTTGCCCAACCTCAGTTGGCCCATGAATTGCTATAATAATAAAAATCAGTATTATTAATTAGTATTATAGTCCCTCTTTTGTTAATTTTTAAAAGTTTGTACTCCAACATAAAATATGACGAACACAATTAATCAGGTTTTAATAATGTGTAAAATAGATTTATAGCAAGGGGTTTGGAAATGAATGCAATATAAACATGTGACATATATGACACATTTATTGTCAATTATTATATTTACAGATGTTATAATATATTAATTATATTAATACTTTTAATTGTTACTATAAATAGCTAATGTTTATGTGGTACTTTAAGGTTTACCAAAGATTTTTCACATGTTATCTCATTTAACCCTAACAATGATCCTATAAAGCAGGTACCATTATAATCTCTATGTTATAGTGAGAAAACTGATGCTGAAAGAGTTTAAATACCTTGCTCAGTGTCGCACAGCTAAGTGTCTGAAGCAGGATTTGAATTCAGGTCTTTCTGAGTCCAAGTGCAGTACTCTATCCTCTGCACCACTTAGCTGTACTGTACCTAGGTGGCGCAGGTAGATAGAGCCCTAGAGCTGGAGTCAGGACAGACCTGAGTTCAAATCTAGCCTCAGACACTTACCAGATGCATGACCCTAGGTGATTCACTTAACTTGCACCAGCCTCATTTTTCTCATCTCTTACTGTTGTTGTTTGTCCTTCCTTCTAGTAGAGGACTGTGACATTAGGGAGGTGATGCCAAGACATGCAAGTGAATTAGATTTAAGTGAGGGAGAGCTGTGCAAAGTCACCAGCCTCACGTTCTCCTCCAGAGCCATTTAGGTCCAGTGACCAGATATAGATCAAGAGAACTAGAGATGACCCTGGATGCAGTGGTGGACCTTGGCCTCTTTAAGCTAAGGTCTTTCCCAGGTCTCAGTCTGACAGAGGCAAAGCATATTTACTGATTAAGACTAGGTAAGAAATGAGGCACAGAATGGCCTCTTTACCTAGTAAAAAAAAATCAATCTGGGAGGGGAAGAATCTCAGGGTTTCTGCCCAAAACAGAAACAATTGCTATTGACATCTACTCTAAGCCAATCAGGTCCCAAACAATGATCAAGTGGGGCTTGGGCTGAGACCTATTGTTGGGCAATCCTTGAGAGCCAGAGTGGTTTGGGTTTAAGGCATGGTTCTTAAGAAAAAAAAAAGGTTTCAGAGATTGAAATTTACAGTCCTTTGGGCAGAGTACCCACAGGTAAGGGTATGATACCCTATGTGGACAGAGGGAAGGGAAGAGGAAGAAAGAAAGAGAGAGAGAGAGAGAGAGAGAGAGAGAGAGAGAGAGAGAGAGAGAGAAAAGAAAGAAAGAGAAAGAAAGAAAGTAAGAAAGGAAGGAAGGAAGGAAGGAAAGGAAAGGAAAGGAAAGGAAAGGAAAGGAAAGGAAAGGAAAGGAAAGGAAAGGAAAGGAAAGGAAAGGAAAGGAAAGGAAAGGAAAGGAAAGGAAAGGAAAGGAAAGGAAAGGAAAGGAAAGGAAAGGAAAGGGAAGGAAGGAAGGATAGAAGAAAGAAAGAGAAAAGAAAAAGAAAGAAAGAAAGAAAGAAAGGGAGGGAGGGAGGGAGAGAGGAATGAAGCCTCATCTATAAAAAGAGAATAATAACACCATCTATCTGCCAATGTTCTTGTGGGGATAAGATGAGAAAACATTTGTAAAGTGTTTTGCAAAACTTATAGTTTTATAGAAATGCTAGCTATTATAATTATTATTACTATTACCAGTTGATGCTCTATAGCTCTTGTCAGTCAGTTTGGTATCAATCAGCACAAGCTTTAAAAGGTACATTGTTATAGCCCCATCGATGGTTCAGCTCGTGGGACCTTCCATTTTCCTTCACTCCAAAGCAAACTTTCCCCCCTCTTTGCTTTACCTATTCACCCTTCAATTAGCTCTTTCTCAGCAGAACAAATTGAGGGAACAAATGTAGCCTGTAGTTATGAAATTGCCTTTTGAGACACAGACTAAGTCCATGGGAAATCACATAACTAACTCATGAATGAGCTAGGGGGGATTTTTAACTAAATTACAATAGGCAAGAGAAAGAAGCTAAGAAAGTATTTAAAGTACAAGATAATCATAGTAGAGACAGACAATGAGACAGTAGTCTTGGGAACTACCTAGGATCACAGATTTAGAACTAGATGAAAGGATGCTTCAGATCACTCATAATAAAGAGAAATACAAAATAAAACAATTCTGAGGTTTTACTTCATGACACATCAGATTGCAAAAGATGACAGAAGATGAAAAACATTTTTTAATGATTAATGGCTAAATGTAGCTGAAGATGGATGTCAAGCATACCAGTCTATAGTTTTCAGAGTCTATCACTGTCTCCTTTTGGAAAAGCAGAGTGTTTGTCTCTCTCTCATCTTTCAGAGAGAAGCTAAGTGGAACAGAATAGAGAGCTGGTCCTGGAGTCAGGAAAACTCCTTTTTCTGAGTTCAGATCCAGCCTCAGACACTAACTAGCTGTGCGATCCTGGGCAAGTCACTTAACCCTATTTGCTTCTGTTTCTTCATCTGTAAAATGAGCTGGAGAAGGAAATGGCAAACCACTCCAGTATCTTTGCCAAGAAAATTCTAAGTGGGATCACAAAGAGTTGGACACAACTGAACAACAAACATCTTTTAGAACCTTTCCTGTTCTCCATGAATACTCAGATATCACCTTTAGCAGTTTAGCATCCTCATTTGTGAATTCTATTGTTGCAGCTGCTTTGGGCTTAATTTTTTCTTAACCATGCTTATTTAATGTACCCAATCTGAAGATTTTTCTCCTTCATAGAGAAGACAGGAGCAAAAGAGAAACTAATTATGTCAGGTTTCATGTAAGACCTCATGAAAATGGAAGCATTTGAGATAATTCCCAGTACTATAATTTTTCCTTTAAGGCTGTCTTTTTTATTCTGTTCCTACCCTGTGTCCTTTTTGCAAAAGGCAATGTGTGGTGTACAGACTTATTAAGCATGGACAAATAACTCCTAATCTAATTGTGAAGACAAGATTAAAACATATTGCAAAAAAGTGAAAAGTGGAAGAAAACTAACTACTAAGCTGTTTGGCACTATTGTATATCTGTAGCTGGAAGAGACCTCAGTTCAACTATACACACACACACACACACACACACACACAGAGACACAGACACACAGATATACATATATATATGTATATGTATATATATATATATGTATATGTATATACATATATGTGTGTGTGTGTGTATAGTTCAACCCTTTTAGTCTACATATTAGGAAACTGAGGCCCAGGGAAGTTAAATGACTTGCCCAAAGTCACATAGATAGTAAGAATCATAGGTAGAATTTGAACCCAGATCCTCTTATTTCAGAGCCAGGCTCTTTCCGTTACACTTGCCATAAGTGTTACCAGGCTCAGGGAAAGAACGAATGGGTCAGAGCTAGATATTCTCATCTGCTAAGACTTCTTCGAAGATCCAGGATATGAGCTGGGTAGCTGAGTAGATAGATAAGATGTTTTTAGGAAGAAGGTAGAGAGGAGAGGGCAGTCTAGGTAAAGGAAAGAGACTGAGCACTATTACCTTTTACTGCCTGCACAGTGGTTTCCCACTGTTGAACATGTTTTTGTTGACATATCAGATAGGCATCTGCCTAGCTGGAAGTTTTTTTGAGACTAAAATTGCAGGCAAGGTGGTATGTTTAATGTGCATTAGGGAAAAATGAAGTCAGTTTGAAGCAGATAATTTCAGAGTATCATTAAATTTTAGTGGTCAGTTGTAGGCATTCATCATCTGTGAATATGTGAAAACTGTGTGATGAATGAACGCTGCCATTTGGTGTTAAAGCCAAGTATCACTTAGTGAGTGACTGATTTATTTTAGAAGAAGAGAGAGACTTTGGGATATGCTAATAAAAATACATAATTGCCCTGAAGTCATTTTCCCCCAACAGCCATGATACTGTCAGGAAAATAAACGATTTCAGGATCCCTAATGATAAAAAACAACAACAAAGGGAGGGAGTATCTTTGGAAATGGACATTATTTCGTGGCTTGCCTAATCATATATGGATCAGTTGCATCCATCACCACTACAGATAGGAATTAATCTCAGAAATGATTATGATCATAAATTTCCTGGTAAAAATCTTTACCCTCCAAAACAAGCTTGTTAATGGTCCTATGATCCCAGTGATTTATTTGTTTGTCAATCCAGTGAATCTCTAAGACTTCTTTGCCGGAAAAGGAGTCCACATTCAAAGATAAAATAAACACCTATGGGGTATATAGAAAACACTGCACCAGTAAGGCCTTGCATGGGCTGAATTTTAGGAATAGGATGTTTGAAAACTTCTTCAAAGCCTGTGACAACAAATCAAAATTCCAAAGCATCTAACTTGATGGTTTTCTAGAATTTTACTTAGAGTACTTAAACTCTTCAAAAGTACTGAATTTGATATCATAGGATAATACTTTAAATTTAGTGCTGGAAGAGACCTTGTTGTTCTTTAGTTGTTTCAGTCATGTCTGACTCTCTATGACCGCATGTGGGGTTTTCTTGGCAAAGATGCTGGGGTGGTTTGTAAATTTCCTTCTCCAGCTCATTTTACAAATGAGGAAACTGAAGCAAACAGGGTTAAGTGACTTGCCCAAGTTCACACAGATAGTAAGTGTCTGAGGACAGATTTGAACTCAGCAAGATGAGTCTTCCTGACTCTAGATCCGGTACTCTATCCATTGTGCCATCTAGCCACCCATTTCAGTTGTTGTCCTTCAAACTCAAAGAGGATCAAAATGATATCATTACGTCAGGGTCAATGAATGCTGTGTCCTACTGTGGCTGCCCAGATTAATATGAACTCAGAAAGTTCTACAACAGGTTGAGCACAAATAGTCCATTTGAACATTTGGGAAGGCAACGTCTATAAATTTGCTGATTCACGTTTCTATTGAGTTACTGCAATTCTGTTTTGCTCATAGAGCACAGTGCCTTCTTTGATACAGGTATACGGCAATGAATGGTCCTGTGCCAGAGTCCCCCATGTCTCACAATCAACACCAACATTCTTCAGAAAGTCCTTGAGAGTGTCCTTGTATCACTTCATTTTTGTTCTTCATATTTTTGTTATTTAATATTTTTAGTTTTCAGTATTGATTTCAGCAAGATTTTGAGTTACAAATTTTTTCCCCATTTCTACCCTCCCCCCACTCCAAGATGGCATATATTTTGATTGTCTTGTTCCCCAGTCTGCCCCCGCTTCTTTCACCACACTCCACCCCTATCCCATTTCCCCTTACTTTCTTGTAGGGCAAGATAGATTTCTATACCCCATTGCTTGTATATCTTATTTCCCAGTTGCATATAAAAACAACTTTTATTTGAGCATTTGTTTTTAGAACTTTGACTTCCAAATTCTCTCCCTTCTTCCCTCCCCACCCACCCTCCTTGAGAATGCAAGTGATTCAACATAGGCCACACATGTATGCAAAACATTTCCATAATAGTCATGCTGTGAAAGACTAACTATATTTCCCTCTATCCTATCCTGTCCCCTTTTATTCAGTTTTCTCCCTTGACCCTGTCTCTTTTCAAGAGTGTTTGCTTTTGACTATCTCCTCCCCCAATCTGCCCTCCCATCTATCATTCCCCCTCTTTTATCCCCTTCCCCCCACTTTCCTGTGGGGTAAGATACCCAACTGGGTGTGTTTCCTTAAGTCTAATCTGATGAGAGCAAGATTCACTCATTCCCTTTCACCTGCCCCCTCTTCCCTTCCAAAAGAACTGCTTTTTCTTTCCACTTTTATGTGAGATAATTTACCCCATTCCATCTTTCCTTTTCTCCTTCTCCCAATATATTCCTCTCTCATCTTTTAATTTAAATTTTTTTAGATATCATTCCTTCATATTAAACTCATCTTGTGACCTCTGTCTATATGTATGTATATTCCCTTCAACTACCCTAATACTGAGAAAGGTACCATGAATTACAAAATATCATATTTCCATGTTGGAATGTAAACAAAACAGTTCAACTTTAGTAAGTCCCTTATGATTTCTCTTTCTTGTTTACCTTTTCATGCTTCTCTTGATTCTTATATTTGAAAGTCAAATTTCATAAAGAAAGCTTGAAAGTCCTCTATTTTATTGAAAATCCATATGTTGCCTTGGAGTATTATACTCAGTTTTGCTGGGTAGGTGATTCTAGGTTTTAATCCTAGCTCCTTTGACCTCTAGAATATCATATTTCAAGCGCTTCAATCCCTTAATGTAGAAGCTGCTAGATCTCGTGTTATCCCGATTATGTTTCCACAATACTCAAATTGTTTCTTTCTGGCTGCTTGCAATATTTTCTCCTTAACCTGGGAACTCTGGAATTAGGCTACAATATTCCTAGGAGTTTTCTTTTTGGGATCTTTTTAAAGAGGCGATTGGTGGATTCTTTCAATTTCTATTTTACCCTCTGGTTCTAGAATATCAGGGCAGTTTTCCTTGATAATTTCTTGAAAGATGATGTCTAGGGTTTTTTTTTTGACCTTGGCTTTCAGGTAGTCCGATAATTTTTAAATTATCTCTCCTGGATCTCTTCTCGAGGTCAGTGGTTTTTCCAATGAGATATTTCACATTGTCTTCCATTTTTTTCATTCTTTTGGTTCTGTTTTATAATATCTTGATTTCTCACAAAGTCACTAGCTTCCACTTGCTCCAATCTAATTTTCAAGGTGATGTTTTCTTCAGCGGTCTTTTGGACCTCCTTTTCCATTTGGATAATTCTGCCTTTTAAAGCATTCTTCTCCTCATTGGCTTTTTGGAGCTCTTTTACCATTTGGTTTGGTCTATTTTTAAGGTGTTATTTTCTTCAGTATTTTGGGGGTCTCCTTTAGCAAGTCTTTGACTAGTTTGTCATGATTTCCTTGCATCACTCTCATTTCTCTTCCCAATTTTTCCTCTACTTCTCTTACTTGCTTTTCCAAATCCTTTTTGAGCTTTTCCATGGCCTGAGACCAATTCATATTTTTCTTGGAGGCTTTTGATGTAGGCTCTTTGACTTTGTTGACTTCTTCTGGATGTATATTTTGATCTTCTTTGTCACCAAAAAAAAGATTCTATAGTCTGAGTCTGAGTCTGAATCCTTTTTCACTGCCTGTTCATGTTTCCAGCCAACTATTTGACCCTTGAGCTTTTTGTCAGGGTATGACTGCTTTTAGAGTAGAGAGTTCTTTGTCCCAAACTTTAGGGGTCTTGCACTACTGTTTTCAGAGCTACTTCTTCTCTAGTCACCACAAGCTCTGCCACAGCAGCACTCCTCCTCCCCCAAGAACTGCCAACCAGGACTATGACCCAGAAACAAGCAGGGCAAAGCAAAAGAACCCTGCCTCTGCATCAACAAAGCACTCCCTGTGCTCCCACTCTGATCTGCTGCTTGATACTTTCCACTGTGTGGACCAGGGTCTCCAGAAGCAGCTGACCCTGTAGCTCTGGAGGAAGCCACAGGAGCTTCCTGCTGCTACTGGCCGCTGTGCCACCTCTGCCACCCCCGGGGCTGGGGCCAAACTGTGCACTTCTCATCCAGATCTAGCAGTTTTCCCACTGACCTGATCCCTGGCCTTTGGTGTTTGTGGGTTGAGAAGTCTGATAACTGCCACAGCTCAATGATTCATGGCCCTAAGGCCTGCTCTGCTTGACTCCAGGTCTGTTCTGTCCTTGTGCAGCCCACGCTTGGCTGTGCCTTGCTCCCTGCCCCATGTGATAGACCCTTCCCAGTGACCATCCAGGCTGTCTTGTCTTGGGCTGGAGATCTGCTTCCCTTTGCTATTTTGTGGGTTCTGCGGCTCTAGAATTTGTTCAGAGTCATTTTTACAGGTGTTTGGAGGGATTTGAGCTTAAGCAAGTCCCTGATTTCCAGCCACCATCTTTGCTCTGCCCTCCCTGAATTCTGTATCACTTCTTCTAACCTCCGTGTGAATTCTCTGTAAAATATTCTTTTAGGCAAACTTAGGTTTGGCATTCATAAAATGTGGCCAGCCAATCAGAGTTGCACTATTTTCAATAGAATTTGAATGCTTGTCAGTTTAGCTCAAGGGAGAACCTCACTGTCTGGTACCTTATGTTGCCAGGTGATCTTCAGAAACTTCCTAAGATAAATGACAGCAGTTCAATTTCCCGGCATGGCACTGGCAGACAGCCCAGGTTTCACAGGCATACAATGAGGCCAGCACAGCAGCTCTGTAGATGTCCAGTTTGGTAGGAAGCCTAATACCTCTTCTTTCTCACACTTTCCCTTGGAGCCTCCCAAACACTGAGGTAGCTCTGGCAATGAGTAAGTCAACTTCATCATCTCTATGTACATCACTGGAAAGTATACTGCCAAGGTAAGTGAACTTATCCATAGCATTCAAAATTTCTCCATTTGCCAAAACCAATGGTTCCGTGTTTGGATGGTATGGTGCTGGCTGGTGGAGAACCTGTTATCTTGATGTTAATTTTCAAGCCAAAATTAACATAAGCAGCAGAAAATCAATCCATAAACAGGGTTAAATGACTTTCCCAGGGTCACACAGCTAGTCAGTGTCTGAGGCCAAATTTGTACTCAGGTCTTCCTGACTCCAGGCCCAGGGCTATATCCACTGTACCACCTAGCTGCCCTCTTTCACTGTTTAGGACTCATTAACTCTATCTCTCCTAAATACTGTTCTTTTATTTAACTTCCTGTTTCTGCTTTCCTTTCTACTCTTCTTCAGTTATTTGAGGAAAAGCTGTTTTCCTCACTTTGTTCTGTCTGTGACACAACAAACAGCTTTAATCATAGATTAACAGCATAAGAATAGTGCTAAGGTAAAATTTCATGTATTAAAGAACTAGTGCTATCAATTTCTAGAATAATGAAGCATATCTAGGAATCCCCTTCAAAGCCTCCAGCAAAATTACTCCCCACCTTTTCATCTCTCTTCAATCAAACCTGATTTTTCTCAAACACAGCATTTACATTAAATTGTAAAGATTATTTCTTAATTAATTTTGGTTTAATATAAAAGTGATTGGTCAGTAGCACAATAGTAAAAAAAAAAAGCAGAAGGCATAGTAGATAAAGGCCAGTCTTGGAATTAAGAATGCAAAAATTTAAATCCTGTCTCTGGTACATACTATTGACCACAGGCAAATGACATACAATGGCATATACCATGGACCATGGGCAAGTCAGTTGAATTCTCAGTATCCTCAGGCAAGGATCTAAGGCAATAAATGATATATTTCCACAGTTTTTTACACTAATGTAATCATAAGACTGGACAAATACACACACACACACAAGTGATGGTACTTTCTACTTTTCAATTCAAATGTATAATATTCCATCTGAATTTGTACCCTAGTATCAAAATCTATCCACCAAGCAACACATGCTTTTCTCTTTGTAGTTCTATTCTGAGTTGCAACCATTCTACAACTGTTTAGAACTCAAGCTATTTATAAATTAAGTACTATAAGTTTCTAATTATATATTACAGCAATGTTGAATGGCTATTCAGAAGTACTGCAATAATGGATATAAAGCATTTAGCAAACTTTAAAGCACTATACAAGTCTACATGGTCCAGTAGTACCATGGAATCACAGAATTTGAGAGGTGGGACATACCTCAACAGCCATCTTGTGCAATCCCAAAAGGATTTCCCCACTGTAACATACCCAACAGTTCGTCATCCAGCCTCTGCTTGAAGACTTCCAATGAAAGGGAACCTATCACCTCTTGAGATAGCCAGTTTCACAGTTTGGACAATTCCAATTGCTAGGAAGTTATTGTTTGTTTGTTTTTTCCTGACATCAATCCTTAACTTTCCTTTTTGTACCTTCTCTCTATTGTTCCCAATTCTGTTCTCTAGGATCAAATGGAACAAGTCTAATTTCCCCCTCTCTGGGGCAGCTAGGTGGCACAGTGCATGGAGTGCAGTGAAGGCCCTTCACCATACTAGTAGCTCCCTCTTCTGGACAGACACTCTCCAACTTATTAATGTTGTTTATAAACTGGTTCCCAGAACCGAACAAAATACTATACATAAAGTCAGATGAAGACAGAGCATAATGGAATTATTCCTTTCCTGCTCCTGGAAGCTCTGCCTCCCTTAATAAAGCCCAACATAGCATCAGCTTTTTTGGCTGCTGTATCCCAGTGATGACTCACGTTAAAATTAAAGTCCACTAAAGACCCTAGATTTTCTTTCAGAACAACTGTTATCTAACCATGCCTTCCCCAGTGCAATTGACTTTTTAATATACTCAAATGTAAGACTCTACATTTATCCCTATTGAATTTTATCTTATTTAGATTGAGCCCAATACTCTAGCTCGTCAAGATCCTTTTGGATCCTGACTCATCCAGTATGTTACTTATCTATCCCAGCTTCAATTCATCTGCAAATGTGATGTAGATACCATTTGGTCCCTTCTCAAGTAATTGGTAAAAATTTTACAAAGCACAGGACCAAGAATAGATAACTGAAATACTCCACTGGACTTATGTCATGCTGACATTAAACAAGTAATGATAACTTTTTGAGCCTGGATGTAAAATAAGTTTTAGACCTACCTAACTGTATTAGCATCTCTATATCTCTCCATCACCTTCAAAAGAATAGTATGAGATACTTTGTCAAAAGCTTTTCTAAATTCTCTTTGTTTAGTAATTTTTCAATCATGTCTGACTCCTCACGACCCCTTTAGGGTTTTTTTTTTGGCAAAGATACCTGAGTGGTTTTCCATTTCATTCTTCATCAGATGAGGAAACTAAGGCAAGTGTCTGGGGCTAGATTTGAACTGAAGTCTTCCTAACTCCAGGCCCAACACTCTTTCCACTCTACCACTCAGCTGTACCTATGAATTTTGCCCAAAGTGAGAACTCAGAAAGACCTTAGCTTAAAAAGGCCAAGGTCTCCCACCATCTCCTGGGACATCTCCAGTTGTCTGGATCTATATGTGGCCACTGCACCCAGATGGCTCTGGAGAAGAAAGTGAGGCTGGTGCCTTTGCACATCCCTTCCTCACTGTAATCCAATTCATTTGCAAGTCACGGCATCATCTTCTTGATGTCATGGTCCTCTTCAAGAGCAAAGGACAAACCACATGCAACACTCAACCACAATACCTGCTCTTCGGGTAAAAATTGAGTCACTTGTTAGTGCAGCTCCATTGCATGAAAATTTGGTGTACCTACTTTCCAATTCTTTCTAAAGTGCTCCCTTATAACTTTTTAATCCACCTTGTAATTTTATTAGTAGAGGAAATTTCCAAGTGAGGAAACTCCATTTACCAATGCAGATCAGTGCCTGCTCTATAACTTATAGTCTTAGAGAAATATCTGGTAGTACTGAAAAGGTTAAGTGATTTACCCAGAGTATTATAGCCACTATGTGTCGAAAGTAGGGTTTGACTAGGTCTCCCCGACTCTGAAGTCTTCTATCTGCTAATCCCCATGGTCTCTTTTTGTAACACTCTATGTGACCCATAGTAAAGAACTGCCTGTTAATGTACAATCTTAGCAATATTATGTCAATTTGATATAATCCTTCACTGTATGCATTAAGAGCAGCACTGTGTAGCTTTCCACTACACATATCTTATATTTGTTATTATTATCATTCTCATGTTTTTGTCCACCATGTATTACTCTAAAACTATATTCCCTTGTGTTCCTATGTTTGTCCTGCCTGGGTCCTGCTTGCTGACTGAGACAAGGTTGTCATTCAACTGGGTCACTCACCCTGTCTTTGATTCCTTTACCTCAGTAGTTCCTTTGGTGAGACTGGTGTGAAGTTTAATGAGCTATAAACAAAGTGCATGTCAAACACTATAAATAAAGGTTATAGATAGCTAGGACTGTTTTCTCATTTTCTGCCAGACAAGATTTATGCAGACGTGATCCTGATACCAAGCTTGTCTTTTAGTCCCTAGCTGAGAATCATTTTTCCCCTTGTCTGTCACTTCACATACAGACTTTTCATTTCAGAGAGTTAAACAGAAGCCAAGAGTCATAAATTCTTTAGCTCAAGTACTTCAAAGAACTTTTTCTCAAATTATCTTGGACATGGCCAGTTATAATCTACATAGTATCTCCATTCACCATTCTTGTGATTCCTCAAACTCCTAGACCCCAGATCCCTAACCACCTCTATACCAGGGGTGGGGAACCTGTGGACCTGAAGCCACATGTGGCCCTCTAGGTCCTCAAGTTCATCTCTTTGACTGAATCTAAACTTCAAAGAACAAATCCCCAGCTCCATAGAACAAATCCTTTTATTAAGGGAATTTGTTCTGTGAAGTTTGGATTCAGTCAAAAGGCCTCACTTGAGGACCTAGAGAGCCACATGTGGCCTTGAGGCTACAGGTTCCCCACCCCTGCTCTATAATGTTGTCTCTACCAACAGAATTCTATTCTATCCCCTAACAGAATGTTTGGCACATAGTAGGTATTTAATCAATGCCTACTTATTTAATCCTACATGTTTAATCATACCATTACTACTAGGATTAAGCAGAAAGAGACAAGTTGGACAAATCTATATGGTTTTTAAAAATCATCATTTTCAGTAAGAGTGAATAGATATTATTGGTTATTTAATCATCTTATCCTGGAAGAGCTAACCAAATGCCCTGGTAAGCCATTGGGGGAGAGGGGCAAAATCACATAACTTATGATTTACCTGCTCTGTATCAAAATTGTCCTGTTTCTTCATATGGTAAGAAGCAGAGCTGGAATTAGCATTTTGTATCCTTTATACAAACTTCAAAAACAACTTACACCTAAGACAATCAGGAAACCCACCCTCAAGTCAATTGTTAAAGCTAAATTCAGTTGAAGGGAGATACGGCAAGATCCAAAGATATAATGTGGTCACTGCTTGTGAGAAGTATGGGACAGAAATAGAAAATCTCATTTGGAGTACATCATAGGAACAAGGAAATACACCATCCAGTAGGTTCTTATTCTAGCTAATTAGTCTTGCTAACTAGATGCCAAGCTAAGTTGCTTCCTCTTTGCAGGATCATGTGCTGTTAGCATCCTTTAAATTTTGGCATCCTAGACTGAAGAAACTAGAACCATGAGGATAATGTACACAAGGAATATAATAATGTAAACAATTACAATACTAAAGCAGTCTATCTCTGATTAATTTTAATGAGCAATCTCAGAACTGAAGAGGTGAGAAGGAAACACATTTTCCTCTTTTTAGTAGAGAAATTGCAACTATGGACATGGAATGCAGAGTATACCCTACCAGATGACGTCTATGCTACAGTGGGCGTCTTTGCTTAAACATTTTTTCAGTGTTAAAGTGAAAGGGTTCAACAGTGGGGAAGGATTCAAGGGATAATGACTATGGTATATAAACAAAAGCCAACAGCATAAGTTTTAAAAGATTAAACAAATGAATGAACAAGCAAGCAGCCGGGAAAAGCCTCAACTGTCCTGCCCTAGGTATAGCTTTGGAAATGAATCATCCAGGGATCAAATGAGATTTTGTGGAATCCTCAGCCTCTGAAGAAAATATCATAATGGGGCTATTTTCACAATTCAGAGTTCTCTACTGAATCCATCAACAAGATACCATCACATCCACACTGTGTTTATAAAAGCTTCATGCCAAGCATTAAATTCAACACTGTTTATATTTCTCCCAGTATATGATTGAAGCAGCTGCATGTCAGCTTAATAACATTCATTTTTTTAAAAATGATAATTTCTACTAATAGTTAGATTACTGTGTTTATAAACCACAACATCAGGCTGCTGGTGGACTTGGGCACAATTTCAATGTAATTTGCAGCTCAAAAGCATCATTATTGTATATAAAATGACAAACTGTGAAAGATCATTTTAAAAGACAGATTTTGTTTAGTCAGGCAAAAGGTTTGGTTTGATGAATGTGTTACTGTTTTAAAATGACTCAGAGGTGTCATTGTAAAGTAAGTGGACCAAACCTTTATTAAAAATAATAACAGAACTTAGACTTCCAAATGAGTATGGCCCCCTTCGCTAGAGAGGCCATATATGGAAATACTTTCAAAGTTTCTCTTTTGGAATTGCTTTCAGAGTAGCTTTATTAAGCATGCGAAAAAAATCCAGTGCATTTCTTTAAAATCACAATTCATGTAGGACCAAAAATACCATAGGGGTTGTTATGGTTGTTCATCTTTCCTTCTTAAAGTAGACCAATGCCATCATAAGGGTGACGTCTTGACTTGCACGTAAATTGGATTTAAGTGAGGCAGAGGTTCACAAAGTCATCAGCCTCACTCTCTCCCCCAGAGTCATCAAAGTCCAGTGGCAAGACAAAAGACAAGATGACCGGTCATGCCCAGGATGCAGTAGGTGACCTTGGCCTTTCTAAATCAAAGTTTTTTCCTAGGTTTCTGTCTGAGACAATGCTTACTCAATGACTACGGGCTAGTAAGAATTGGGGAATGGCTGAACAAGTTGTAGCAAATGATTGCAATAGAATACTACTGTACTATAAGAAATGATGAGCTCGATGATCTTAGAAAAACATGGAAAGACTTACATGGAATAATGAAGAGCGAAATGAGCAGAACCAAGAGAACACTGTATACAGTAACAGCAATATTGTTTTAGGTACAACTTTAAACAACCAAGTCATTTTGACTATTACCCAAAATACCCAAATTAACTACAAAGTATCCATGAAGGAAGATGCCATCTGCAACCAGAGAAAGAACTGATAAATAGAAGTATGTATAGAATTATTTTGCATATATGCATACTTGTATGTAATGACAGCCATCTCTAGAGAAGGAGTTAGGAAAGGGAAGAAAAAAGAGAAAAAAGGAACATGATTATTATATATTTAAAAGGAATAGCAAATTGTATATAACGGATTTGCGGTTTCATGTGCAATCATCTTTTTTTTTTCTATTCTACTTTTATGGAAATGCTTGTTTCATTTCTTAAGTTAAGAATAAAAAAAAATTGAGACAAAAGATGGCTTAATTTACTATCAAAAAATTAGCAATCTGGGAATCTTGGCCAGAACAGAAAACAATTGCTATTTACATTCATTCTAAGCCAATCCAAATCTAAACAGTGAGCCACAGAGGCTCAGGCTGTGGGCTATTACTGGTCATTCATTGAAAGTCAGAGTAGTTTGAGTTTAAAGGAATAGCCAGGTAGCTCCATTTGAAACACAATGGGCTTTTTTAAGGCCTGTTTTTTCAAAGCTATATTTCAAGAAATTGTAAGTCAAAACTGCACAGAACAAAAAGTAAATTATCCCAGCCTTTTGAAAAACAATTTTTAATAGTCCCTAAATCCCAAAATAGTTTAATATATATATATATATATATATAATAGTCCCTATGGCAAATATAATTATGTATATGTGTATATATATATAATTACATATATATACAATATGTAAATACATATATTACATATACACCACTATAAATAATATCTTAGTAGGCCCCTCCTTCCCTTCACCAAAAAAAACCTTGTATCTATAAAAACATATTTTGTTTCAGAGGTAGCATGATATGATGTATGGATTTGGTCTCAAAGTTAAGAAAACCTAGCTTCAAGTCTCACCTCTGACATGTATTACCTGTGACCCTGGGTAAGTACCTCAGGCATCCCTTTGAGATTATAAATTAAGATTTAATTTATAAGATTATAAAATTACAAACAGAGAAGGCAGTGACTGATCTGCATTAGAAGAGGAAGTTCTCACACTTGGAGTTCCCTGGCAGTCAGTCAACAAGCATTTAAGGACCTATTACTGTGCTAAGAACTGGGGATAAAAAGAAAGCCAAAAAAATCCTTTGTTCTCAAGGAACCCACCATCTAATACTATGCTAATAAAGTCATAGGTCTGGTAAAAAGCATGTGTGTGTGTGTGTGTGTGTGTACACAGACACACACGTATATGTATATGATCATACATTTAGAGTTGAAAGAACCTTAGAGATCAGAAAGTTCAATCCTTCATTTTACATATGAGGAAACTGAGACCCAAAGAGGTTAAGTGGCATACCCAGGGTCACACAACTAACAAGGGTCTAAAGCAGGATTCAAACCCCCGTCTTTCTGACTGCATAATATGTTCTAAATATACCTTCATACTGCATAATATGTTCTAAATACAGTTAAAGGTGAGCATGTTGTCTTCCTTGATAAGCCTCTTAATGACAAAGACTATTTCATATTTATCTTTGTCTTCCCATTACCTAGCATACTATTAGGTATACCAGCAGGTATTTAACAGATATTTAACAAATGCTTATTGGTTAATTAATTAATTAGTCCAAATTCATTCACATTGACTCAAAATCCAGGACTCTTTCAAGTATATCATTTGTCTTTTCCATGAGATCTAGTTCTATCTTTGCCTATGAGGCTACAAGTATTATTTATAACCTTGGGATAGAGAATGCCTATGAGCTGGCCTGAAAAGTCACCTAGCAGGTGTTTACCCACCCGGAATATCTGCTTTTAAAAAGAGATATTCCAAAGACCAAAAAAACCTTTTAGACTCAAAGGAATATAACTTTAATAGTGAAGTGACGGATAATATTTGGAACTGGGAACCTGCCCATTGTCCCCATAAATTCCTATTTTTTCTACTTCTTAAGATAAAACCTGATCTGATTTCATTTGCCTCACTGATATAATAGATTTATCTATTCCAAGAATCAGTAACTACTTAAGGGAGAAGAGTAAATATATGCGTGGGTACATTTGCATGCATGTAACATACATGCATGCAAATGCATACAAATTTACACAAATGTAAAATATGTTTGCATATATGCATATTTATGAAAATATGTAAACATGTACATACACAAATATATATCTATATGTTCTTCAAAAAAGAATTTATGTACTCTACAAAAATATGTGTATATATATTCATAATCACATTGATGTGAGTTCTTCTTCCAGCAATATATGTGGCACCTCGTTCACAACTTAACAATCTGTTCTGTGAGACTCTTATACAATTCTTCCTTGAATACCCCAAACATAAAGGTGTCTACTCAATGTATTGAAGGTATTTTTCTAGGTCTTTGTACATTCTCTGGGTATGAATGAGATAATTGAATGGTCTATTTAACATTCTTCACTCTTGAAATGTAATTTGCCCATTTCCTTTTCCAATCATTCTTGTATATTTGTGGAAGTTTCCAGCAACAGAAAATTCTAAAAAGAGGAGAAGGTTGTTAGGTTGGAGAATAGAGTATGTGTGTGTTATATATGTGTTTGCATATATCTATATATACATACACAACATACATGTATATATTTGTATGTCTATATGCATGTATTTGTGTATATATGTGCAGAGCTACATAAACACATTATATATTAGTGTATATATACATATGTATATACATCTCTATGGATAGAAAGCTGGCAAATCAGGTTATGCCAAATTTTCAACATCCCTCCAACATCAATAGAGGAGATACATGAGTTAACACATCATGAAATTTCAAAACTATAGAGAAAGCTATAAGATTTCACAGAGATGAATGAATTTTTGTCAGATACCCTAATTTGTTTCTTACTATTGATATCAGACATATCAGACAGAGATTGACCAGTAAGGTCAAGTTGAGTTTAGTTTGGAGCTGAAAGTTTCCAGGAGAGAAGTTTCCAGCAACAGAAAATTCTAAGAAGAGGAGAAGGTTGTTAGGTTGGAGAATAGAGTATGTTTAGAACAAGGGTAAACTATTGTACATAATCCTTATGGACCTCAAGCAGCCCCACAAGAATGTTTTCCAGAACAATAAAGAGTGACCTGAGGTCACTGGTATGTGTTATCTTAGGAGCCAAATAACCCAAGATAAGATATTTTAGGTCCTTCACTATCTAAAATCCCAAGATGGAATTACTTTCTATAGCATTCTACTGTCTAATGTTACCACATCTTGAATGATAATAATATTTTTTGAAAGATCAGTGGAAATGAGGTACTAGTGCCTCAAAATAACAAAAGCTACCCTGCCTGTCTACCTCTTTAAACATAATCAAAGCCAATCCCAGAAATTTACATGAAAAAACAGATGACAAAATCAAATTAAGAGTGTATACATTCTCAGTTGCTAGTTTAACCCACTCATCTTCAAATACTTCTTTCCATTTGCTTGAAAAACAAAATAAGAATAATTTCTTCCTCCTACTTTCTTTTTTCCTGGGGTAGGTATGAGGATTCATTAGGAAATATACCCAAAAAAGGACGTTTAGCTCTTTATTGAGAATTGCTGCATAAATAGGAGGTGTTATTACTAGTGAATCTTAGAACTCCAAAAATTTTTTAAAATCCTATCACTATCATTATAAATAGCACCTTAAACTCTTTTTAATTTCATATATAAATACATAGGCAGATATAAATATATCTATATCTATACATGCAAATATATGTAGATATAAATACATGTGTATATATGCATAAATGTTTGTATACATATATATAAAATATATATATACAATATATATTTGTATATAGTATTTTATATTTTTAGAGCAGCCTTGAAATATTTTTTCTTCAAATCAATTTTAGAGAATTCTAAGTTACTAACTGTTTTTGTTTTTTAATTAAACCCCCAACCAGTACTTTCCACAGAGAATCATGCCCTTACTCCCATGACTCCTTTAAAGTGGTGATGAAGCTATAATCTCTGCATTGTATTTTTAATGTATAAAAATAATGTGCATAGGAATTTATCAGTAGAATGCACTAAATGTATACCAGTGTATTTTACTGCATATATCTTGGCTTGTAGCCTTTCAAGTTAAATAGTTCGCCATCAGTGTGGTAGTTGACTGATGCCATTTTCATCTTCTCTGAAGAACTTTGTTATTAATTATAAGACATGGGAGACATTGACACAGGACTGCACAGCATGGTATGCCCACGTCAAAGCAGGACGTGTGCTCTGTGAGCAAAGCAGAATTGCAGGAACACAAAAGAAACTTGAGATACACAAATCTACAGATACCTCCATCCCAAATATTCAAACAGACTATTTGTGTCTGATCTGTGGTAGAACCTTTTGAGTTCATATTGGACTGATCAGTTGCAGTTGAAGACACTTTAGCTTGACCCCAACATCATGATGTTATTGTTCCTTTCCGAATACAAAGGACAAGTGACAACCATAACAATTACATATGTATATATATATATGTATGTGTGTATGTATGTATATATATTCAAAATTGAGTCTGAGTCTATTCCTTTAGTAACCATTACTATTAGAATATAAAACCAAATATTATATTAGTATTAGGCAAGGAGGGGCTACTGCTACATTTCAAGCAAATCAATCTATTTTTTAAAATCCTTATCTGTGGAACAGTAACAAAAACACACAAAACAAATGAAAATGCACTAAAATTTAATCATTTGTAAAAGTTGCAAACTTGTATGAACTCCTCAAGAATAGGGACTATATTTTTTCTTCCTTTATTTATATCCCCAGAGTTTAGTACAGCATATAGTACATAGTAAGTATTTCCCATAGGCTCCCAAAGTGGGCAATATCACCCACTGGGGGATGCTGGAAAAATCCAGGGAGGTGGTAGTAGCCTCGAGTACAATTGGCAGGGGGCATTGAATAGATGGAAGCATAAGGAAAGAAGAGAAGAAGATTTTGCAAAACCTTTCACACATTTCATCTGTTGTGTAACAGAGTTAAAGTTGTAGTGATTACATTATTTTCCAAATAAACACACAAAATGCAAGTTATAACCAATCAATGGTCAAGTTTGCCAACAAGGTCTTAACAAGCAAGTGTTGGTAGGCCAGCATGTTGCATATTGTTGGAAATATGTACATGTGATGACTTGTTTACAATATGATACTATATGATTACATGACACAATGCTGCATCATCAAAATTTCAATGCAGGAAAATTATTAAATTTAAGATGCATAATTAAAAAAAAACTTTTTTGAATGATGCAATTAAAAAAACCATTAACAGGTTAATGAAAGTAGATTTCCAGGCAGGTAATTTTTTTAAAGGACACAATAGCCAAAATAAGTTTGGGAACCTCTGGTGTTTAGTAAATGCTTTTTGACTGATTAATTGATACATGAGCCTATAAGCTAGCAACAAGTTTCCCCACTTCTGTCACTCCTGGACTGGCAGATTTTGTAGTTTGGGGAACCAATTAGTTCCACAATATGTCTGTTAGTAATTAACCTTTTCTTTGGCTCATTAATAACATGAAATGGTAAAGATGTTTAGAAGCCTTCATTTCAAGGGATCAGGAAAGACTAATAACTCTTTTGACGATCTGATTGGCCTACAAAACTGAGGTAATATGCAAAAAAAAAATTTTGTATACAAAATGCCACAGTGTGACAAAGTGTTTAAAGGGTAGTCAAGGCAGTATGAAGAACTGGGTTCAGTTTAGTTCTGTATTCTTCAAGCTTTGATCCATATCATCTGTATGACCCTGGGTGAATCACTTAAACTCTCATCACTCTAGCTAACTCTCATGATTTGCCAGTTGATACTGGTATAATAAGTGTCTATACTTGGCATCCCCCACAATGATGAAGTCACGGACCCAAAACAAACAAACAAACTATTCCTTTAAGGTTATTTTCTTGCCATGGGGTGATCCTAACCACTCGATGAGACAGCTGGCAAAGGTGAAGTATATAGCCTAAAACCGTAGAAAAGAATGCTCTTCTTCTCAAAACTAATTCACAACTGAATCCCCAATCCCCAAATCACTATCTCACTAGCAGTGAAGATGGGTCCTCAATACCATTCTATAATCATGTATTCTCATCATAATTTTAGGTTGTGCCAAGCGCAGAATAAAGAGAAAAAATCTACCATAGTTTGGACAGGTTTTAAAAAATAATATTCTCCAAAATAGAAACTGATTGACCATGTGAATTGACTGATGTATGCTCATTAAGATTCTGTAACAAACTTTATTTTTAAATCTTAGTATTATCCAAATAAATCTTTTTGATGAAGAAAAACTTGGCATACAGAGTAGAGCCTAGGAATAAATATATTTATGAATTGAAAAAAAAGCAGCCAAACTCATTTTAAAACACAGAAGATCAAAAGGCACTTAAGATTCCATTTTAGTATTCTTTTCTTTCTACCAAATAATAGCTGTTTTATAAAAACCTCAAGGCCTGTAGGTTGATTGGGAGGGTTGGGGATTTATGAAAATTACTTTTATAATACATTCTGCTATTTATAATTTAGGCAACATTTTCATTTATCCACAAATCAAGTCAAATGAATATTTCCATCAAACCTAACAAGTATTTTATTTTATATCTATTGTCCAGGTCCAGCATTTCATTAGTGTGGAACATGTAGGGTGAGGGAACTGCCTTTGCCCATTCAGATGGCACTTATTTGAACATAGGTCTTCCTGACTTTATAGAATCTCTCTATCCATACTTCCTCTTCACTCAGTACATAAAAATTGGAATTAATTGCTTGTCATGAGCGACAGTGGCACAGGACCACCCAATATGGCACGTCCGCATCAAGGATGCATGTTCTCTATGAGCAAAGCAGAACTGAAGTAGTTCAAAAGAAACATGAGACTTACAAATTTAGAGAATCCACCCCAAATGTTCACATGGCCTATCTGTGCCCAATCTGTGGTAGAGCATTCCAAGCTTGTATTTGCCTGATCGGCCATAGTCAGACACACTGTAACTTGACTCTAAAATTGTGATGTCATTTTGGTCCTCTTTGAAAACAGACAACAACCAATAATCAAAAGTATATTCAAAATAAATTCAAAGGATTTTTAGGAAGTTGTAGGGAGTGTCAGAAAAGGCTTCATGTAGAAAGTGGCATTTGATCTGGGCTTTGAATGAAGCTAGGGATTCAAGGAAGTAAAAGATTAAAATGAGGCATTCCAGGTATAGGGAATAAGAAGTCCAAGAGAAAGATGAGAAATATCCTATGTAAGGATATTTACGTAAGGAATGGTAAGGCCAGTTTGGCTAAACCCTAGATCATATACATGGGAATAATGTGTAACCATTCTGGAAAGATAGGTTTGAACCAAGTTGTGAAGGGCTGTAAGTGCCAAAGGAGTTTAGATTTAATCCCCGAGTTCAGAGAGAGCTATTAGAGTTTATGGAAGAGGGAGTAATGTGACATAGACATACCTGTTCAATAAAAGAAGGCGTAAGGGAATGAGCATTTATTGAGAATCTACTATGTGCCAGGTGCTTTACAAATATTCCTTTTTTTGATCCTCACAACAACCCTGGGAGATAGATGCTATTATTATCTTCATTTTACAGTTGAGGAAACTGAGGCAGACAGTGGCTAAATGACATCTGTGGGCCTAGAGTGCCCACATATAGTGAGTTCCTGAGGCTGAATTTGAACTCAGGTTTTCTAAACTCCAGGACCATGTTTTTTTCACTGTACTGCTTAGCTGCCTCTAGGAAATCACTTCCACAGCGTGGTGGAAGATAAATTGGAGCAATCCATTTAATTTTGGACATGGATTCTCATATTTAAAAAACCAACAGATGATGTTTATAGGTGGTTTTAAAAGTGTTTGATTCTTACAACCTTCTGCCTCCTTTTCTACCACTGAGCCACTGTCATGGAAGAAGCCAATCAGGAGCACACAAGACTGATGTATATTTTGGATGTTTATCTCTTTTATGGGTTTCCATAGCCAAGGAATCCATTCTCTAGTGGTGAACCTCTCCACATTTAACCTGGCTGGTCCTCAACCAGCAGATAAATTTGGTGCTTGGCCTCATACTTCAGGACTTCCTAATTTTATAGAAACTTCCATGCTTTGTGCTACACTTAAGGAAGTCTCTGCCGAATCAAATCAGAACTGCGGTAGGCAAGTAGAGCTTTCCAAAAATGGCTGTCTCACAAAGTAGTGACTTAACCTGTCACAGGAAATATTAAAGTAGAGCCAGATACCTAGTAAACTAATGTACAGGGAATTCCTTATTTGATGGGAAATTAGAGTAGATGACCTCTAAGACCCCTTCAGACTCTATGAACTAATCATCTTTCAGTATTTTGAGGTTTATTTTTAGATGCCAAGCAGAAAAGAGAATTGGAAAGGTGATGTGTTGTTAAGTACTAGCTTGAGCTTTCAATGCAATTTGGGAATAGCAAAGCCTACAATTTCAAAGGACAAAGAGCTAAGAAGGAAAAGGGGTCAAGGAGAGCCAATACCAGAAAAAGCATGTTGACAAATGTGGAATAAGCATTGCTGTGAGCTTTAAATTTCTGATTCAGCCTGTACAAGGACCATGAGGTTAAAGATTTATAGCTGGAAGGGAAATTAGAGGCTGTATAATCTAACTGCTTATGTGGATCATATAGGAAAGAAAAAAGGAAGGAAGGAAGGAAGGAAAGAAGGAAGGAGGGAGGGAGGGAGGGAGAGAGAGAGAGAGAGAGTGTGTGTGTCTGTGTCTGTGTGTGTGTGTAGAGAGAGCGATGTATATATATATATATATATATATATATATATACACACACACACATATACATATGCATGTATATGTACATATATATACCATTTTAGCTATACATATGCACACACAAAATACAGAGTGAATATAATATAATTTCAAGGAGGTTTATTATCAATAGCTAACATTTAGTACTTTAAGATTTGCAAAATGTTTTACATGAGAACAATTAGCATTTAGTAAAAGGAATACCCAAATTATCCCAAAGTATTTCTACTTCTTTGGCTGTATTTCTAAAGTATGAGTCATAATTATCAACAAGCATTTATTCAGTATCCTCTATGTGCCAACAGGTGTTGTGCTAAAGCATGGCCTACAAGTACAATGAATGAAACAGTCCCTAATCAGAGAGATTTTATATTCTAATGATAGAGACTACATATATATGTATATATGTATGTGTATGTATGTACATATGCATATATATACATATATACATATGTGTGTATATATATATATATACATATCTCCTATGTCAGTTACTACAAACAATTTGTAATTGTGCAAATGAAATGACTAAAATGTACAAAAATAAAGGCTCCATACACACTAAAACATTCAGAATAACTTTTTTTGTGGCAGGAAGGAAACTGAAAATGAAGTAGATACTGAGAAGATATACTCTCCCCACCTTCTTTGCAGTAGGCCCATATGTAAGGGAAAGTATTTATAATGTCTAATGTTTTCTATGTATTGATTGGTTTTACTGAGTTTCTTTTTCTTTTTCTTCCTCTTTTTCTTTTATTTAAAAAAGGAGGGGAGAGAAAGTGTGAGAATCCTGAGGAGGGAAGAGAAGGTTTAGAATAGTTTCTCTGGGGAGTGAGATAATAAATCAATTAGGGAAGAATAAAAGGTCTCCCTCGCTAAAGGGAGATCCTAGTTCAGGCTAGATATCATGAAATTGTAATGTGATCAGTTAGCATCACTGTGAGAGTACCTCCAGCTTTCACTGAGTAGGAGCAGAGGGGATCAGTGGTAGGAGTAATCCCAGGCTGAGGCCAGGTAAAAAGACAAGGGGCCAAAAGGGTAGTATAGAACTGAAACGGCTAACTATTTGGCTGAGCTTGGAGAAAGAAGAAAGTGGAGTAAGAACAAGGGTAATGGACTGAGAAAGTGGACGGAGGGATAGGAAGTCTTGCTGAGGGTTAAAAGATAGTTTTAGAAAGGGGAGAAAGTTTGAGGAGAATTAAAATGATAAAAGGTTATAATCAAATGGAGGAAAGTCAGTTTCTAGCTAGGGATGTAGAACACTTCAGGGTAATACTGAGTTCTTGTGTGTGACCATCCCTATGAGTGGGTCATGGTGGAATGAAGAAGTAAATCATAGGACTTGAGGAGACCAAAGAACTGGGATGTCAAAGAACACAAGGAAGAATCTATGTAGATATCAAAGTTCCCTACTACAAGAGCAGAAGTTGAGGAGGAGAGGAAGTTGATGAACCAGGTACTTAACCCTTTGAAAAAGGAAGAAGTATGCTAGTTTATGCTTAGCTTTAATAAAAATAATGAAGATTTTTTTAAAAAAATATAAACAAATTGAGTGAAAATGCATGACATGGCATTTATTACAACTACAAAGAACTAGAAACAAAATAGTTGCCAATTAATTATGTGAATAGTTAAAACAAATTGTTGTACATAAATGTAATGGAATATTACTACACCATAAGAGAAGATGAATGTGAAGAATACAGAAAAGCAACACACATTTTGTGTGAAATAATGTACAGCAGAGTAGGCAGAACTAGAAAAACACCATTCATAATGGCTAACCAATAAAACAAGAAAGAACAATTAAAATGGCATTGAATGCCAAGTAGTTATAATCATCAAGCATGGTCCTAGAGAAAAAAAGGAAAAAATTAATCTCCCACCTTCCTTGCAACAGTAAGAGACTACAGGTTTGTTACATTGCATTAGACGAGATTGGTTTCTTAGTTTAATAAAACTGTGTTTGTCTCTTTTTAAATTCTTCATAATGAGGGATGGTTTTCCAAAGAGGGTGTGGGAGGGATGTGGTTGGAAATGAAGCTCACAAAATGAAAAAATATCAACAAATTTAGAAGAAAATAAAAGGCATGCTAATACAAATGCTAATAAAAGGCATGATCTCTAACTCAGTTGGCCACACCAATAAATGATCTCATAATTTAGATAAAGAAGCCCTAACCCAGTCATCATAGTTCACCTGGAAGCAACTGACCTGAGTTTCAGAAAATATTTGGAAGGAAGTAAGAACCTCTGGAGTATTTATTATATAGACCTAAATAAGTAAAAAAGACAGCAAGTACTACATCCAATAAAAAGATCATTTTGTCAATGGTTCTATTTTCAAACAGAAAAAAACCAACAAATATTCTCATGTGAAGGCTATTAACACACCAGAACATCCATAAATCCAGGGGCTTAGATGAACCTCATTGTAATCAGATACAAACTGAATCCTTCTAAAGCCACTAAATTGAGCAGGGGATGACATAAGAATGGTTTTCTTCCAAATAGTCTCTAAAGCTCAGAATGAATTTCTACTTCAATTGTTTCTTATTGTCTTTAAGGCAGCCACAGTACGGTGACAAGAGTGCTTGGCAGCTGAAACACCTGGCTTTGAGTCTTGGCTCTGCCACTTACCAATTCTGCAATCTTGAACAAGTCATTTGAGATTCCTGGGGTGCTATTTCCCATCTGTAGGATGAGGATGATAATATTCATGTGCCTGCTTTTGGGGGTTTTAAAAACAATTTTACCAAAAGCGTAATTTCAGCTCGTACTGAGGACATTCTCTACGAATGTAGAACAATGTTGGCTCTGGTCCTAAAAGGCAGAGGTAGCTGCTCAGGACACTGAAAAGTGAGATGACGTGCTGAAAGTTATGCAGTACTTTGTCTCAGAAGTGGGGCTTGCAGTCTTATTTTCCCAGCTCCACAATAAACACTCTATTCACTACACCATGCTACCTCTCCCATCGAAGCTGCGGTAAGGACTGAAATAGTTAATTGTGACAGCACTTTGTATTTTGCACCAGAGCATACAAACAAAGCAATATTATTAAATATGACTTCCTCTTCCTCACTGGAATAGTCAGAAAATTTAACCACATATCACCCCAAAGGTCATAACTCAGTGTAATTTGTGCACACATTCTATAAGGCTTGGGATTTGAGAAAGGAGTCATCAATTTTTCTTAGCATTAACTGGGGAGGTATGGAGGAGGAAAGGTCAGTTTGCAGCAGATTTAGTCTGGAAGACTTTTGGTAAACAATCAAAGACATGAGACTGCCTGTGTTTAGAAGGCTCTGACTTTTAAAAATACCATCAGTGACTTCAATTATGTCTTCTCTCCAAGCATCTGGACCTGACAAGATATAAACCTTGGATGATCATAGTGAATTTTTTCCTAGATAAACTGTTGCCCTTTCTGATTAAATCAGAGAAAAGTGTTCAAACTTTGTAAAGGAGGATGTTAACTCCTTGTCAATGAATTAATACCACATCACCTGGGATGACACCCTGGCAGGGAAAATCAGTTGGTCAAGGAACAATCCCCCCTCTTTCATTCATAGTTCTTTTTTTGTGATCAAGTTTCGTCACTAAAATTTCATGGCATTAAAATGTTAATGTTTTTGTTGTTGTTTCCATTTGTGTTGTAGTTATTGCGCATATTGCTTTTTCTGATTCTGTTTACTTTACTTTGTATTAGTTCATATAAGTTTTCCCTGTTATTTCCCTGTTATTTCAAATGGCACAAAATAATTTATTACAATATAATTTTAACTGCTTTGATTTTTTTATTTATTTAACATATTTAGTTTTCAGCATTGATTTTCGCAAGAGTTTGTATTACAAATTTTCTCCCCACTTCTACCCTCCCCCCACTCCAAGATGGCATATATTCTGATTGCCCCATTCCCCAGTCAGCCCTCCCTTCTGAACCCCACTCCCCTCCCATCCCCTTTTCCTTTCCTTTCTTGTAGGACAAGATAAATTTCCAGGCCCCATTGCCTATGTATCTTATTTTCTAGTTGCATGCAAAAACTTTTTTTTTGTTTTTGAACATCTGTTTTTAAAACTTTGAGCTCCAAATTCTGCCCCCTCCTCCCTTCCCACCCACCCTCCCTAAGAAGTCAAGCAATTCAACATAGGCCACATGTGTATCATTATGTATAACCCTTCCACAATACTCATGTTGTGAAAGACTAACTATATTTTGCTCCTTCCCAACCCATCCCCCTTTATTGAATTTTCTCCCTTGACCCTGTCCCCTTTCAAAAGTGTTTGTTTTTGATTACCTCCACCCCCATCTGACCTCCCCTCCATCATCCCCCCCTTTTTTATCTTCTTCCCTCTTCTTTCCTGTGGGGTAAGATACCCAATTGAGTATGTATGGTATTCCCTCCTCAGGCCAAATCTGATGAGAGCAAGATTCACTCATTCCCCCCTCACCTGCCCTCTCCCCTCCTCCCCCAGAACTGCTTCTTCTTGCCACCTTTATGTGAGATAATCCACCCCATTCTATCTCTCCCTATCTCCCTCTCTCAATATATTCCTCTCTCATCACTTAATTTGATTTTATTCATTTTAGATATCTTCCCTTCATCTTCAAATCGCCCTGTGTCCACTCTCTCTCTCTCTCTCTCTCTCTCTCTCTCTATATATATATATATATATATATACATATATATATATATATGTATATATATATATATATACACACACACACATAAACACACATACATATGTACATACATGCACGTTCACTTATATATATGCATAAACATATATATATGCATATTCCCTTCAGCTACCCTAATACTGAGGTCTCATCAATCATACATGTCATCTTTCCATGTAGGAATGTAAACAAAACAGTTCAACTTTAGTAAGTCCCTTGCAATTTCTTTTTCTTGTTCTTTTTCTTGATTACCTTTTCATGCTTCTCTTGATTCTTATGTTTGAAAGTCAAATTTTCTATTCAGCTCTGGTCTTTTCACTGAGAAAGCTTGAAAGTCCTCTATTTTACTGAAAATCCATATTTTGCCTTGTAGCATGACACTCATTTTTGCTGGGTAGGCGATTCTAGGTTTTAATCCTAGCTCCATTGACCTCCGGAATATCGTATTCCAAGCCCTTTGATCTCTTAATGTAGCTGCCAGATCTCTGGTTATTCTGATTATGTTTCCACAATACTCAAATTGATTCTTTCTGGCTGCTTACAGTATTTTCTCCTTGACTTGGGAGCTCTGGAATTTGAAGACAATATTCCTAGGAGATTTCTTTTTGGGATCTATTTGAGGAGGTGATCAATGGATTCTTTCAATTTCTATTTTGCCCTGTGGCTCTAGAATATCAGGGCAGTTCTCCTTGATAATTTCTTGAAAGATGATATCTAGGCTCTTTTTTTGATCATGGCTTTCAGGTAGTCCAATAATTTTTAAATTATCTCTCCTGGATCTACTTTCCAGGTCAGTGGTTTTTCCAAGGAGATATTTCACATTGTCTTCCATTTTTTCATTCCTTTGGTTCTGTGTTATGATATCTTGATTTCTCATAAAGTCACTAGCTTCCACTTGCTCCAATCTAATTTTTAAGGTAGTATTTTCTTCAGTGGTCTTTTGGACCTCCTTTTCCACTTGGCTAATTCTGCCTTTCAAGGCATTCTTTTCCTCATTGGCTTTTTGGAGCTCTTTTGCCATTTGAGTTAGTCTATTCTTTAAGGTGTTGTTTTCTTCAGTATATTTTTCAGTAGTTTTTTGGGTCTCCTTTAGCAAGTCATTGACTTGTTTTTCATGGTTTTCTCATATCACTCTCATTTCTCTTCCCAATTTTTCCTTTACTTCTCTAACTTGCTTTTCCAAATCCTTTTTGAGCTCTTCCATGGCCTGGGACCAGTTCATGTTTTTCTTGGAGGCTTCTGTTGTAGGCCCTTTGACTTTGTTAACTTCTTTAGGCTGTATGTTTTTGTCTTCTTTGTCACCAAAGAAAGAATCCAAAGTCTGAGGCTGAATCTGGGTGCGTTTTCACTGCCTGGCCATATTCCCAAACAACTAACTTGACCCTTGAGTTTTTCAGCAGGGTATGACTGCTTGTAGACTATAGAGTTCTATGTTCCACGTTTGGGGGGGATGTGCCAGCTCTGCCACACCAGCACTCCTCCTTCCCCAAGAACCCCCAACCCGGACTGGGCTTAGATCTTCAGCAGGCTATGCACTCCTGCTCTGATCCACCACTTAATTCCTCCCACCAGGTGGGCCTGGGCCTGGAAGCAACTGCAGCTGTAGCTGCCCCACCTCTGCTGCCCCGGGGGCGGTGGCCAAACTGCGAACTCCTTCCACTCCCGCAGCTTTTCCCACTAACCTTCTCCACTGTCTTTGGTGTTTGTGGGTTGAGAAGTCTGGTAACTGCCGCAGCTCACTGATTCAGGGTGCTAGGGTACGCTCTGCCTGGCTCCTGGTCTGGTTGGTCCACGCTTCTCACACTGGGCTCTGCTCCACTCCACTCCCAGCTCTCAGCTCCCAGCTCCCAGCTCTGTGTGGGATAGACCTCACTCAGAGACCCTCCAGGCTGTCCTGGGCTGGAGCCCTGCTTCCCTCTGTTGTTTTGTGGGTTCTGCAGTTCTAGAATTGGTTCAGAGCCATTTTTATAGGTTTTTGGAGGGACTCGGTGGGGAGCTCATGCTAGTCCTGCTTTCCAGCCGCCATCTTGGTTCCACCCCCCCATCCCTAATCTACTGCTTTGATTTTTTAAACATATGAGCTTTACAATTTTGTGCGAACACAATTGTCCATTTTAGATTAGACGACCCTCCCTATCCCTTCTTTTGTCAAGAATTCTTCCCTTATTTATAGCTGTAAAAAGTATCACCTTCCATTCTCCTCTAATTATTTTTAATGACATGATCCGATATATCTAGGTCATATGTCCAATTAGGACTTATTGTGGTATATATTTTGAGGCATTGGTCTAAACCTAATTTGTACCAGATTGTTTTCCAGTTTTCTCTTCCCTTTTTGTGGAATAATGAGTCCTTGCTCCAGTAGTCAGGGTCCTTGGGTTTGTCTAACCCAGGGCTGCTAGGCTCACTCACTTATATACAGTGTGTACTCAAACTTTTCTAACCATCGACTTTTATATTTTAAACCAATATCAAATAGTTTTGATGATTAGCATTTTGTAGTATAATTTGATATTTGGTACATTAAACTTCTTTCATTCCTATTTTTTCATTATTTTCCTTGAGATTCTTGACCTTTATGTTATTCATTTTTCTAGCTTCATAAAATAATCTTTTTGGTAGCTTGATTGATACCGTGCTGAAAAAGTAAATTAATTTAGGTAATACTGTCATTTCATCATATTGGCATAGTTCAACCATGAGTAATTAATCTCTCCAATTACTTAGGTCTGTTACTATTTTTGTAAAAAGATTTTTTGGTAGTTTTATTCATATAGTTCCTCTGTGTGTCTTGGTTGGTGGGCTTCCAAATGTTCTATATAATTTGTAGTTATTTTGAATGGTATTTCTCTTTTTATTCTTTCCTACCAGTTTTTTTTGGTAATCTACAAGAAACTGAAGTTATTATTTGTTATTAATTGTTTCAGTTAACTGGGGGAAAATTTGCATCAAACTTCTTTGATAAAGGTGTGATATCCAAAATATATAGGAAACTGATTCAAATATTAAAAAGAAGCCATTACCCAGTAGATATATGTTCAGAGGATGTGAGTAGGCAGTTCTCAAAGTATAAAGTACAACCTACGAGCAGACATATGAAAAACTGTTCCAAGTGACTACGTGAGATAAATAAAAAAAAAAATAATCTGAGCTTCCACTTCATACTCATCAGATTGGCAAAGAGGTAAATGATGTGTATCAACTATGTTAAGTTTGAGCCCACTCTTCCCAAAGACTGAGGTGATATAAGGGAGATTGTGCCCCCACCAAGTGTTTGGGGGAAGGAAATGTTTATATTAATGTTTTTTTGTGCTATCTTCTAAGTAAATATCCTTTTATAAAAGCTAATTTATTTTAATTGGTTAAATGGAACTAGGGTACAAACTAATGGAGTGAATACATTGGCATGGGAAGTTTACCTGATGGTATTAAAGAAAGCTACCTCACAACATTTCAGAGGTGCCATCGAGCCTTTATGGAGGGCAACGTAGCTAGCTTTGTGGGATAAAGAATCCTGAGTTTTCTCCATATATCCTATTTGAATATTTGCCTGTCATGCATCGTTAGGGTTAACATTTAGGATTATAGTATTAATTTTTTGTTGTTCAGTCTTCACGACCTCATTTTGGGGTTTTCTTGGCAAAGATAGTTTCCCATTTCCTTCTGCAGCTTATTTTACAGATGAGGAACTGAGGTAAACAGGATTAAGTGACTTGCCCAGGGTCACACAGCTAGTAAGTGTCTGAGACTGGATTCAAACTCCAGGCCTGGTACTGTATCCATTATGCCACCTAGCTGCCCACTCTTAATTTAGAGAAGTCATTTTTTGTGGATTTAAAGTAAAATATGAAATAGAAATTGCTCTCAAAATTCTATATATTTGCTATATGCAGTATGCAGTTTAATATCTGTCCCTTCTTTAGAGTAAAATGTCCATTTTATCTGTCAATGTCCTATTGTCCATTGTCTTGAAAATATTTTTCATTGTGGAACTGAGTGTTTTAAACTAAAAATAAAAAATCTTAATTAAAAAAATAATCTGCATTAAAGACAGCACCTGGCTCTGTTGATCAAAAAAAAGTGTGAACAGTGTAACAGTGCTAATGAAAGCGTATAGGCATAAGTTTTCAGCAAAGTGACTAAACTTAGTATGGTAAAGTTTAACCAGAATGTACAAGTCTGCCATGCCATTCTCCCTCTTTGATCCATCAGTGCCCTTATACACCAGAAAACAAATGAAAAACAACAAAAACATGATATTCAAGTTGTTAGAGAAATATGGTTCAGTAGAATGAGTACTGGATTTGGTGTCAAAATATCTCAGTTTGAATGTTGGCTCTTTTACTTACTACCTGTATGATACATAATATCTATGGTCCCTTCCAACTCTAAATATGACTTCTACGTTTCCCTCCAACTATAAGTCTATGATCATTGTGGTCATTTTATAACTGTCATTCTCCCCACCCCAGAATTCTATGAAGTATATAGCCCAGGAGGGGAGTAACCAAGAGAGATTTTCCCCCCTTCCTACACAGGTCTATATTTAACCTAATATGTTTGTCTGACTACTTAGATACCATGGAGATTGGTGCCATAGAAATAGAGGTACCCAAACAGTGATGATGATGACATAATCGTGTAGAGTAAAAGGCAGAATAAGAAAGGTGGAGGAAGGGAGAAGTGAGCATAAATAAGAGAATAGGATGAGAGAGAAGAGAAGAAAGTGGAAGACAGAGAGAGAGAAAGAAAGAAATGGAGAAAGAAAGAAAGAAAAAGAGAAAGAAAGGAAGAAGGAAGGAAAGAAAGAAAGAAAGAAAGAAAGAAAGAAAGAAAGAAAGAAAGAAAGAAAGAAAGAAAGAAAGAAAGAAAGAAAGAAAGGAGGAAGGAAAGAAAGAAAGAAAGAGAGGGAGGGAGGGAGAGAGAGAGAGAATCTACATACATACATAATGGAACAGTAAAGCAGTCCTGAAGAATATATCTAGCTTGCTGACAGTGCTGGTCTTTGAATGCTATGTCATTAGAGCATTCTGGCACCATCTTGGTCTTTGGAGGTTGGAGGAGGCAATGGAAATAATGATTTGCCTCAAAACTTCACAAACATCAGAGCCTCTCACTAGAAATGGTGAGGAATACCATAATCAAGATGAGACCCAAAATATAATACAAATTAGAATTAGGTGGACTGAATGAGAGCAATGGAAAAAATTCAGAAATGGTTGGGGATTATATGACTGATTTGGGGTGGAAAATAGGAGGATGAAGATGTGTTGTATTCAGGCAAACCATGTATCAATGAAAATACTTAGCCCTTAAAGACATCTCATGTCTGAAGGGTCCAGAACTCACATTTCAAGGAGATACTGTGTTTAGCTTTTTAAATAGACAAGAGTGAAAAATCAAGTTGTTTCTTTCAGGCATCTCTTGAGCAAAGAAACATATGCCCAATGCACAAGCTTAGATTGATTATTTTTACTGCAAATCCATCATTTAATGTTTTATGGAATCTTTTTAGGCTCTTCTTTGTTTTTCCTGCATTGCTGGTTAGAAAAGGGATACTTCGGGGGTGGAGCCAAGATGGTGGCTGGAAAGCAGGGACTAGCATGAGCTCCCCACCAAGTCCCTCCAAAAATCTATAAAAAATGGCTCTGAACCAATTCTGGAACTGCAGAAACCACAAAATAGCAGGGGGAGGCAGGGCTCCAGCCTAGGAGACCCTGGATGGTCACTGGGTAAGGTCTATCCCGCATGGAGCTGGGAGCGGAGCGGAGAAGAGCAGAGCCCAGTGTGGGTGGTGTGGACTAACCAGACCAGGAGCCAGGCAGAGCGTGCCCTAGCGCACTGAATCAGTGCGCTGTGGCAGTTACCAGACTTCTCAACCCACAAATACCAAAAGCAACAGAGAAGGTTAGTGGGAAAAGCTGCTGGGGACAGGGAGTTTGCGGTTTGGCCACCGCCTGGGGGCAGCTGAGGTGGGGCAGCTACAGAACGACAGCTGCAGTTGCTTCCGGCTCCAGGCCCACCTGGTGGGAGGAATTAAGTGGCAGATCAGAGCAGGAGTGCAGAGTTTGCTGAAGATCTAAGTCCAGTCTGGGTTGGGGGTTCTTGGGGAAGGAGGAGTACTGGTGTAGCAGGGCTGGCGCATACCCCTAGGCTTGGAACATAGAACTCTTTAGTCTACAAGCAGTCATACCCCGCTGAAAAACTCAAGGTCAAGTAAGTTGGCTGGGAACATGGCCAGGCAGGGAAAACGCACCCAGATTCAGTCTCCGACTCTGGAATCTTTCTTTGGTGTCAAAGAAGACCAAAACACACAGCCAGAAGAAATCAACAAAGTCAAAGAGCCTACAACAAAAGCCTCCAAGAAAAACATGAACTGATCTCAGGCCATGGAAGAGCTCAAAAAGGATTTGGAAAAGCAAGTTAGAGAAGTAGAGGAAAAATTGGGAAGAGAAATGAGAAGGATGCAAGAAAACCATAAAAAACAAGTCAATGACTTGCTAAAAGAGACCCAAAAAATGCTGAAAAATACACTGAAGAAAACAACACCTTAAAAAATAGACTAACTCAAATGGCAAAAGAGCTCCAAAAAGCCAATGAGGAAAAGAATGCCTTGAAAGGCAGAATTAGCCAAGTGGAAAAGGAGGTCCAAAAGACCACTGAAGAAAATACTACCTTAAAAATTAGATTGGAGCAAGTGGAAGCTAGTGACTTTATGAGAAATCAAGATATCATAAAACAGAACCAAAGGAATGAAAAAATGGAAGACAATGTGAAATATCTCCTTGGAAAAACCACTGACCTGGAAAGTAGATCCAGGAGAGATAATTTAAAAATTATTGGACTACCTGAAAGCCATGATCAAAAAAAGAGCCTAGATATCATCTTTCAAGAAATTATCAAGGAGAACTGCCCTGATATTCTAGAGCCACAGGGCAAAATAGAAATTGAAAGAATCCATCAATCGCCTCCTCAAATAGATCCCAAAAAGAAATCTCCTAGGAATATTGTCTCAAAATTCCAGAGCTCCCAAGTCAAGGAGAAAATACTGTAAGCAGCCAGAAAGAAACAATTTGAGTATTGTGGAAACATAATCAGAATAACCAGAGATCTAGAAGCTTCTACATTAAGAGATCAAAGGGCTTGGAATATGATATTCCGAAGGTCAATGGAGCTAGTATTAAAACCAAGAATCACCTACCCAGCAAAACTGAGTATCATGCTCCAAGGCAAAATATGGATTTTCAGTAAAATAGGGGACTTTCAAGCTTTCTCAGTGAAAAGACCAGAGCTGAATAGAAAATTTGACTTTCGAACACAAGAATCAAGAGAAGCATGAAAAGGTAATCAAGAAAAAGAACAACAAAAATAAATTGCAAGGGACCTACTAAAGTTGAACTGTTTACATTCCTACATGGAAAGATGATGTGTATGATTCATGAGACCTCAGTATTAGGGTAGCTGAAGGGAATATGTATATATGTATATATGTATGTATGTATGTATGTGTATATGTATATGTATATGTATGTATTTATATATAATATATATGTTTATGTATATATGTATATGTGAGTGTGTATGTATGTATATATGTATGTGTGTATATATATATATAGAGAGAGAGAGAGAGACAGACAGACAGAGAGAGAGAGAGAGAGAGAGAGAGAGAGCAGGCACAGGGTGTGTTGAAGATGAAGGGAAGATATCTAAAAGAAATAAAATCAAATTAATGGATGAGAGAGGAATATATTGAGAGAGGGAGATAGGGAGAGATAAAATGGGGTAAATTATCTCACATAAAAGTGGCAAGAAAAAGCAGTTCTGTAGGAAGAGAAGAGAAGGCAGGTGAGGGGGAATGAGTGAATCTTGCTCTCATCAGATTTGACCTGAGGAGGGAATACCATACATACTCAATTGGGTATCTTACCCCACAGGAAAGAGGAAGGAAGAAGATAAAAAAGGGGGGGGATGATAGAAGGAAGGGCAGATGGGGGTGGAGGCAATCAAAAACAAACACTTTTGAAAAGGGACAGGTTCAAGGGAGAAAATTGAATAAAGGGGGATAGGTTAGGAAGAAGCAAAATATAGTTAGTCTTTCACAACATGAGTATTGTAGAAGGGTTATACATAATGATACACATGTGGCCTGTGTTGAATTGCTTGACTTCTTAGGGAGGGTGGGTGGGAAGCAAAGAGGCGAGAGAATTTGGAACTCAAAGTTTTAAAAACAGATGTTCAAAAACAAAAAAAAATTTTGCATGCAACTAGAAAATAAGATACACAGGCAATGGGGCATAGAAAATTATCTTGCCCTACAAGAAAGGAAGGGAAAAGGGGATGGGAGGGGAGTGGAATGACAGAAAGGAGGGCTGACTGGGGAACAGGGCAACCAGAATATACGCCATCTTGGAGTGGGGGGGAGGGTAGAAATGGGGAGAAAATTTGTAATTCAAACTCTTGTGAAAAGTTAATTGAAGTCAAAAAATAAAAAAAATTTAAAAAATTTAAAAATTAAAAAAAAATTATAAAAAGAAAAGAGATACTTCCTTAGACAAATATCTTTCAGTTTATAAACAAGCTATCTGAGATTCCACAGAGTTTAGGGACTATAAGGAAAAGCTATATCTAAGGAAGTATAGTCATTATTTTTTGTCTTTTCCGAGTGATGTTGTTAAGGAGCTTTGATAAAAAGGGATTTTTTTTGTTTAAGCAAAGAATAAGAGGCCATCTCTTTGAATCAACATTGCCAACTGCAATACAGTATTTTGTAATTCAGCTTGAATTTCAGGGAATAGGAAGATAGGGGAGATTTGCAGTGATTACCTGGTTTGTAACCTCCACCAATTCAGATAGACTGCTAATAAATCATTTTTAATCTTAGAAACTTTCCTGGGGTCAATCAGTCAAGAATTTATTAAGTGCCTACTGGGTGCCAATTACTATGCAAAGCACTGGGGATACAAAGACAAAAAACAAATAGTCTTTTCTTTCAAAGAGTTTATATTCCGTTGGAGAACACATATTCATATACACAATGAGGACCCAGTCCCTGATATATCCACATATATTCTATGCATGCTGCCAATCTTTTAAAACTGTATTTTATTTTTAATTTTTGGAATAAGCCAAGCATTTTCACAACATTATATAATAAAAAAGATAATTGCAATGCAACCACAAATCTATTATGTGCAACTTGCTATTCCTATAAAATGTATAATAAAAGTATCATGTAAGTTTTTTCTTTTTTCTTCCTCCTTCCCTTCCCCACCCCACCATAGAGATAGCTACAAATGTGTGTGTGTACATGTATGTAAAATCATTCTACAAATACTTCTATTTATCAGTTATTTCTATGGATGCAGATAGCATCTTTCTTCATATGTACTTTATAGTTAATTTACTGGTCATTATTTCATGCAAGTCTATCCATTTTTTTTCTAAAATCAAAGTACTCATAATTTCTTATAGCTCAGTAACATTCCATCACGCTCATATTCCACAACTTGTTCATCCATTCCCCAACTGACGGGCATCCCCACAATTTCCAATTCTCTGCCACCACAAAAAAGAGCTGCTATAAATATTTTAGAACATATAGGTTCTTTTCCCTTCTCCCTAATCGTCTTTGTAAATGGACCTAGTATTGTTATTGCTGGATCAAAGGGTATGGGCAGCTTAATAACTCTTTGGGCATAATTCCAGACTACTCTCCGAAATGGTTGAATCAGTTCACAATTCCACCAACAATGAATTAGTGTCCCCATTTGTCCACATTCCCTCCAACATTTGCTCCTTTCCCCTGCAATCATTTTAGACAGTCTGATACATGTAAAATGTTATCTTAAGGTTGTTTAATTTGCATTTCTTTAATCAATAATGATTTACAGCATTTTTCATATGACTATAAATTGTTTTGATTTCTTCATCAAAAAACTACCTGTTCACATTCTTTGACCATTTATCAGTTGGGGAATGATTCATATTCTGATACATTTGACAAAGTTCCTTAAATATTTGAGATAGAAGATCTTAATGTGAGAAATCTTCTACAAAAATCTTTCTCCAATTTTCTGTTTTCCTTCTGATCTTGGCTACATTTGTTTTATTTGTATGAAAACTTTTAAATTTAATATACTCAAAATTATCCATTTTATACCTCACTATGCCCTCTATTTCTTGTTTATTCATAAATTGTTCACCTATCCATAAGTCTGATAAGTAATATATTCCATGTTCTTCAAATTTTCTTATGATATCTCTATATCTAGGTCATGTATCCATTTTTACTTTATCTTGATAAATGGTATAAGATATTGGTCTATGCCCAATTCCTGCCATACTGCTTTCCAGTTTTCTCTACAATTTTTACCAAATAATGAATTCTTATGCCCTTAAGCCTTTGCATTTGTCAAATTTAAGGTTACTATATTTATTTGCTGCTGTAAATTGCATGCTGCCAATCTATCACATGGAACTTCAGAAGCTGGTGTTGGCCACTATGACTCAGGGCTCCCTACTGTGTGGTGGGGGAAAACCCTCTAATTGGCTTCAAAGCTAGAAGGACTGATGACTCAGAAGGCACAGAGCCAGAACTCATCTCAAGTACAAAAAGGACTCATTTGCCCCTCCCTCAGCAAGTGTGTGTGTGTGTGTGTGTGTGTGTGTGTGTATGTGTGTGTGTGTGTGTGTGTGTGTGTGTGTGCTTTCCCTTCTAGAAGGGAAGGAAGCAAGAATTGCTTTGAGTATTAGATTTTAGATAGGGTATCAGATGACCTGTCTCCAACCAGTCACCATATGTGTCTGAACAACACATGGTGTTTCAGTTTCTCTTGAACTTATTATTTCCTGATATTAGGTGGATAAGTATCCTAAGAGGGGAGTACCCAAACAACTGGTAAGAGTAGGAGATCCATCACAAAACATCACATCTGCTGTTTACCAGAATACTTAGCAACAGCCACCAAATCTAGGAAGGAGCCAGGGCAACAGAGTGACCTGTGACCCAGCTGTGGATTGATTGACTTATCTGTTAAAATGCCAAGTTCAACTATAAGGCAGCCCAACTGATCACAAGACTGCTTTATTCAATGCTAACACCATGCTCCAAAACAAACCTAGAGAGACTCCTAAAAGGGAAAAAAAGATTCCCAGGGCCAAAAGATAATAAGGTATACCTCAACCTCTTGTGTTCTCTACATGTGCCTGATTACCTTTGTACCTTGTGTGTATACAAGGGGAGAATGTACCCTTGTTTTGGAGAGGATTGTTTTAGAACTACTATATATGCCATGCTTTTTCAATAATGTCTTTTTTGTAAAAATTAATCCATATCACCTGGTTGATTAACATTGGAAATTAGATAGCAGCTTTTAAACGATAGTACTAGAAGTTCCAGACCCTCAGCATTATCCCTAGAATCCTGAGGGGGATTCAACTCTCTGGGAACCTACTAAACACTTGCTTTGACTCAGTCTCTAACATAGGAGTTAGTCCTGTTCATTGACACCAGTACTATAAATAAGGAGTGGTGGAGTGGGGATGAGGGGAAGGTTTTGCAATATTATGAAATCTCACTGTGAGGTAGAAAGTATGATTCATTGGGAGTATAGTAGACTGGGTCATAATTCTATTCCACTGGTATCAACCAATGTGTGTCTTGTGCTTTGGGGTTCAGATAAAGACTCTCCCTTCTTTTCTCTTTTCTTCCCTCCTTGAATTCAATTCATGGCTTCTTGAGCATTTGGTGAAAGCATTGCAATATACCACCCTGCCTTAACAGCCATTGCCCTCTGTGATCCCAGGATGTTTTAGCATGATTGCCAACTGGGTAGAGAGAATTTACATTTGGTTTATATATCTAGTACCCATTAATACCAGAGTTATTGTCTACCCACATTCCAGGAACTTCCAATTAATGCATAGTCTTGCATTAGGGGCTTCTGGTCATAAGAGGTGTTGGTAAAGAGCAAGTCATTTGAAGTTTCTGCCTTATTTTGACTTTGCCCAAAGGAAGACTTTGATGGATAAAGACACACAATTAGATCATTTTCTCAATAACACTATTGTCTGAAAACTTACTAATGTCATGGAAATCTAAAGGCTTTTATCAAATATATACTAGTTCATTCACCCCCTCTGACATATGTCCTGACAACTATTGGATTTAAGAAAGAGGAAAAAAATGTATATCTCTACAAGTTCCCAGTTAATTAAAGGCTCTAAATGACATGAATAACATCTCTTGAACAGACCCATAATGGAAAATAAGTAAAAAGGAGCTTTGTTGGCAGATGGTTTTCAAAAATCAAAAAAGGGTGAGAAAGGAAGGAGTTAGAAATTAATTTTCCTGATTTCTATCTTTTTTATTTTGCTCTATTGTTCTCCACCCCACTGCTTTAGAAATAGAAATAAAGGACATCACAGAAGCCTGGAAAAAGAATCTAACCATCAGATTTTTCTTTTGGGGTGTGTTTATAACTCACTATTTCATTGTAAACATCAGTCATAAAATCTCTCTCTCTCTCTCTCTCTCTCTCTCTCTCTCTCTCTCTCTCTCTCTCTCTCTCTCTCTCTGTCTCTCCTCACCCAGAGTCTCTAAGTGTCTGAGGCCAGATTTGAACTTAAATTCCTCTGATTCCAGAGGTGGTGCTCTATCCACTATGCAACCTAGCTGCCCCAGTTAGAAAAATCTCTTGTAATAGTATTTGACTGTGAGGTTTGGGTGAGCACCAAATTAGTTCTTTTCTCTGTAACATTTTGCCAGCCTATTGCTTATTTACTTGGGCAATGAGTGACATCCTGATGAAGAAATGGGAGCTGAATAGGTTGACTGTCAGCAATTGTGATGGAAAAAAAAGTCTGGGGCATCTGTAAAGAGAGTATTCGAGTAGAATATCTCTTGGCAAAGGTTATCTGTGTTGCCTGTATTTATGAGATGACATTTAAAGGACAGTATTAGTACCTCTTGGGTGGGGTTTTTTTTTAGAACTCTGTATATTAAAAGGCATCTCAAGAAATGGATGGTGTGAGGGACAGAATAATATGTCTGTGGTACAGACAGAAAAATTAACAGGCACTGTTCACTGAAGTTTGTAGCATGTCAGTGATATTGAGGGGAATGTATATACTTTGGTATTGTCAGTGAACTTTCTATGTCTACTCAAATACAATGTATAAAATGACCCTTTTCTTAGCATTACAAAATAAGTCTATGAAATACCTCTCTGTATATTCATATAGAGCATTTATGCTAAGAATGTGTGCATATTCTCATACAGCGGAAAGAATGAAGGTTCCAGAGGCAAAAGGCCTGAATTCAAATCCCACCTCTGATATTTACAACCTATGGGCAAGCCACTTAATCAACCTAGGCTGAAGTCCTTTGAGCTCTAAGTATAAGATCTAGACAGTGAGCCTATGTATTTATATCAGGTCATAGATTTACTGATGGAAGGGATGTTAGGGATAATATCATATAGTAAATTGTATTTATATATAACATAGTGTATGTATCTTATATGTAACATATACCACATATGTACACTGTGCATATATTATATACAAAAGATTACATATATAGTATATATTATATATTATACACATAGTATATTAGACTATATTATATTTTGTTATATTATATATTACATTACTGTATACATATACATTATATACAATATATTTATGAGATATATGTATATACACATGCATATACATATTCATATTCATATGCATACGCATTTACATAGTCACATATGTATACATGACTATATATTCATGTGTATTCATGAGAGACACTGGACTTGAAGTCAGGAAGACCTGAGATGAAATCCTTCCTCAGACACTTACTAGCTATGTGACCCTGAGCAAATCACAACTTCTCTGTGCCTATTTCCTTTTCTGTAAAATGAGAGTTTTGGACCATACAGATATATGAATTATAGATAAAATTAATATTTATAACACATGTATATAATACATAAATATACAGATGTATAAGCATATATTTATGTATATTTTAACTGATATACAGCTTAGAATTAAATGTAACATTCCATGTAACAAATGCATTTTAATTAAGTTTCAATGGAAATGCATTATGGGAGGCTCTATTTTAATCGGGTGAATAAATGGCTTTTTTTCCTGAACTTATATACATACATACATACATATATGTGTATATATATATTTGCATAATACATATATGCTCGTATAAACACATATATTAAGATATGACATGATAACTGCTTTCCAGGAGTTACAATCTCACTAGGGAGACAAAACATACACATATGAAATAATTAAGTAATAATTCCATGTGATAATGTGATAAATGCCAAAATGGAAAGGACAGATGAAAGCCATTATTAGGCAACTAGGCAGTGAATAAGATTACTGGACTTGTCAGGAAGGCCTGGTACAAATCCTGCCTCTGATACTTACTAGCTTTAGGGCCCTGGGCAAGTCACTAAACCTTTTCCAGCATTAGTTTCTACATAGGTAAAATGGGGACAGTAATAGCCCCTTCTCACAGGGTTTTGGGGACCCAATAAAGTAACATAAGTTCACTTAGCAATCTTTAAAGTGCTGTACAAATGCTTTCTATTATTATTATGGAAAGGGGTGTGGGCTGGAGTAGTAGGGGACATTCTCAAGGATGCCATGTTACTTGGTCCTTGTCATTCATGATGGGTAAATTTAAATAGGTAGCAAGAAAAGTGTAAGGGCATTTCAGATGGGAAAACAATGCCAAGATAATAATAGCTCACACTTTTATGCACTTTAAGCTTTACAAAAAGCTTTAAATATATTATCAAATTTGATCCTTGTTAATAACCCTGTAAAGTAGGTATTTTTTTTTACAATCCCGATTTGATTAATAAAGCAAAACTGAGTCTCCAAGAGTTTAAATGATTTACCCAGGGTAACAGAATCATAGATTGGGAGTTGGAAGGTTAGAAAGTCCAAATGTCTTATTTTCAGAACAGGGAACAGACCCAGAGAGGTAGTAACTTGCCCAAGGTCATGTACCTGGTAAATGTGTGAGGCAGAATTTGATCTCAGGTCTTGCTGACTCCAAAGCCAGTGCTTCTCTAATCAAGGTGTGAACATCATTTATGAGGGAGCAAAGATAGGTTGAGATGCTGGTAGTAGCCTGGCTGGAATGGAAGGTTTATGCTGGGATAGAATGGAAGATAAATAAACCTCCTATTAATACCATGTTAAGGGCCTCTTAACTGATCTCCCTGCCTCCAGTCTATCCTTTCTCTCATTCATCTTTTATACGCTATCAAAATGGTTTTACTAGGGCAGAAGTTTGATAACATAAATTTTTCATTGAATGTTGTCAATAAATGTGTGTCAGAGCTGGAAGAGACATTCAAAGTCACCTATTCAAAATTATTTTATAGAGGGGGAACCTATGCTTAGAAAATACAAGTGATGTATGGTCCCAAAGCTGGCCCATGGCTGTATCAGGACTCTAGCCTTCTGACTTCCAATCCATTGGCCTTCATTATATCATATCACACCTCTGCTCAAAACCATTTAATAGCTCTAGGGTGAAAACACTAACTTGTTAAATTGATATTCAAGGCCCCCCATAATTTGACTCCAGTTTTGATTATGCTACTCTATGTATCTCAACATTCAGCAAAACAGGATGTGTTGTTCAGTCATTTCAGACTCTTCATGATGATGCCATTTGGGGTTTTCTTGGCAAAGATAATAAAGTTATTTGCCATTTCCTTCTCCAGCTCATTTTACAAATGAGGAAACTGAGGCAAACAGGGTTAAGCAATTTGCCCAGGGTCATACAATTAGTAAATCTGAGGTCAGATTTCAACTCAGGAAGATGAGTCTTCTCAACTACAAGCCCAGTGTTCTATCCAATGCACCACTTGGCTGCCTTAAAACAGGACTAATGCCTCCCTATTCTCAGTCTGCCCTCTCTAGCTTCTTACATTTGTGGAAGTCATGCCTTAGGTCTGAAATGTACTCCCTCTATGTCTTTGTTAAAATAGATTCCTGTAAGTCTTAACTGAGGTATCTCCCCTTCTTCAAGTTTTTAGGCTAGAAGTGATACTACTACTAAATTATTTTCATCCTTCTTCTCTTTACTCAATACTTTTAATCACACTACCACAAGTCTTATCTCCCTAGTAGATTGTGGATACAAGGTCTACTCTTATTTCACCTTTCTAGCCCAACCATCCCACAGTGTCTTGCATATAGTAGCAATGTCATAGATCTTCGTTGAAATAAGCAGCTCTGAACCCAGAACAATTTCTTTGAGTATGTCTATGACCTTATAAGAAGAGGTGAAGGACCCAGAAAATTGTTAACTTCCCACTGATTTCTAGAGTCTTTTCCCTTGATAGAAATTAATTTTGAAACTTTAATTCTTGTAAAAGTATCTCTCTGTCTATCTATGGTGTTAATTGATTCAAGATCTTCCCTGCCCATTCAATAGACCTCAGATGGAGCCAGTTCAGGGAAGCTTTATTAGGAGAGGCTTGATTGTAGACAGGCCTATACCCTTTACTTACTAGGTGAGAAGCCCCAGACCCACACCCTTTCACTAACTAGGCTAGAGGCCCCAGGTCGACACCCTTTTGCTAATTAGGTCACTACAGGTGGAAAGCCCTCGGGCCCTAAAAAGAGTGTACATAACCTGAAGATAGCCATTGAGAAGTAAGAATTCAGGAGTCAGAAGAGAAGCCAGAATTCAGAATTCAGCCCAAGGAGAAGGAGTAAGAACTCAAGCCCACAGAGCTACAGAGAGAGTGCAGGGCACAGAGTGGAAACCAGGGAGCTTCAAAAACCAGAGAAGTGAAGGGGGAAAGAACACAGGCAAGCAGACAGTCAGGATTCGTGAGTGTTTACTGGGAGGCCTCAACAGGGGGGAATGACTTGCGTCCCTGCTGTGATATTGTGCTTCAGGTTCTTTGCTGTTATGATGAAGTGGACTTACTGGTTTGAGGATATAATTGCTATGTTGAATTGGAGTCATTCGTTTTGGGATTTGATCCTCTGGTGTTTGAATAAATGTTTTACTTCTTCTGCCTTCTATATGGAGAGTTTCTTATATCCTGTGATACAGAACTATACAGGCATAATCACAAACATCATAGATGTTGCATTTGTTGCCTTAGTGGTACATTATCTTTTCTCGGCATCTATCTATCTCTGTGGCTGTCCCTCTCTGCCTCTTCCTCTGTCCCTCCGTCTCTGTCTTTTTTTTCTGTCTGTCTCTGTTTGTCTCTGTCACTGTGCCTTTGTTTTGTCTCTGTTTCTGACTCTATCTCTGTCTCTCTGTGACTTTCTGTTTCTGTCTCTCTGCCTATCTCTCTCCTCTCTTTTTTTCTTTCCCTCACTTTCTCCCTCCCTTCTTCTCTCTCCTCCTGCTCCCTCACTCTCTCTCTCTCTCTCCCATGAAAGATAACAAATCTCATTCTTGGGATTCAGAAGGAAATCTAACAAGTAAGTTAGCAAGAGGTTTTAATTTTAAGAAGAATTATTTATTCCAATTATACAAAGTTTCTCATACTTTAAGTAGAAGTCATCTTCTTTCTGTAAATTGAAGATAATCACAACCAAGCATGACAAATACAACTTCTATGATAATAAAAGAAATGAATATATAAATTTACCACAGGAAATAACAGCACTGTGATCTAATAGTAGGGTCACAAACAGCATTTGTAATGGGAAGGGGACTTTCTTTTACTGGATCTGTTGAGAAACAGAGAAGAGATGTTGTGAGCCTGAGGGATGGGGACCTTATTATTGCAGGATGTTTTAATGCCACACATTGGCTAAGGTGGTTCATTAGAGCTCATCAATGGTATAAATAAAAATGTTGGCATGGTGTCCATAGTGAAAAATGAAGAAAGAAGACAACAAGGGAAATTTTCCAGGGACCCTCAGAGACTATGCTATGGAGGTGTTTCAGGCAGTACCAAATAACAGAAGCTCCATGTACACAAAGTACAGGCTGGTTTTTGCACTTAATGGAAGGCAAAATGGCAGACAGAGAATCTCTCTTATCTCCAGGTTATAAAGGAGAAAAAAGTATCACTTGAACGAATAGGGGAAGCACATTATAGACTGAAGGAGATCATAGATTTAGAACTGGAAAGAAATGAAATCAGAGAAGAAAAATAGTCTAGAGACAGAGGGAGATGCTAACCTGTGTCAAGAAATTAGGAACATCAGAAAAGGACTAATAAATATTCAAATCTACATAATACCTTCAAAGCACTTTCTGTGGGGTAGAAATATATTGTTTTAAAAGGGAGCATCTTTTCATTGATGAATGATGAGTGGCCGCAGGTGCCAACAGGAAAGAAGCCATCCAGAACTAGGAAGAGGAAAAAGAAATGAGTCATTGTGGGTAGTGACTCCCCAGTAAGGGTTATTTAAGCAGTCCTACGTCACGCTGATGTGATAAGTAGAGGGTAAGCGCTCTTCCTGACACATGTATACAGTTTCATGACACTTGTCAAATCTAATGACTGCTACCCACTGCTATTGATTTGCCTGGGGACAAATTATGCTAGCTGAAGTACTGGAAGAGATTATGAAACTCTGGACAAGATTCTGAAGAATTTGGGAGCACAGGCAGAGTTTTCACTGTCGCTGCTGATTGAACACACAGACTTTAGCAAAGAAAAAACAGGTTTGAGAGGCTAACACCTGACTTAGAATATTGTGTCTTAGAGGAAAAACTGGATTTCTATTGTCATTCAGTCTTTTCAGTTGGGTCTAACTTTTCGTGACCCCATTTAGGGTTTTCTTGGCAAAGAGACTGAAATGGTTTGCCATTTCCTTCTCATTTTACCAATGAAGAAAATAGGGCAAATAGAGTTAAAAGACTTGCCCAGGGTTACACAGTTGGTAAGTATTTTAGGCTACATTTGAATCAAGGTCTTCCTGACTCTAGGTTCCACTGTGTCTCCTTGATACTCCTGTACTATGGTATAAAATATATGAATTATGGGTTTTAGTTAGACTTAACAAGGTCCTAGAGATAAATGAGTTTTAAACTGAAAATGGAGGAGGAGGGAGACAACCACTCACATACCTTTACCAGGGCAGGTGTCAAAGAAAGGAGAAAGGATTATATAGAAAGAATAGCAGTGCAAAGGACTAGCAATTCACAGATTTTCTCCTAGAAAAAGCTTTGTAATAAAAACCCAGGTTTTCAGAATGACTCTAGACATATGTGCAGAGCATGAGTAATAAATGAGATGACCTAGAGAATTTAACCCAAAGAAGTACAATAGCCCTACCAGTATCAAAACAACTTAATAGTATGTGATTCTACTAGAATGTGGCTTCAGAAGGATGTAAAAGCTAACATTTATATAGTGTCTTAAGGTTTCCAAAGTGATTTACAAATGTAACACTTAGTAGCCTGGTCAGGTATGATACATCTCTCTCCTCCACCAGGGTTCTCTGGTACCATTTAAGGACATTTAGGGATGTCTGAGTTCTTTGCCATTGGCTCCAGGCCCCACTAAAGCTGTTCCTTCAAGTGTAAGGAAGTCCCTTATACCCCAGTTCCATTTCAATCAATCAATAAACATTTATTAGACAACTACTATGTCCCAGATGCTGTGATAAGCAATGGGGATATAAATAGAGGCAAAAGACAGACCTTGCCTTCAAGGAGCTAATAATATAAGCATGGAACAGTCATGTTAGCTTTTACGAAAGACTATTTACCTGAAAGGTAAATAAGAAATATACAAATTCTTCTACACAGGTAGGACATAATCTGCCCCCACCACATACCACCTCAGTCTCTGGGGAAGGGAAGGAGATCAGGTTTGAGGCTTAGCCCCATTCCTATATAAGATGCTTCCAGTTAATTCCAAGTCCAAAATTCCCTTGGGTTTAAGTCTCAGGAACACTTCTCAGCGCTTCCCTGCCAGGCTGGCTAGCTCTAACATCCCACCTGTAATACTGGTTTCAAGGAAACTATGGCTCCAACTCTTGGGTCCAGTGGGGATTATTGCCTGCATCTGAAACTGAGGACAAAAAAAACAGAAGAGAAAAAGAAACACCCCTAGCCAAAGAACCTAAAAGGAGAGTGGAGAGGGGAAGGAATCACTCCTTTCTCCTCATCAGTTCAGAAGCTGTGCTGTAGGTGAACTGCGACCTTCACCCTCTGAACTCAGCAGGAAAGAATACATAAGAAAAAGGGTGAGACTGTTCCAATTGGGCAGTTTTAAAGATACGGCCTGTTCCAGATATGCTCAGTCAAAGGAGGTCTTTCCTACCAATATGGTAAGGGAAGAGAGAAAAGAAGAGTGCCTCCATGTTAGGTGACATGGGCATATCCCAAGACTCCATTACACTTTGTATAGACTTTTATGTTTATTTATATATGTATATGACATGCTGTTCCCCCAGAAGAATATAAGTTCCTTTAGGACAGAGACACAATTTATTTTCTTGTCTTTGTATCCCAGAATACCTTGTATATAAGTGCTTAACAAATGTTTGTTGAACTGAATTGTTGGCTTTTCCTCCTTTCTTCTATTTAGGTAAGCTACACACACACACACACACACACACACACACACACACACACACATATACATATATATGTGTATGTCTGTATATATTTTTTAATTTCAAAAGCACCTAGAAACTATAGCATTTAAAATCAACCGGATCCTGCCAAAAATCGTATTATAATATTAAAAAGCAATGCCTCTCAGCAACTGTAAACTGGGCTTTCTACTACTAAAGACTAAATGGAGTTTTACTAGTTACTTGTATGCTAACTTTCTCCACTGAAACTAAATGAGTTTGTGGTTGTTGTTGTTGTTTCGGTCATGTCTGACTCTTTGCGACCCCATTTGGTTTGCCATTTCCTTCTCCAGCTCATTTTACAGATGGGGAAACTGAGGCAAAAAAAAGGTTAAATGGCTTGCCCAGGATCACACAACTGGTAAATATCTGAGGACAGATTTGAACTCAGGAAAATGAGTCCTCCTGACTTTAAGCCAGCACACAATCCACTATACCGCTAGTTAGCTGATAAATGCCCAAAATAGTCATAACGATTGACAGCCATGGTGTCTGGGCCATTTGGCATTCCCTAGACCATAGGACATCCTGGCCACACACCATTATAAATCTGTAATTGGAAAGTATCAAATATATTTTTTTACCTCAAGCATTTTAGGACTATCATGCAGAAAAGTGATTACCCTTCTTCCTGGCCCCAGATTACAAATCTACCAAGAGTAGTTAAAAATTACAAAGAAACAGATTTGGCTCAGTGAAAGGAAAAACTTTCTAATGATTAGCCTTATCCAAAACTGAAATGGACAGCTTGTAGAGGCAATGTTTCCCTCCCACCCCCATTGGAGCTCTAAGTAGAGGCCGGATCATCATTCACCATAAAAATTATTGGGAAGATTTCGGCTAATGAATAGGGTGAAACAGATAACATCTGAAGGCCTTTCCAACTCTTGAGGTTCTGTGACTCCAATAAGCAGACATGGAATTCAAAACAGAGTTGTAGGAGATGAAGAAAGAAGTCAGAGATAATCCTGATTTTTTTCAGGCATTTGTGTCTAGTGAATGGTGACACTACTGCTGGAAAGAGTAGCCATCAAGAGGAGTAGCAGGTTTTGGGGAAAGTTACGAAGTTCACTTTGGAGAAATTAGTCAATATTCCCCACCAGAGATTGCCTCTGGGAAACTGAGTAGATCTATTGGGTAAAATTGGGTAAAAGAGTTCTCAAATCTCATACAAGCACCCAAAGTAATAATGTATATATTGAGGTGAGAACAATCTCTGTTCCACCTCATAAAAAGTGAACACACAACCTAGAGAACTCATAGTAACCTATAAGTAGTTGATAAAATTTGCTTTTTCTCTTTAATGAGTCCCACCTTCCTCCAAGAGGCTCTGGAATCCTCCTGGCTTATAGCACCACCTTGTGATTAGAAAGGGGAAAAATACTTGATTTGTTAGGGCAGATAGTCCTCAACCAAGTTCTTCTTTCATCTCAAAGACCAATCCAGGCGTCAAATCTTATGATACTACACTGAGGATTTGGACTCTTCCAAAAGTGAAATGCACTAGAGAACTGCACAATCTGAATAATATTCAGTAATAAAAGAGGGCAAGATGCAGAACTTTTGTTCCCCATATCGTAGCTTAAATTGTTCCTCTAGCTCTGGGAGCCAAGTTTTCAGTCTCAATAAGCGGTCATCCAGTCTTTGCCTGAAGTCCACTCTAGGTTATTTGTATCCTGACCTGTGTTCGAAACAACAAAAAAGGCAAAAAGTCAAATCTTTAGTAAAGACACCCTTTTATATGTCTAACACAAAGGAGGAGCTTCTCAGCAAGAGTCCAACATAACCAATTCATCTCCAATCACCCATCCTCCTTGAAACTAAGAAACATGTCCAAACCTACCATAAGGCATACCCACTCTATAGTTACATCAAGTATCAGGGAACTCCCTTGATCTATACTCCCATATGGTACTACCATTCAGTACCACTAGAGTACATCAAGAACCCGCCCACTTTGTAGCCACAGGCCAAGAACCATACAAATAGAGTATCCATCTTGCTGCAAAACATGTTGTGAGTATTCCTGACTCTAACTCCTAGCAACACAACTGACCTAAAGAAAAAGAAAATTGGAACTCATGCACTGGAAAACTGAACTTATATGATACTAATATGGTCATCAAAATGGTTATTAAATCATGAACTATGTTGAACATTCAGCTCCTTCTCCCACTTCAGAGTAAGGCATTAAAAATATAGTAATATTGTTTTCATCTTATTAATAGAGCAAATAAATGTAAGAGTCTCATTACTGCCCATTTCTTGTGTGATAGCTGCTGTGGGTGGTGGGTAATAGAATGGTGGTGCTGCCAGGGTTCTATCCACCCACACCTAACACTTTCCAACACTGTCACCTTTGGCTGAAAGTTGTGGGCTGTCTCTGATTTGTTCGTTAATTAACCAGCTGAGGGGGCGTGATAAACTATTTGGCCACCAGATGTTATTATGTCAACCAACAAACAGTCTGTTTCCCCTTTCTACTTCCTCTGCTCCCTCTGGAGTGTGCAGTTGGCGGAGCTGCCTCCCCAGGTTCAGCAGAGGTCGAGAGATAGGATTTTGAATATACCCAGAAATCACTAAAAGTCTTAAATACCTATCTCATCTCTGTTCTTCAAGTTCTTATCCCCTGATTAAATTCTTTCTCCTGCCTAATTCATATCCCCCAATTCAAAGGATTTAACAACTTACTCTTTTAAAAAAATGTTTCACTGATTTCTTTTGTTTATATTATACTCATTTATTATAACTCTCAAGACTGACCCATTCCTTGTGACAAAGAAAAATAATCAGGTAAAAATATCTGATATAGGAGGTTTATTTAATCATGTATATGGTCTTCTGTTCCTGAAGGCCCCTACCTTACTTCTCTGAGGGAGAAGTTATATTTTGAAATCTCTTTAGGACCTCCATTGGTTTTTCCATTACTCAGAGTTCAACTTCTTTTATGTGATTTTTCATTTACATTTCTGTGGTGATATTAAATATTGCTCTCTTCTGCTTTTTTCCCCTCTGTATCTATCCATACAAATCTCCCCATGTTTCTCTGAATTCCTTATCTTTGTCATTTTTCCCTGAACAATATTTTGTTTCATTCATTTACTACAACTTTTTCAGCCTTTTTCTAGCACAAATCCTCAGTATAACATACTTGATATGTGGTCACCCAGCCTCTGCTAGATCTCCAATGATAGAGAACTTGCCACCTCCTGAGATAGCATTCCACTTTAGGAAAGAGTTTAAATTGGTCAAAGGTTGTTTTCTTTTTCCTTAAATGTGCTTCTTTGCAACATTGACTCTGTTAAACCTGAATGGAATCTCAGAAACCAAACTGAGCAAACCTAATCCTCTTCCTATGACAAACCTTCTGGTCCAACTCCCTCATTTTACAGATGCAAGAATTAGCCCATAGGACTGGGATTCGACCACTGAAGCTTAGAGGCTATCTGGGACTAGAACCCAGGTCTCTTGATTTCCTCATCCAGTGATGTTGTTGATTTCCACTACACCATGCTGCCTCTCTCTCATTTTTCAGCTTACAGTTATCCCTTCCACATCACAGGGGTTAATGGTGCAGCACCCCCATGATCTGGAAAATCCACATAAAATTTTTTGGCCCTCCACACCAGAAAGAAGTCTAAATTATTATGGTATTAAAAGACAAAATATGTTGATATTACACACTAATAAACATGTAGTTTATGCATTTCTGAGTTTCTAAACTTCTTCTGTGTCATCTGCTGACTTTTGCATGTCATCTGCAGCTTCCACAAAACTCCCCCAAAATTCCAATTTAATTCCTTATGCTGACCTGCGATATATCAAAACTGAGATGGGGAAAGTCACAATGTGGAAGAGATAACTGTATATTCATTGTAACCATCCAATCCAATCTAACATGAATTGGTTAATAGCTTATGATATGCTAGGCACTGGATATAAAAAAGATGAAAAACAGCAGTAGCCCCCAAAGATGGGATACTAGCAGAAGTCTGTACACAGAAAAGAATGTATGTGGTAATTGAAAAAGGATGAAGAGAATATTTATAAACAGGGTGATTGGGAAAGGCTTCCTCTAGAAGGTAAGAGTAAGGATTTCAAGAGGTACAAATAAAAAGGGAAAGAATTCTAAGACATGGTAGCAGAAAATGAAATATTGAATTATGGGAACAATGGGCAGGGTAATTAGCTGGAAAGTCCACTGAGCAAAACATTATAATATGATAATGAGGTTATTTTAGGAAATGGCTTTCATTTTTGGTGCAAAGAAAAAAGTTAAGCGCTCCAGACTATTTTTTCTTTCTAAGCTCCTGGACATTTTCCATGTCTTTTTCTAGCTTGTGACCCCAGAACTCCCATGCCTATAATCCAAAAAAGGAATATTTTTATGATCTTATCAAGTATCCAATTAGAATCATAGAATCACAGGATCAGAAACCTAGAGCTAGATGGGACCTCAGAGGTCATCTAGTCCAGCTCCTTCATTAAACAAATACGGAAACTGAGGCTTAGAGAGGTTAAGTGACTTATTCAAGGTCATACACCTAGTAAGCATTTGAATCATGACTTGAACTTAGCATTCTATCAACTATGCCCCTACCCACTCTTTTTGGATATCCCTGGGAAGTTTCTTTTGCCAAGAGGGCTATAACATTAACCAATCACTAGGCAAAATAATATAGCAACATGCTTTGCTTTGTTTTGTTTTTCAGTGACCTCCTTGGGGAAATTAAAAATGCAAAACAATATATGCACACATATATATGTATATGTGTGTATATATATATGTGTGTATGTATGTATATATATATATATACACATATATATGTAATATCATTGGCATGGATACTCCCTCCATAAATCATTAGCCATTGGTGATTATTTTTTCTTTTTTGACCCAAACAGTTCATTAAGATAAACAAAAAGTCCAAGAGACATAGTTTCTAGGTAATTAATAATCAAATTATTAATCATGGCTAGCAAATAATCAATAAATTGAGGTCAGCAGTTTCTCCTTGAGACCAAAGATGCCCCCTGGAGAACACTAGATGTTTAAAAGCCTTTGGAAAAGGGGGTCTTCCTGAGGGTGGAAATCGACTCTAATTGATTAACAATCAATGAGAGGGTGAACATATTAGTTAGAAGGTAGGCAAAAAGTCTTCAGCTACTCCTGCCAAGAAGGTGACCTGATTATGAGACTCAGCCAGCTCCAGCAATCTGGAAAAAAGAATCCATCTCTAACCAGCCTATTCTGGTTGGTTTTCCCCTTCATAAGATGGGTCACCCAAAATTCTAATGGAAGGTTCCAAGTATGGGGCTTATTTCCTAAGGGCAAGAAGGTCTTCTAGTTGGGTGGGGTCCCACCCAAGATCCAGAAGCATGTACCCAAAGGATTTGGACAATCTCATCTATCAGCATTGACTTTCAGAGACTATCTGAATAATATACAGGGGCTGGTTTCTGAATGAGGCAATAGGAAGGGAAAATCTTAATCCTAATTTAATAATTGGTTATTAATAGGAAAGAAAAATAATCATGTCTCTCATCATGAAGCAAAATAATTAAGAATTCCAAATAGCAGACAAATCCTTGGAGAAGAAAAATTATGTATAGAAGAAAGTTAGAGGATGCTTTCTATTTTAACCTATTAAAATTTTATTTTGAAACTTTGTGCTTTTAAAACTCCTCCCTCCCAACAATGGCAAAACAGACCACTAGTTAAGAGACTCAATCTGGAAAAGTTGTTTTAATTTGAGATCAATGTCCCATTTTATTCCCTTTATGTCAAACATTCTTTAAAAAACACCTTTGTTTTTTAATCTTATAATTCTTACATACTCAGCTTCTCATGACTCACTTCACCCAAATTACACCAAGAAATTAATACCCACAATTCCTCTTTCTTGGAGTCTGGCAACAGATCTTAAGTATGGTAATGCTATCTTTCAATGCAGCCTAAGATCTTCTTAGCTCACGCTATTAACTTATATTGAGATTACAGTCTATTAAAATAATAGTTATTATTTATATAGCACTTTAAGGTTTACAAAGTGCTTTACATATCTTATCTCATTTGTCCTCACAACAACCCTCTGAGAAAGGTGCTACAAATGAGGAAACTAAGACATGGAAATGTTAAATTATTTGTCCTGGGTCACACAGCTAGTAAGTGTATGAAACAGAATATGAACCCAAATCTTCTGGACTCCAAGTCCACTGTTCTATGCTGTATACTACCTAGCTATCTAGAAAAAGCTAATCTTTTTTTAATGCTATATAGCCATGTCTTCTCAGTACTACAACAAGGAAAAGAGAAATAAGACACTTTCCGTGAGCAAAAATAACAAAAAGGTGTTCCTTAACCTAGAGGCAGCCCCAGGCAGAAGGAAGTATCTCCCTCCAATTCCTCCCTCTCCTCAAGCAGAGGCAATCTATTATTTGTTCCAAAAGAGTAGAGGATGGATGAGACAAAGGATATACCAATAGAGTCTAGAGCAGAGGTTCCCAAACTTATGCGGCCTACTGCCCCCTTTAAAAAAAATTTACTCAGCACCCCCCTGGAAATCTACTTTCTTTAAGCCTTCAGCGGGTTTTTTTTGAAATTTTTTGAAATTTGCATCATTTCAAAAAAATATAAAATATATTTTTTAAAATGATGCATCATAAATTTAATAATTTATTGTAAATTTGTGGGTATTTTCTTGCATTGAAATTTTGATAATGCAATATCGTGTCATATAACCATACAGCATCATATTGTAAAGAAGTCATTATACTCACATATTCCCACTGATGCATGATGGACTTTCTAACATGTAACACAATTGCCTGCCAACACTTGCTCATTAAGACCCATTGCCAGACTACTTATTGGTCATAACTTGCATTTTGGGTGTTTATTTGGAAAATAATATACTCAATATGATTTTAACTCTTTTATACAGATCAAATATATAGGAATGGTTTTTCAAAATTCTCTTTTCTTTCCTTATGCTTCCCCTGTCCCCTTATTTTTATGCAATGCCTCCCAGTTGGACCAGAGGCTATTACCACCCCCTGGATAGTTTCAGTGTCCCCCAAGGGGCAGTATCACCTACTTTGGGAACCTATGAGGAATTAAGCATTAGGAAAGCCCTGTATTGGTGGCTAAGTATACTTTTGATTAGTGTACCCTGCTAGGGTGTGGAGGCTGATGTAGAAGTGGTGCTAAGTGAGCGCATTAAGGTTTAACATTCTCTAATATAAATTCATAAGGCTGTTCCATGCCAGGCTTCTTGTTTCTTGGCCTGTGAGTTTGGAGGTAATTGCTCTAACTCCAGCATATAATTCTTCTTTTGGTCTGGTTTGATTTTGTATTGTTTTAAGAGTTAATGGGGACTGGAGAAAATGTCTAGTCCTCCATCTTGTTTTTTTGATCATGTGACTCCAAAGTCTAGTGTGCTTTTAAAAAACTTAGACATGAACTTTTATTAGTCATGCTATTCCTCCTACAATTACTCTAGGGATACAAATCCTACACCTCCATCATGTCTAGATTCATTTTTTTTTAAATTTTATTTGCTTACCCTTCTATTCTTCAAGAATCTTTTTCTCTGATAACACTTGTGTACCACCTAAAACTAGCAGTTAATCCCATCTTGCTTTGTAGTCTTCTCTAGTAGTATCACATATAATAATAATAATTCACATTTATATCATGCCTGAAAGTTTGCAAAGCCCTTCATCCATGTAATCTACAGATGTTGCTTGCGGAAAGCAAAGTTGACTGACCAGTGCTTGCTCCTCTAGGCCTTCTTCCAAGGAATCTATTGAATGGAATCCTTCTAGACCAAAGGTTCCAAGACTTATTTGTACTATCACCCCCTTTCAAAAAATTACTTAGCACCCCGAAATCTATTTTCTTTAACCCTTTAATGTTTTTTTTAATTTGCATCATTTCAAAAATATTTTTTTTAAAAATACTTCACCTTAAATTTACTAATTTATTGCAAATTTGTGGGGGTTTTCCTGCACTGAAATTTTGATGATGCAATATTGCATCATGTAATCATATAGTATTATTTTGTAAACAAGTCATTACACACACATATTCCTGCCAATGCATGCTGGACTTCCTGACAACAGATAAGATGTGACACACTCTCCTGCCAACACTTGTTTGTTAAGACCTGTTGGTGGACTTGACCACTGATAACATTATAATTTGCACTTTGTGTGTGCATTTGAAAAATAATGTCATCACTATACCTTTAACTCTGTTACACAATAGTTAAAACCTGTATGATTGTTTTTTTCAAAATTTTCTTCTCTTCTCTTCTTTCCTCATGCTTCCACTGCCCCCTTATTTTTATTCAGTGGCCCCCCCAATAGCAGCCAAAGCTACTACCGCCCACCTGGATCAGTTCAGTGCCCCCCCCAGAGGGCAGTATTGCCCAATTTGGGAACCTATGTGACCATGCCTATCTTCTCCCATTGGAGTCAGCTGGAGTTGGAACTTTCTCTTCTGGGGCCTTCTAATCAAGAAACAGATGGAAAGAAGAGAGAAATTGGAGAGAGTGAAACCTTCTTGATTGTCTGATCTTCAGAAAGGGACTGTTCAGTTCATCTATCTTACTCATGATCGGAAGCTCAAACCACAATAGGAGAACCTCATCATCAGTCCCTATTTTTCTAATTCCCATCATGTTCTTCCTTTTGTCTTCTGTGGAACCTAGAAGGGTAAGTCTCAGCTACCATTATTACTGCTGCTGCTCAGCACTCTTTCTTATCTTCTACTTTAGAAGCCCCGCTCTTCTCTTCCAGACTAATTTAAAGACTACTGCAGACCAGTATAATCTCATCTGTCCCAGTCCAATTCAAGTTGTGTGGCATTTCCTTCATCTTTTCCAAGGTTAGGAAAAGGAGCAAAATCTGAAGCCCCAAGTTGCCTAGTGAAGACCAGAACCATGGTCTCTATTTATATAAGAAAAAGCAGTCTAAACATCTGTTATACAGGGTATCCCAAAAGTCTTATTGTAGTTTTAAACAATTAAAACTAAAAACTGCACTGAGGCTTATGGGACACTCTACATGTACATTATCTAAGCTGATGTTCACAACAATCCTATGAGGAAGATACTTTAACCATTCTTATCCTTGGATTACAGATGATGAAACTGAGTCTTAGAGAGACTGTTGCTTGGCAATGGTTGTATAGCTAGAAGCATTAGATTGTGAGTTCCTCAAGACCAGGGACTTTTTTTTGCCTTTCTTTGTATATCCAGTGCTTAGTACAGAGCCTGGAACATAGTAGGTGCTTAATAAATGCTTATTGACTATCCGAGATGGGATATTAACTCATTTTTTCTTGACTGCACATCATATTCTATCTATAACCCCATATATATCTTGCTTTCCCATAAATCTCCCAAGACACTTTTAAGATTTTGTGGGTCAAGACCAACAAATTATTCAGCTAGGCAGACAGTAGATGACTAATAAATGAACTTGCATATGTCTATTTCATGAAGCATCTTATAGTGGAAAGAGTGTTGTATCTGGAGCCAGAGGCTTTTAGTTTAAATCCTGATTCTGCCACTCACTATCTCTATGAATTTGAGCAAGTCAGTGAATCCATGAGCCTCAGTGTCCTCAACTATAAAATAAAGAATTGGACTAGATTATTTCTAAAATACCTCCCAGCACTAAATCTATGATCCCAATGATCTGATTCATTGCTATACTTACGTGGGTAAAATATATGTAGGGTGTCCCAAAAGTCTTAGTTCAGTTTTATGTTTTAATAACTTCAAAAGTATAAATGCTACAAATTTATGAAATATATCATTTGAAAGTTTATTTAAATTCTTATACTTTTTGATTTTGTGAATTTCAATAATAAATGTTAAATTTTGACAAGCTGATTCAATCCTGTCATTATGCATTGCTCATGCAACAGTTTCCGGTTGATACTTTCTCAGATCAATGACTTACTAAAAGGGTTTCTCTTAATTGGTCACCTCGGTCACCTGATCTTGCTCCACTAGAATTTTTCTTGTGGCATGATGTTAAAGCTATCATGTATAAATAAAAACCTCAGTCTTTGCATGATCTTAAGGCTAGGATTACAAATGCAATCCTTTCAGTGACTGAGCAGCAGCAGATTAAAGTTTTCAAAAACTCTGAAAATTGATTATAGCTATCTCTAGCACAAGATAGTGATTATGTTGAATTAAAAAAGAGTCTGATTGACATTACTAAAAATATAAATAATTAACCTTTCAAATGTCATTTTTGTAAGTTTGTAGCATTTATATTTCTGAAGTTATTAAAGCTCAAAATGCACTAAAATGTTTTGGACAATATTTTATTCTTAACTGTTCTACCCTCCCCCTTTCAATACCTGTTGTGCCCATTAGAGTAACTGACACACAACTGGATTGACTGACCACTTAAAGGAGCTAAATGTGGAATACCTGGGGGAAAACCTTGTATGCTGGAAAAATTTTGGACTGCAGAATTTGTATTTTAAAGAGCAAAGATTTCTAGGACTTAAGCTAATTCTATGCAGCCATATTCACTGCTTAGAGATCAGTCACTTTCCTTTCTCAGATAACTATTGTCCAACTGTCTCAGATCTCTACATCCCTGGCAGTAAACAGAGCTGTAGATATCCAATCTGCACAGAACAATTAATTGCCCTAAGAGAACCTTGTGAAGCTGCAATATTGTTATAGACTTTGGATGTTCATCGTTGCTAAACTCTCTCTATCTCTCTCTCTTTATCTCTGTCTCTCTCTCTCCCTTTCTCTCTGTCTCTGTCTCTCTCTCTCTCTCTCTCTCTCTCTCTCTCTCTCTCTCTCTCTCTCTCTCTCTCTGTCTCTCTCTCTCTCACACACACACACACACACACACATACACACAAGCTGTGTGACCCTGGGCAAGTCACTTAACCCAGTTTACTTCAGTGTCCTTATCTGTAAAATGAACTGGAGAAGAAAACGGCAAACTATTCCAATATCTTTGCCAAGAAAACCCCACAATGAGGTCACTAAGAGTCAGTCACAATTGAAAATTGACTGAACTCTGTGTATATCATGTATGTGTATGGTCATTATAAATATATAATTTATATATAAATATATAAATGTTTCACCCATTAAAATAGGACCTTCAGTTTTATCATTTGCAAATAATATGTATTTGGAAATATGTATTGTATGTATATATATGTATGTATGTATAATATATAATATGTGGCAATAATATATATTCTACCTACCACAAATAACTGTGGTTCACATCAAATGAGATGACATATTTGAAAATGGTTTGAAAACCTTAGACATCAATATAAATATACTTCTCCTTTCTTAAAAACTAAATCCCATTTTCCAACCCTGTCTCCCATAATTTTCAATAAATTATTATTATTAGCCAATCTGCATTGGTCATTCTTAAAAAGCTATCCATGCTTTGTCTCCAAATTTTCCATCATTAAACCAGAGTGATTTCCTTTTTAGGAACCCATTAGGCTAAATTATAAAAACATTGTTAAGAGATTCTATTACTAATTTTTTATTTTTTTCTGGACTATTATTGACCTGTAGGTATACATTTCCCTTTATAATATCCTGTATGAACTACATTTCACATTCAATAAAACATCCCCTTTACAAAATTGTACATAGTAATAATGATTACGCACATAGAATGTGATTAGCTTATAAGCCCCTACATTGTATGTATAATCTGTGAAGATGCTTTTTTCTTGCTTGCAGAGGGCTGCGAAAAAGGAGAGAAAAGGACTTCCCAACCAAAATGGCTGCATGAATACAAGAGGTATAAATGTCTCATCTTACTCCAGCAATACTCTAAAGTTTTTTATTTGGTTGTAAAGATTTTTCCCCAGTCGACCACTTCCCTTCTTATCCTAGATATGTTAATTCTGTTTGAGAAAAACCTTTAAATTTCATGCAAAGTTATCTATTTTATCTTTCATAGTTATCTCTAGCCTGTGTTTAGTTAAGGATTCATGCAGATTTTATCCTCACACATTATCAGATTTTCTCCTCACAACAACTCCCATTTTGCAGAGGAGGAAGTCGAGGCAAGCAGCAGTTAAGGGGCTTGCTCAGGGTTACACAGCTGACAATAATATGAGGCATTACTTGAATCCCAGGTCTTCCTTATTCCAGGCTCAGCATTCCATCCACTGGAGTCACCAATAAACCAATGTGGGTATGGCACTTTATGGTTTGCAAAGAAGCTTTGATATAGAACTGCGAGCTGTCATTTGTTCATATATCCATTTCCAAATAAGAATCCTAAATTTTCTGGGATATCCATTAGGTCAGGCCAAAGGAACTATATCTCTTAAAATTTGTGTGGAGTCCCTCTGGTTTCACACACAGTAAAGCGTGTTCTATATCTCTGACTACCTTATTCCTCATACCTGGAATGCTCCTCCTTAACTCCACTTCTTAAAATGTCTTGCTTCCTTCAAGATCTGGCTCAGGTTCCATCTCCTACAAGAGGCCTTCTTGATATACTTAGTTTGTAATTTCTCTATGCCAGAAAAATTACTTCAATCTTGCTTTGCCTGTATTTTTACATGTGCATATCTATGTATGTTGTTTCTCCTCCAGGTAGAATAGAAGCTTGTTGAGGCCAGGAACTATTTTTTTTAAAGCCCCAGCACCTACATCAGTACAATGAATCCTTTGAATAATAGTAGTATATGCTTAATAAATTCATACTAAATGGAATTAAATGAAATAGTGTTTATGTCTATGCTTCTATGCATGTGTTGACTAGGCTACCACACATGTTATAGGGGGAGAGTCTTCACTCAGGCTAAAATATATCATTTGAATTTTTTTTTAGAAACATTCATAAAACCATTCAGCTCTTGCAAATGTGAACTCAGAAGGATGAATCTATTGAAATGAAAGAAGTAGGATGTTCCATAGCCCTTGATTTAGTTTATTGAAGAAAATGTGATGATTCAAAGTATATTCTTAGAAAGAGGCTTCTCACTGGGGGAATCCAGGAACTGCAGTCTAAAGCTACTTCAATTTCAATTCCGCAAACATCTATTAAACTCTTACTATGTAAAACACACCATCCTCAGTCCTGGGGATACAAGGGCAAAATGAAAAATAATCTCTGTCTTCAAGAAGCTTATTATATTCCACAGAGGAAGGATAAAACATCTACAGTCAGCCAGTCAATAAGCATTTATTAAACACTTAACAACATATGGGTAGCTAAGTGGTGTGGCAGATAGAGTGCTAGGCCTAGAGTCAGGAAGACTCATCTATCTGATTTCAGATCTGGCCTCAGAATCTCACTAGCTGTGTGACCCTCAGCAAGTCATTCAACTTTGTTTGCCTCAGTTTCCTCTTCTGTAAAATTAGCTGGAGGAAATTGGCAAACCTCTCTAGTATCTTTGCCAAGAAAACCTCAGATGAGGTCATTAAGAGTTAGACATGACTGAAACGACTTAACAAGGAAAAACCTCCTGAAGAAGGTAGGATTTTAGCTGAGACAAAGGAACCCAAGGAAGCTAGGAGATGAATATTAGGAGAGAGAGACTTTTAGGCATGGAAGACAAGAAGAAACTTTGAGAAGTGAAAAAAGTACTACACTGGAGACAGGATCAAGAAGAGAGTCTCCTCAAGAAGAAGAATTTGACTTTAATCTTTAAGAAGGTTGAAGTTTGTAAGAGGTAGTTTGAGAAAGGAGTATATTCTGGGCTTATCTGTGTAAAGCAAGAAATTGAAAACTAGATTCTGAAGAAAAAAAAAAGTAGGCAATACCTGACTGCTATGTAGAGTGCATGAAGAGGAATAATCTGAAATAAGTCTAGAAAGGGAGGATGGAGACAGACTGAAAAGCTTTCAATGCCAAGATGAGTACTAGAATCAAAAGGAAACCCCTGGAGATTTGTGAATAGGGGGTGATGTGGTCAGACATACTTTTGAAAGATTACTGTTATCAGTGATTAGATGATTAGAGAAGGAAAGAGTAGTAGAAAGGACACCATCTAAAAGGACATTGCAAATTATTCAGGTAAAAGGTAACGAGGATCTGGACTAGAGAGGTGATCTTGTGGATGGAGAGAAGGGAATAGATGGGAGAGATGTTGGGCAGGCAGAAATGACAAGACTTGGGGCAGCTAGGTGGCGCAGTGAGTAGAGCACTGGCCCTGGAGTCAAGAGGACCTGAGTCCAAATCCGGCCTCAGACACTTGACACATGTAGTAGCTGTGTGACCTTGGGCAAGTCACTTAACCCCAATTGCCCTGCCCAAAAAAAAGAAATGACAAGACTTGGGAACTGATTGGACTTGAGGATGAAGCAGAATGAAAAGATGAAAATGACTGTGATTTGAATCTAGTTGAGAAGGATAGCAGCCTCAGTAGAAATAAGGAAGTTCATAAACAGGCACAGGTCTAGAGGAAAAGGTAATGACTTTTGACTTGAACATGATAAAGTTGAAACACTTAATGGGATATTCAGGTGGAAACATGCAGCCTACATATATTGGATGAAGCTAAGGAATGAGATTGAGTAGGTTGATCTGTGATTCATCCTCACAGGACTTCTATAACCAAAATTTAGAAAGAAGCACAGAAAAGCAGGGTAGCTTTGGAAACATTGTGTAGCATTTATTACATATGTTTTTGAAAATGAGTAAACATCAAATCCAGCCTCAGACACTTGATGCTTAATAGGTGAGTGACCCTGGGCAAGTCACTTAACCTCAATTGTCTTGTCAAAAAACAAAAACAAGTAAACAGTGTTAAATGGAAATTCGTGGTTTTATATTGTATCCTCTAGTTATGTTGTACTGTGTACATGAATTTTTTCTGTTTTTTAAGTTCAAAATGAATTTAAAAAGAAATTCTGTAACCAAAAAAATGAGAGAGAGAGAGAGAGAGAGAGAGAGAGAGAGAGAGAGAGAGAGAGAGAGAGAAGTGAGGACATAGATACTTGGAACACACACAGTGACAGGGTAAGACTTGAATAATGATTGAGCAGGAAAAGTTCAGCTAGATAGAAGAAGAACCAGGAGAAAACAGATTGTCATGAAAGCTTAGGGTAGAGATAATATGAAGGAGGAGGAGGAGTAGGTGTTAAAAAGTGTCAGAAGTTGAAGAGATATCAAGAAGGATGAGTACTGAGAAATGGATCCATGACTTTGAACAGGCTGTGTCCCATGCCTGGAATATAATCTGTCACCTCCACTTGCTGGAATCTTCTAGGTTCTTTCAAGGCTCAGCTTGAGTACTACTTAATATATGGGGTTTATTTGTAGCCCTCCATTTGCTTATATCTAGATGTTACTTTGCATTTACTTTGTACATATTTTGCATTTAATCATCTGTTCATGTTACACACATACACACACCATCCCCACATAGAATATAACTTTTTCAGGGCAAGGATTGTTTCTCTGTTGTTTTTGTATCCTCAAATCCAAGCACAAAGCAAAGAGTATGAATGGATGGATAAATCACCTCCAAACTGTTTACCACTGTAAAGGCCCATTTAAAAAAATATCAGTAACCATCTGGTGATGCTTTAGTGTTGAAAATAAAGGAACTTAGAAGAATCAAAACTACAAACAATCCAAAAGGTAAAACTAATTGATCTGCAGCATTACATGTTATTGAGGTGTTAAAAATATTAAGGACATGAATATCAGGGGTTGATGGGGAAGTGAATCAGTCATGTATCAAGTCTGAATGAATGAGTAAAAAAGAATTTGTTGATTACTTACTTAAATATTACTTAAAATATTAAAATTAAAATAGCCTCTGCCTTTAAGATGCTTACATTCTAATAAAATATAGATGACCTTGATATATGGGCTAGCTATATATAAAAATTGAGAGATGTCAGATAGACAATCAAAGTGCTACATTGGTATTCACAAAATATTATAAGAATTAGGGAAGACCTCCATCATGATGAGTATAAACTCTATGGAGAATATAAGGAATAAGAGACACATGGGATATGAAAGCAGGGAGAGGTTACAATCCGGATAGATGGAAAATCACAAATCCATCATAGGATAAAGAATTAAATCAAGAGAACTTGAATTCCCTCTTGGTTTTTATACTTGGCCAAAATTCTCATCTTAGCTGGGGGATGAAATCTTTCTCCTCCCTTTGGTTTGCCATTAAATTCTCCAAGCTATTTGAGAAAAGAATTGAGCCTTACTCTCACTTTATCATTCTCCTTTTTGATTCAGCTCATTTTCCCCCCTAAGGTACAAATCCCTGACCCAGTGAGTTTAGATTTGATCATCCCCTTATCTTTCTTCCCACTACAATGTAGAACACTTTTCCTGTCAGAGCGAAGGAAGATAATTCTAATGTACTACCCACTTCATATCTAATCATTCCTCCTGAATGAACACTCATTCACAATTTACATGTAGAAGTCACACTTGCACTGTTTCTTTCTGTTGCCAGTATGGTCCTAAGACTTAGAGTCTCAACTTGGGAGACAAAATCAAATGAAAGGCTATTCTGGTGAATTATTTCAGTCATTCCAGTCTAAAATTATCTTTCCTCAACTCATCTTGGCTAAGTAGTCACAGAATATCTTGGAAATAATAATAATAATAAACACCTGTATTTATATAGTGCTTTAAGATTTTCAAAATACTTAACAAATGTCATCTCATTTGATCCTTATGATAATCATGTGAGGTAGGCACTATTACCATCCCCATTTTACAGACAAGGAAACTAGGACTTCAGAGAGGTTATGTGATTTGCCCCTGGTCACATTGCTAATGTGTACTAGAAAGGATTTGAACTCAGATATACTTGAGTCAAAGTCTTGGACTCTATCCATTATACCATGAAGCTGCCATATCTCAGGGAAACAGGGCCTAACCTTGGAATAGACTTACTTCTGCTGCATATATTCACAGAAGTCATATTATTTTACATTCATAGTAGTAATGTTCTGTGACTTCAACATTTTGTATGACATTTACCTTAATGGGACTTTTTTTGAGATTTAATAGTATTTTATTTTTTCCCAATTACATGTCAAAAAATTTTCAGCATCCATTTTACAAGATTTTGAGATCCAAAATTTTCTCCCTCCCCTATTCCCAAAATGGTAGGCAATTTAATGTGGGTTTTATGCTATCATGTAAAATGTATTTCCATATTAGTCATAATTGTGAAAGAAGAAACAGATCAAAAGGCAAAAAAAAACCATGAAAATGAATAAAGTAAGTGAAAAAAAGTATGCTTCGATCTGCATTCAGAGTCCATCAGTTCTTTACCTGGATGTGGATAAAATTTTCCTTCATGAGTCCTTTGTACTTACTTGTCTTGAAACACTGTGCTGCTGAGAAGAGCTGAGTCATTCATAGCTGATCATCACACAACATTCCTGATACTATTTACAATGTTTTCTTGGTTCTGCTCATTTCACTTTGCATCAGTTCGTACAAATCTTTCCAAGTTTTTCTGAAATCTGCCTGTTCAAAATTTCTTATTGCATAATAGTATTCCATACCACAACTTGTTCATCCATTCCCCAATTGATAGGCATCCCCAAATTTCCAATATTTTGCCACCATGAAAAGGGCTGCTATAAATATTTTTGCACATGTAGATCCTTTTCTCTTTTTTATGATCACTTTGGGATACAGTCCTAATAGTGGTATTGCTGGGTCAAAGGATATACACAGTTTGGTTGCCCTTTGGGTGGAGTTTCAAATTGCTCTCCAGAATGGTTGGATCAGTTCACAACTCCACCAATAGTGCATTCGTGTCCCAATTTTCCCACATCCTTTCCAACATTTATCATTTCCCTTTTCTTTGTCTTATTAGCCAATATGATAAGTGTGAGGTGGTATCTCAGAGTTGTTTTAATTTGCATTTCTCTAATGAAAAGTGATTTAGAACACTTCTTCATATAGCCATAGATAGCTTTGATTTCTTCATCTGAAAACTACCTGTTCCTATTCTTTGACCAATTGGGAATTAACTTCTATTCTTATAAATTTGACTCATTTTTCTATATATTTAATAAATGAGGCCATTATCAGAGACACTTGCTGTAAAGATTGTTTTCCAGTTTTCTGCTTTCCTTTTAATCCTGGTTGCATTGGTTTTGTTTATGCAAAAGCTATTAAATTTAATATAACAACTATTATCTATTTCATAATGTTCTCTACCTCTTATTTTTTCATGAACTTATAACTTACTTTAAGAATTTGCTAAGGATGCTGTATCACTTGATCCATATATATTTGTTATTGATATTATTACTTCATTGTCAATGTTTACCTTTTAGCAAGATGTAGTTTCCTTCCTTGTTTCTTTTTACTAATTATATTTTTGTTTTTGCTTTGTCTGAGATCAGGATTGTTACCCCATTTTTTTTGTTTTGGTCTTACTTCAGCTGAAGCCAAACAGATTCTGCTCCAGCTCTTACCTTAACTCTGTGTGTTTTCTCTGCTTCAAGTATGTTTCTTCTAAACAACATATTCTGGATTCTGGCTTATGATCCGCTCTGCTATCTGCTTCCATTTTACAAGAGAGTTCATCCCATTCACATTCATAGTTATGATTGTTAGCTGCGTATTTCCCTCCCTCTTATTTTTCCTCCTGTTGTCCTCTTTTTTCCTTTCATCCTTTCCCTCCTTGACAGTGTTTTACTTCTGTCTACCAGCTACCCCAGTATACCCTCTCTTCTGTCAGTCCTTCTCCACCACCACTCCCACCTTTACTTAATCTCTTCCCCTCCTACTTTCCTGTCAGGGAAGATAGATTTCTATCTTCAACTGATTGTGTATGTTTTTCCCTCTTTGAGTCAATACTGATGAGAGTAAGATTCACTCAATACCCCTCACCCACCCTTCCTTCTCTCCCTCCATTGTAATCCTTTTTGCCCCTCTTCGTGTGAAATCATTTACTTCATTCTACCTCTCCCTTCCTTCTGTACCCAGTGTACTCTGTGTTCTAATCCCTTAATTATTTTTATGTTATTCCCTCACATTCTTCTTATACCTGTACCCTCTGTCTATCTATATTCTTTCTAGCTGTACTATAAGTGGTGCAATTTTTTAAGAATTATACGTATCATTTACCCATGTAGAGATGTGAACAGTTCACCTCCATTGAATCCTTCATGTTTTCTTTTCTTTTTTACCTTTTTAGACTTCTCTTGGGCCTTGATGTTAGAGATCTAATTTTTTGTTCAATTCTGATTTTCTTATGAAAATTTGAAATCCTACTATTTCTTTAAATGATCATTTTTTCCCTTAATGTATTAGGCTCAATTTCACTACATAAGTGATTCTTGATTGTAGTCCTAGCTCCTTTGCCTTCTGGAATATCATATTCTCTGATCCTTTGATGTTGCAGCTACTAAGTTCTGGTAATCCTGATTTTGGCTCCCCAATATTTGAATTGTTTCTTTCTGGCCACTTGCAGAATTTTTTTCCTTGACCTGATAGTTCTATAATTGGCTATAATGTTCCTTGAAGTTTTTATTTTGGGATCTCTTTTCTGAGGTGATCAGTGAATTCTTTCAATGCCTATTTTGCCCTCTGGTTCCAGGATATCAGGGCAGTTTTCCTTGATAATTTCTTAAAAGATGCTGTCCAGGTCTTCCTCTTGATTATGGCTTTCAGACAGTCAAATGGTTCTGACATTGTCTCTCCTGGATCTATTTTCCAGGTCAGTTGTTTTCCCAATGAGGTATTTTACATTTCCTTCTACTTTTTTCATTCTTATGAATTTGTTTTATTGATTCTTGATATGTCATAGAATCATAAGCTTCCAAACTTTTAAGGTGTTATTTCCCTCAGCTTCTGTACTTCCTTTTCCATTTGGCCAACTGTACTTTTAAAGAGATTTTTCAATAGATTTTTGTATCTCATTTTCCATTTGGATAATTCTATTTTTTAAGCAATTGTTTTCTTTTTCCAAGCTGTTGACTCTTTTTTTCGTAACTCTCTTGAATCACTCTCATATATTTTCCCAATTTTTCTTCTACCTTTCTTGTCTGATTTTTAAATTCCTTTTTGAGCTCTTCCATGTGTTCTTTCTGGGCTTGAAATGACTTCTCATTTTTCTTTGGGTTTTGTGCATAGGTATTTTGACACTGTTGTACTCTTCTGAGTTTGTGTCTTGGTCTTCCCTGTCACCATTAATAACTTTCTAGGGTCAGATTTTTTTTGTTGTTTCTTGCTCACCTTTTTGGCCTTTATCCCTTTTAAATTTGAACTCACTGCCAAAGTGGAAGAGGCACTGCCTCAGGCTTCTTGTGCCAGGGGCTGCAGGTACTGGCAGTTCACCTGATGCTGTACTGATATTGTCCTGAGGCCCACAAGGGACCCTCGTATCTTTGCTAGGCTGATGGGGATGGTAGGGAGTGGCTGGTGCTGCTGGAGGCCATAGATGTCTGGCAGCTTACCTGGTGCTGAACTGGTATCTGGCATGTGCCGTGGCCAGTTAGGTGTTTTTGTGTTTCCTTGGAGCTATACTGAAGCATATGGAGATCTGGCTGCCTGAGGCTACACTGAAGGATGTTGTGGTTCTCAGATATGGAGTCTGCCCATTACCCTGGCTTTGCTGAGGCATGTAAGGGGTCCTGGTATTGGCATTTGCCTACTCCATTGTACTGGGGATCAGAATCTCCCATAGGTTTGCTGAGGTGGGCCTTGCTGCTGGCTTGCTGAGAAGTTTCCTATCCTGAGTTGTGTTCCCCTGTCACCTGATTTAGACCTTTCTTGCCAATCTTCCAAGGTTCTGGGATAAAATATTTTTTCACCCTGTCTTTTTGCTAGTCCTGCTGTTCCAGGATTTGTTTTGAGTGCTATTTTATGGTTGTTTAGAGGTGAACATGGGAGAGTTATGGTGATTTACTGCTTATTCCACCATCTTAGCTACCGGAAGTACATCCACCCCACCCTCTCTTCTTAGCCCTCAATGGGACATTAAAGAAACTGGTATTACAACGTTAAGTTGTTCTCTTCATGGACTCTTAGAGGCCCTTTACTATCTCCATCCAATTTACTGGATATAAATCACTCCTTGCTTTCACAAATCACAGAATGATACGATGATAAATCTAGAGATGAAAGGCATCTCAAATTGTCATTTTTCTCTATTTTCAACATTCATCGTTCAAAATACACCCATGTGAAATAAAAATCCCTCCTTGGAACAGATGTTATCTCTGAAAAGCCCTTGCTTCATTCCATTTGCATCATGCTAGTCAAGCCATCAAACCTCTGCCTTTGTGCACAATTAAAAAGTCAATTGAATCAGATATACTTCTCCGTTTCTGCTCACCCCCTCTGTGTCATTCCATTCTCTGTTTTCAGTAATTATTGAAAAATAAAAATCTTGCTTCAAATCACTTTTGACATGTTGTATTATTGCTTCCAACTATTCATTTGACAGCAAGGTTGCTTTGGAAGCAAAATAACATCTCTGCTGAGTTGATCGCTAAATGGAAGCTCTATAATGAAGTCTAATGAGGGACTGGCACATGAGCAGAGTGACCCTGATAAAACTCCCCATGTGGACAAAGCTAAGGACCCTGCCTTAGAGAGAGAGAAAAAAAGAAAATAGTATTTTGGTCTGTATTCAGACTCCACCAGTTCTTTCTCCGGAGGATCATAACAATGTGTGATGGAAATGACTTGCAGAGTCTTTGGTTCATAAACAGACATTCCATCACTGCTTCTAGTCTGCTAACTACGTGGTGGCTGTTGTTGAATCATTTTTTGGTTGTGCCCAACTCTTCCTGATCCCACTTAGGGTTTTCTTGGCAAAGATACTGGCGTGGCTCACCATTTCCTTCTCCAGATCATTTGACAGATGAGGAAACTGAGGCAGAGTTAAGTGACTTGCCCAGATAGTAAGTGTCCGAGGCTACATTTGAACTCACAAAGAGGCATTTTCCCAACTAGGCCCAGCACTCTATCCGCTGTGTATCCTAGCTGACCAGCCACATGATGGACAGCAGCCTTTGTGATTATAGCTCCAGAACTGTAACTGGGTGCACCTTCAAGAGGTCTTAGTTGGCCTCAACTCTCTCAGTGGATTACTGATCTTACTTTGATTCCTTCCTGATGACTTCTAAAGAGAGATAACTTTACAAAAGAGAGAGATCCTAGGCTTTCTCACTCTGACAACAATATGTGGCCACATGAAAACAGTCCTAACTCCTTTGTCTCAGCATTTGTTCTTCCCTTTTAAATGAAGAAAGTTGGGAGCTATGAACCTAGTGAGTTTTGAAAGGTCAGGAGAGCAAGCCATCCAGGTGTCCAAGGAGGCTGGATGGTTGGATTACTGTCACTGATCTTTAAAATACTGTGGAGCGTGGAAGAGGTGCTATAGGATTAGAGAAGGAAAAATGCTGCCCTTATTTTCAGAAAATGGGAGAGGAGCCAGAGAAAAGAACGCTGTGTTTATCATATTAAGTGGCGATGACTGGACTAGGAAGACAAAAAGGAAGGCACCAGTGAGGGAAAAGTAGTATTGGTTCCCTGGGATATGGTACCAATTCCCTGATGTATTTGAGACCTAGAGTAATGCCCAGCTACATGCACACACAGACACACACACACATACACATACATGCACGCATACATGCGCACACACAGATGCATGCATGCACACACACACACCTCTCAGCAAATAGGAGTTTTTACAGAGCTTGAAAGAATGCAGGATGTCCTGGTAAAAAGAAAATTTCATAACACAATTCCAAATTGCTTCTCAGAACAGTTAGACCAATCCACATTTCTCCCAACGAAGCGTTAGTATTTCTTCCTTTTTATATTTTAATGGAGTCTGTAAAAACAGCACAGTCAAAGCTGAGAATAATGAACTGTAAGAACTCCAGTCCATGACATAATGGTTTCAGTCTTGGGAACTTAGCAACGAGGAAGCCCTCAAGTGTCATTCAAAGAAACCTGGGAAATATAGAGTATATATTCAATGAGAATCAGAATACCAACAAAATTAAAATTTTGAGATGAGGAAGTGTAAAAGGGAGGACAAGATTGAACTCGCAAAATTTTTGTGAGGATTAAATGATAACACATGTGAAGCCCTTTGCACTCCTTATTGTGCTATATAAATGTTTGTTATTATTGTTACTATAGTGAAATAATCTGATCCATTTCAGAAGGAAAGATCTGGGGTCAGGACTTCACTATGGGACCTCTACTATGGCAAGGGGCCTTCCTCTTGAGCCTCAGTTTCCTAATCTGTTGCTTGTAGTACCTACATGATGGAGCTGTTGGGATGGATGACTGAGGACATTTTATGTGTGTATACAAACATATGGAATCTATATGAATACGCACATAAACATATATACACATACATATATACATGTGTATGTATATATAAATACACACATACATCCCTTGCTTACCCTGCAGCCCTAGATTAATGTGTGTTGTTATGGTTTCTTTTGTTCCAGTTTTTTTTTTACTTAGCTATTTTTTTCTATCTTTTTTTAACATTTAACCAAAATGAATTTAGTGAACAATAGGATGAAAAAATATGGCATCAGTGTAGGTGGATGAATCTCCTCTTCATTTCCAAAATAAGACAGGTATGTTGACTTGCTTTGAAACCAGAAGCCTGTCAAGCCAAAGGAGTTCTTTCTCTTTGTGGTGTGGATTTTTAATGCCTTAAATAATTAGGAAGCTGTGTCAGTGTTTTGAGCCATAGTTCCCTGGACCAATGACATTCTGCCACCACCACCACCACCATTCCCACTGCAAAAAAGAAATTTTTTTTAAAAAAGAAATTCTTGGAACAAATATACATAGCCAGGCAAAATAAATAATTGCATTTGCCATGCCCAAAAACGTGTGTATTGTTCTGCACCTTGAGGGAATTGTGGAAACTGAGCAAATCATACCGATTCCCTCTTGTGACTCAGTTCTGGACCTAGCTCAGTTCCTCTTCTATTCAATTATGGGTCTACTCCAATTTCTGCTTTGCGAGAAAACCTTATTCAATTGTGGAAATTGTAAGAAAACTTTATTGCATTGTTTGAACCTAGCCCCATATGACTGGGAAGCTGAACCATCTCTACCTGTTACTTAGATACCCTTAACTAAGGACCTAGGTTATGCTGTCCAGAAATCCAGTCAAATCTGAAGACTGATGCAAGAAGATTTCTCCCAGTTACACATCTCAAGCAATTCATATGCCTTATCTGAAAACTGGCCACATACTAGTCAATCAGTTACAGTTTCTTTGTTCTTTTGATTGAATGAAAATACTGGGTGGGGGGAGCAGGACACCTCTTTTTCTGATTTCGTTCTTCTCCCTCTCAACTCTCAAAACTCACTAATCCCTCTCCTAACTTGGAAAGCCCCTAATCTTTCCTCCAATAAGAAATCGATTACTTAATCTTGTATCTTAGTTGATATCCTGTTAATTGCTTGCTTTTAATGCATAAAAATCTGTATTTGGGGTCCAATGCCAAGCTGAGGAGAGCTGGTCCCAATTTGTTATGCAATTGACATGCATTGTAAATATGCTTGGAAACTCAAACCTTTGTTTCCTTAGTTATTTCATATTTCACACACACCACCCTCACCTCCCCCTGCCCCCCACACACAGTTTTTGGCAAGCCAGCCAGATTAAGAAAAACCTCCATCCCCTGGGACAGCATCTTAGCTTCATGAAAGACTGTTCCAGAGGTAGTACTCCTCCTCTCTCCCCACACTGCCAGGGGAGGTTTACCCCCACTTCTGAGAATGGTTTACTCTATCTTGCTTGGGAAGAGTTACTCACTTGAAAGGAATGATGGATTCTGGTAATAGAAAAATACTGGATACACCTTTTCAGGGAACTTTGGGTTCTGGTAATAGCAAAATATCAAAACATTCCTTCTTGGATAAAATTTTCTTTTGGTGTGACACCAGGAGAAGATCACACTGTTAAACTGACACTCTCTTAGGGAAATTCTTATTGGCCGGGGACTTCCCATATAGGAGTGGAGGGGGTGACTAAAAGATAGAGCTCTCAAATTGTGTTAAAATATGTAAAAATCAAAATGGGTCCCAAAAATGGCCTGAAGGGAGGATTTTAATTACTGCAAGTGTTGGAAAATTGTACTCACTAACTTTTTCTGTCTTAAAATTTTGTCTGTGTTCCCAAGTCTTTGTAAAATGCTCAGGAAAAAAAATTGTGTTCTGTTTAGTGTTGTTTGTAGATTCTGCTACCTTAAAAGATTTTAAAGGGGAAAATGGAGCTAGCCATAAAGACTGCCACAAAAAGCTGCAGCCAAAGATTTTAATATGCTGGGGAAGATTAATGAAGTTCCATATTTGAAGCAGTTCTCTGAGTTTTCTGTAATCTTATGCTAAACTCTCTGTCCCAGTAAGCAGGACTAACTCTACTATAGGCTTTCAGCAAGAGATTAGATTAAGAAAAAAAATCCTGCAAGATACTTTCCATCATTTGACCCTGGCTACATTGGGATTACAGAGGAAAAAGTCAGATCATCAAAAAAGGAAAACTTTTTCCTGATTTGTAGGAAATTTGTAGGCATGATAAATAAATTGGAGATTGCTTAATAAATTGGTGTGCTCAGAAGCATAAACCTTTGTTTCCTCAGTTATTTCAGGTTTTAACAGCCATGACCTTGAATTCACCCTCTGTAAAGATGTCAAAGTTATTTGGGGATGCAAAAAAAGGGCAAAAACAATCTTGGCCTTAGGAAGACAACATGCAAAAAACTATGTACAAACAAGATATGCATAGATAAATGGGATAATCAAAGAGGCACTAGTTATTAAAGGAGATCAAGAAAGGCATTCTGTAGAAGGTGGGATTTGGGCTGGAATTTCAAGGAAGACTGGGCAGACAAGAGGCAGGGAAAAGGAAGGAAAGAATTCCAGGCATGGGCGACAGCCAGTGAAAATGCACAGAGCTAGGAGATGGCGTGTGAAACAGCAAGGAGGCCAGTGTCACTGGGTCACAAATTGTGTAGGGGAGCATGAAGTACAAGAAAATTAGAATGGTAGAAAAAAGGTTAGGTTTTGAAGGGCTCCAAATGCCAAACAGAATTTTACAATTGATTGTGGAGGTCATAGGGAGCTACTGGATTTTATTGACTGTGCTTGGGAGAGAGAAGAGGATAATATAATCAGACCTTTGCTTTAGGAGAATTGTAACAGGTAGGCCAATCAGCAGACTATTATATTAGTCCAGGTGTGAGGTGATGAAGGCCTGCACCAGGGTGATGGCAGTGTCAGAAGAGCAAAGGGGGAAGATACATACATACATACATATACATATACATATATATTTACATATATATGTATACATATACATATATTTACATATATATGTATACATATATATGAGAAATATAATGAAAATAAGATCAAAAAAGTAGTCTAGGTTAACTAGAACATAGAACAAGTAGTAATAGTTTTGTGAAGATCTTTGGGTTTGGGACATTAAATTTTACTAATTAGGCAACAGAGAGACACTGAAGTATTTTAGTAGCTGAATGACATTATTATAATGGAAGATTAGTGATAATAACAACTGACATTTATATGCTTTGAGGTTTGGAAAACACTTAATATTGAAGCAGAGGCTGAAACCCACATCACATGTGAGGGGATGGATAGGCTCTCAGGGGATATCTCACAGTGTGTGCACCTGAGTGTAATGTTAATGGAATAGAAGGATCTTCCCCATCCATTAATAGGCGCATGTGACCTGCTTTGAGCTCTGACCCAACTGTAATACCTCCTGAGTCACATAGAACCCGCTGGGGGAGGAACTTTCCTAAGAAGAACTTGCTTAAAGGGAAAGCTTGCTTATGGGCAGGATTGCTTGCAGGAAGACTTTCATACCTTTTGGTACTAAGCTAATTTGGCACTGAGTCACAAGGGTTGTGATGCCTTCTGGCTCTGAGAAGTGTATATATATTTTGAGGTTGGTATTTTGCTTTGGGGGTTCGCTTATGAGAAAGACTTGAGATTCCCTGGATGGGACTCTGAGTAGCCATATGTTCAGATCCACCACCACTACCACCACCCCACCACCCCCAACTACTCAGATGTGTCTGTTCTCCCCCATCCAGTGGTATATGTAGGTGGTTGTATTACTTTGATCAGACAGCTCTAGCCCTGTCTGTTGGTCTTTGTGTTAATTCCTCTGCTTGTTATTTTCTCCACCTTCAGGGTGCTGACCTTTCTCCTGAACTAGTGAATGTAATTAAAGATTGTTAACCCCTTTAAAAGCTCTCTTTCCTTCAAAAGCAGATCAAAGATCCTGTGCTAGCAGGCCATCCTGGATGTGCCAGGGCACTTGCTGTCACACTGAGCTCCCCAGGCAATTTCTGGGGCATATCTGGGTGCTCCCTTGTTTCCCTTGCTCTTTGAAAATGGCTAGAGGGAAGGGTGCAATGTCAATTAAAAAGAAGGGGAGGCATCCATCTCATTCTTATGCTTTGATTCTCCCATTTAACAAGAAGCCATCCCTCACTAGACCTTCAAAGAAGGCAAGGGAAGAAGTGACACCCTCCCCCCCAACTCTGATTGCATGGTAACTGCTCCTCCATAGCAGCTAAAGAAGGACTCTGCAAGGTAGCTAGATTCTGGTCCTCTGACTACCTCTTCTGATTTGTGTTTCTTTGCCACTCTGAGTTGAGCCTTTTGGCAATGGGCTTTGGTGCTTCAGGAGTTCCTGCATTCCTAAATTGGTGTGGGAAGGGGCTTATTTTCACTGACTACAATGATTCTTAGTGGAGAAACTGACTCGCACAGGATAAGCTCAAGCCCTGACCTGGCTTCCCAAAAGACAAAGACCCGTAGGCAATATTCTGGGGAGTACAAAGCCAAGGTAAAATGTAAAATACTTATTTAAAAGTTATTTAGAAGTCCCACAAACTGCATCATGTCTTGATGTTTTAAGTATTAATTTACTGGTAGAAAATAGTACTATTTATGAGATATTGCTTCTTGTTTATGTTGGGTTTTTTCTGTCATGGAGATCCTGTAGCTCTCATGTGTTTTGAGCATATCTTTTGGGTAAAGGAAAAAAAATAGGACAGCTGTCCTATACTTGTTCTACATTGTACATTGTTATTTTCTACTCCCTGCTTTTTAGGGACACTTCAGATATGAATAAAAAAACCTAAGCTTTAAGTAACTTATTTTCCTTAGGACTCCAGGGTTAGGGTGTAAAAAATCAAAGAGTAGCTTTTAAAATAGCCTAACCTTCTGTTTAGGTGGCCAGCTTCCCCCAGGACTGAACCCAGTCTGCTCACGTATAGGATCATTCAAGGGCTCCTCCCTTAGCGGTAAGGAAGAGAGTTCAGTGCCCTAGCCCCATGGACCCACGGGATATCATGTCAAATCTCTACTACTCCTTTCCTCTCTTTGCTGCCATCTATTGAATTTAGGTGAGATGAGGTGCTTCCTCTCCCTCTCACCTACATAGCTTAGAGTGGAGCTAAGCTTTAGCTTTTTTTGAAAGGCTAGACCCTAAAACATCTAGTCATTATGCTAGGGAAAGGGATGAAGTGGCTTTCTCTCCATAAGGTGAAAAAGACCCATCCACTTAAAAAGTGTTGGACTCCAGAGGCCAAGCTCTTTTGAAACAAAAAATAATCCATCATGTAATTCAAATAGAAAGACGGTCAGTACATCTTTTGAAATTCCTTCCTTCTGCTAGCATGATTGATAGCTCTGGCCCAAGTCTCTTATCTGACTTAGAGTTAAGCAATCCTTTTAAATCCTCTTTAATCCCTATGGGAATCCTCTATCCCCCAAACCCATTTCAGGAACCTTGACCCAAAAGAACTACTCACAAGAACTGCATGCAAACTGAGCCCCCAGTATCATCTTTGGAAAGTCATGTCAACAAACCTAAACAATAATAAAAGTAAGTGAAGGGAAGACCTTTATCCTCCACCCTCCTGCTTCCCACTCTCCACTCTTATCATTATTTTGTACATATGACCTTTGGCAATGAATTTCTCAAGTCTTAAGCTGCCTTAAACTTGTATAAATAAAAATTTAAAATAATAAAAGTTTAATAGAAATCACTCTTCCCAAAAGGAAGAGAAACATCCTCACAATAACTAGAAAGAAATGAAAACCACAACAAAAAGATTTTTTAGCTAATTACATTCAAAATGGACACATTATCACAGATAATAATAATGGTGATTATTTTTTTAACTTACTGATGGGTGGGTCATGTATATTAATCTATAGAGTGTTGATTGACCATGATGCTGTATACCAAGGGAGATACCAGAAAATATAAAATATAGTCCTTGATCTCAAGAAACTTTCAGAAAATAATTAAATGATATATTGTGTGATACTGGTTAAAGTCAGAGCCAATGGAAACTTTGCTGAAGATAAATCCTGTGTTTATGGTTCTGGAATCAAATCAAAAATAAATATATCCTTTGATGGGGGAGAATTGGGAAAAACTACACAAAACAGGAAAATGACATCCAATGCTCGTACAATCGAAACTGAATATGTGGCCAGCTTCTGACATCACTGGATAGATGATAGAACTGATTATTTCATTTCTCTCTGAAACCTCAAGGATGTATAATGGCTAGTAGATAGTGGATGGTTAATAAATGCTTGCTATATTTAATTTGGATCTACTAGAAGAGACACTAACAAATAATACATCACATAATTGCATGAACTATAGAAAAGACAGTAGCATGAGATGGAAAGGACACTAGACTTGGAACTTTCTACATCTGTTCAATAATGATAGCTGAGATTTATGCAGTGCTTTAAAGTTTTCCAAGAACTTTTCATACATTATCTCATGTGAGCCTCACAACAACACCATCAAGTAAGTATTATTATTCCTTTTTTATAAATAAGGAAACTGAGTCTCAGAAAAGTCAATGACTCATGCAGGATTATATAACTAGAACCCACATCTTCTTGACCCTAGGATCAATAGTCTGTCCGCATTGAAATATGGTCTCTCTGCTTAGTTTTGTCAATTACAAACTGTGTGACCCTGGGTGAGTCACTTAACTTCAGTCTCCATTTTCTCATCTGTTAAATGGTGATAACACTTGTGTTCCCTACTTCACAGAATTGTCATGAGAAAGGTCCTTTGTGAATGATAAACCCCACATAGTGAATGTGAGTAATAATTAAAGTCACCCTTTAAGTATACAATGCAAACCTAGCTCCCAAGTTTCTGGTGAAAACATAATCATGACAATTCATTGATAGGAGACTTGAATGAGTCTTTTACTCTTTCACCAGGCTAGGTGGTTATAAGATAAACATAATAAGACTTATGCTGCATATTATTTAGAATAAATAACTTGGGCTACCAGGTAAGATGTTTTGACAGTAGCTCATAATTGCATAGTGCTTTAAAGTTTATTAAATAAAGTCCATGCTGGATTTGGCAGCCAATTCAGAATCAGTGCCCCGAGGAGTGAGGAAGAACCCAGCCCAGTTGTAGCTGAGACAAGGACTCATCTGGCAGTAATGAATGTCACATTTGGACATTAACTTGGTAGGCCCATAACAATGCAGAAATTTTGTTAAGCCTGAGCCCACTCTCCCTCCATACCAAGGCAGTACCTGGGATAATGCGCTACTGAGGGGCATCATGGTAAAGATATATTCTGAGCTTTTTGTGACTCATAGTGCTAAAAGAGACCATTGCACCATATATCTAGAGCTAGAAGCCAACGGTTTTTTAAAGTTTTAATTGAAGGTAACGATTCAATAAAAAGATGGGATAAAGAATGGAATGAGAAGAATTTTGTCTTAATAAAGCAATATGAAATATGTATCATCAATGACGCTTTCATTTTTAAAAATAACGCCTAAAGCATAAAGTGGAATATTAGAAAATAGTTGTACAAGTAGATTTCATTAAAGCTTACAATTATTCTCCCCCAGGGATGTTTAGCAGGAATTTAGAAAAATAATAAAGAAAAGTAAGTGCACAGAGGTTAAGAAAACTGGCATGCAAATGTTTATAGAACTCAAGCTGAGGTTTTCTATTGAAACAAGAGCTAGAAAGGATCTCAGACACCATCTTATACAACCCCCTCATTCTGTCGATTAGAAAACTAATGCCCAGAGCACATTTGCCATTTTGTTATGTGGTTATGCAGAAGACCATAATTATAATATGGTCTCTCTACTTAGTGTTGTCAATTACAATCTGTGTGACCCAGGGTGAGTCATTTAACTTCAGTCTCTGCTTTCTAATCTGTTAAATGATGATAATACTTATATGTCCCCTACTTCACAGAATTGTCATGAAGAAAATCCTTTGTGAATGATAAACCCCACATAGTGAATGTGAGTTCTAAATTAATTGCACAGTTATGCAGGAGACCATATTATAAGAAACTGACACTTGTCACAGTAGATTTGTTAATATTTTTACATAAAAATTACTGTTTAAATTCTAAACAGAATTTTCTCAGGATTAGTTTAAAAATGATCTGAACCGTAATTTTGACATCCATATATAGGAACATAATTAGTTCTGCTATTAAGAATTTGTTTCCCGGGGGCAGAGCCAAGATGGCGGCTGGTAAGCAGGGACTAATGTGAGCTCCATACTGAGTCCCTCCAAAAACCTATAAAAAATGGCTCTGAACGAACTCTAGAATGGCAGAACCCACAGAACAGCAGAGGGAAGCAGGGCTCCAGCCCAGGACAGCCTGGATGGTCTCTGGGTGAGGTCTATTCCACACGGAGCCGGGAGCTGGGAACGGAGTGGAGCAGAGCCCAGCCTGAGCGGTGTGGAACAACCAAACTTGGAGTCGGGCAGATGGGGCCCCTAGCGCCCTGAATATGTGAGCTGCAGCAGTTACCAGACTCCTCAACCCACAAACACCAAAGACTGCGGAGAAGGTTAGTGGGAAAAGCTGCGGGAGTGGAAGGAGTTCACGGTTCGGCTTCCAGCCCCGGGGGCAGCGGAGGTGGGGCAGCTACAGTTGCTGCTGCTTCTGGCCCCAGGCCCACCTGGTGGGAGAAATTAAGTGACTGATCAGAGCAGGAGTGCACAGCCTGCTAAAGATCTAAGCCCAGCCCGGGCTGGGGGTTCTTGGGGAAAGAGGAGTGCTGGTATGACAGAGCTGGCACCTCGCCCCCAAACGTGGAACATAGAACTCATTAGTCTACAAGCAGTCATACCCCACTGAAAAACTCAAGGGTCAAGTTACTTGGTTGGGAATATGGCCAGGCAGCGAAAGCACACCCAGATTCAGTCTCAGACTTTGGATTCTTTCTTTGGTGACAAAGAAGACCAAAACATACAGCCTAAAGAAGACAACAAAGTCATAGAGCTTACAACAGAAGCCTCCAAGAAAAACATGAACTGGTCTCAGGCCATGGAAGAGCTCAAAAAGGATTTGGAAAAGCAAGTTAGAGAAGTAGAGGAAAAATTGGGAAGAGAAATGAGAAGGATGCAAGAAAACCATGAAAAACAAGTCAATGACTTGCTAAAGGAGACCGCCAAAAATACTGAAAAATATACTGAAGAAAACAACACCTTAAAAAATAGACTAACTCAAATGGCAAAAGAGCTCCAAAAAGCCAATGAGGAGAAGAACGCCTTGAAAGGCAGAATTAGCCAAATGGAAAAGGAGGTCCAAAAGACCACTGAAGAAAATACTACTTTAAAAATTAGATTGGAGCAAGTGGAAGCTAGTGACTTCATGAGAAATCAGGATATTATAAAACAGAACCAAAGGAATGAAAAAATGGAAGACAATGTGAAACATCTCCTTGGAAAAACCACTGACCTGGAAAATAGATCCAGGAGAGATAATTTAAAAATTATTGGACTTCCTGAAAGCCATGATCAAAAAAAAGCCTAGATATCATCTTTCAAGAAATTATCAAGGAGAATTGCCCTGATCTTCTAGAGCCACGGGGCAAAATAGAAATTGAAAGAATCCATCGATCGCCTCCTCAAATAGATCCCAAAAAGTAATCTCCTAGGAATATTGTCGCCAAATTCCAGAGCTCCCAGATCAAGGAGAAAATACTGCAAGCAGCCAGAAAGAAACAATTTGAGTATTGTGGAAACCCAATCAGAATAACCCAAGATCTGGCAGCTTCTACATTAAGAGATTGAAGGGCTTGGAATGCGATATTCCGGAGGTCAATGGAGCTAGGATTAAAACCTAGAATCACCTACCCAGCAAAACTGAGTATCATGCTCCAAGGCAAAATATGGACTTTCAATAAAATAAAGTACTTTCAAGCTTTCTCAGTGAAAAGACCAGAACTGAATGGAAAATTTGACTTTCAAACACAAGAATCAAGAGAAGCATGAAAAGGTAATCAAGAAACAGAAATTGCAAGGGACTTACTAAAGTTGAACTGTTTTGTTTACATTCCTACATGGAAAGATGACATGTATGATTCACGAGACCTCAGTACTAGGGTAGTTGAAGGGAATATGCATATATATATATATGTTTATGTATATATATAAGTGAATGTGTATGTATGTATATATCTATGTGTATGTGTATGTATGTATATATATGTGTGTGTGTGTGTATGTATGTATATATATATGTATGTAAAAGAGAGAGAGCAGACACAGGGTGAGTTGAAGATGAAGGGAAGATATCTAAAAGAAATAAAATGAAATTAAGGGATGAGAGAGCAACATACTGAGAGAGGGAGATAGGGAGAGATAGAATGGGATGGATTATCTCGCATAAAGGTGGCAAGAGGAAGCAGTTCTATGGGAGGAGGGGAGAGGACAGGTGAGGGGGGAATGAGTGAACCTTGCTCTCATCAGATTTGGCCTGAGGAGGGAATACCATACATACTCTGTTAGGTATCTTACCCCACAGGAAAGAAGAGGGAGGAAGATTAAAAAAAAATAAACGGGGGGGGATGATGGAGGGGAGGGCAAATGGGGGTGGAGGTAATCAAAAAAAACACTTGGAAAGGGGACAGGGTCAAGGGAGAAAATTCAATAAAGCGGGATGGGTTGGGAAGGAGCAAAATGGAGTTAGTCTTTCACAACATGAGTAGTGTGGAAGGGTTATACATAATGATACACATGTGGCCTAGGTTGAATTGCTCGACTTCTTAGGGAGGGTGGGTGGGAAGGGAAGAGGGGAGAGAATTTGGAACTAAAAGTTTTAAAAACAGATGTTCAAAAAAAAAAGTTTTTCATGCAACTAAAAAATAAAATACACAGGCAATGGGGCGTAGATATTTATCTTGCCCTACAAGAAAGGAAGGGAAAAGGGGATGAGAGGGGAGGGGAGTGATAGAGGGGATGGCTGACTGGGGAACAGGGCAACCAGAATATATGCCATCTTGGAGTGGGGGGGAGGGTAGAAATGGGGAGAAAATTTGTAATTCAAACTGTTGTGAAAATCAATGCTGAAAACTAAATATGTTAAATAAATAAAATTTAAATTAAAAAAAAGAATTTGTTTTCCTCAACATTGGAATGAATTAATAGATCACTTGTGACCCATTGCAAAAAGTTTTTCCCCTGAAGGAAAAGATTTATGATAACAGATGAAATTTATTGTATTTTATTAAATATGTACTATGTGCTTTTGTGTAAACACTGAAAAATATAGTCATACCTCATAATTAACTTGCAGCTTTTTTCTATAGTACCATTTTCTTTGGCAATGGGCAATTACATTGTTTTGTTTTTCTTCGCAGGTTTTTTTCTTCCTAAAAAGAGGGGGAAAGCTACTTGAGCGTTGTCCATTCTTGTTTCACTAAAACCCTCAGCTTGAGTTCTACAAACATTTGAATGCCAGCTTTGTTAACCTTTGTGCTTGTGTGTACTTACTTTTCTCGCTCTTTATTCTTTTTCTAAATTCCTGGTAAACATCTTTGTGGGACAATAACTGTTTAAGCTTTAATGAAATCTACTTTTAGAACCACTTTATGCTTTAGATGTTGTTTATCTTTAAAAATGAAAAAGTTATTGATGATACATATTTCATATTGCTTTACTAAGACAAAATTCTTCTCATCCCATTCTTTATCCCATACTTTTATTGAATTGCTACCTTTAATTAAAACTTTTTAAAAATTGGCTTATTTTGATCATTCTCTAAATGTAGGTTATGGCCAACTGAATGTCTTGAATTAAAATGAAATGTAAAGTTCTGTTATTTACCACATTTTGAGTTTGACTGAGCTGGGGAAAATTCAACAAAATAGGATATTATAGGACATTTATGAAAAGCCTTCCTTGGAAGGAGAAATCACTTCTACATTCATTGTCAATGTGTATAGCTTATTAAATGAAAGCAATGATGAGATGCGAATCTTTTATGTGTGTATTATATATGTATGTGTGTGTTGTGCATATTACTGTTGAGTTTTAGAAATTTCATATATATATATATATATTTACATAAATATATATTTAAATACTGAAGACCAATCATACAGTAATGGGCAGTACTAGTGCAGTAACTTTTAAAATAAAATAACACTAAAATTGTTTTTTGAAAATGTGGTAGAGCTGGAATTTTAACTGTCTCCAAGTTCAGTACTCTTTCTGAAACTAAAGAGAATACTGTGAATGTGCCCAAATGTCAATGAAATAGAGGAAGTCAAAGATTTTTCAAGTTTTTATGTTGGTAGAATAAATCACCAGCCAATTAGCAGGATACCTGCTCTTTGGTATTTGGTCAATTCAGCTGTAGCTATTGGCAATTGTGTGTATGTAGGACGTAGTATTCTCTAAACTTCACCTCATCACCTGTCCTAGGGGAACCAACCACAATAGTCAGGAAGCAGTGGTGGTTGCCCTTGCTGTTTTAATTACTGTCAGTTACTAGATAAAGCTATCTTAGTGAACATTACTGAGTAAGAAGCCCACAATTTGGGGTGTCCAGTTTACTCTTTGGAGCATGAGGCATATGATGAAAATATACGAGAATCAAGAGAAGCATTAAAAGGTAAACAAGAAAGAGAAATCATAAGGTACTTACTAAAGTTGAACTGTTTTGCTTACATTCCTACATGGAAAGATGTGTGTAATTCATGAGACCTTTCTCAGTATTAGGGTAGTTGAAGGAATATACATATACATATATGTATATATATATGTATGTATATATATATATATACATATATATATATATATATACATATATATATATAGACAGAGGGCACAGGGTGAGTTGAATATGAAGGGATGATATCTAAAAAAAATCAAATTAAGGGATGAGAGAGGAATATATTGAGAGAGGGAGAAAGGGAGAGATAGAATGGGGTAAATTATCTCACATAAAAGTGGCAAAAAAAAAGCAGTTCATTGGAAGGGAATAGGGGGCAGGTGAGGGGGAATGAGTGAATCTTGCTTTCATCAGATTTGACTTGAGGAGGGAGTAACATACACACTCAATTGGGTATCTTACCACACATGAAAGTAGGGGGAAGAGAATAAGAAAGTGGAGACAATATAAGGGAGGGCAGATAGGGGGAAGAAATAATCAAAAGCAAACACTTTTGAAAAGGTACAGGGTCAAGGGAGAAAACTGAATAAAGGTAGACAGGATAGGATGGAGGGAAATATAGTTAGTCTTTCACAACATGACTATTTATGGGAGTGTTTTGCATAACAATACATGTGTGGCCTATGTTGAATTGCTTGCTTTCTTAGGGATAGTGAGTGGGTGGGGAGGGAAGAGGGCAAAGAATTTCGAATTCAAAATTTTAAAAGAAGATGCTTAAAAAAAAAGTTGTTTTTGCATGCACCTGGGAAATAAGATATACAGGCAATGGGTCCTAGAAATCCATCTTGCCCTACAAGAAGGTAAGGGGAAAAGGGATGCAGAGTGAGGGAAAGTAGGGTGATGGAAGGGAGGGCTGATTGTGGAATGGGGCAATCAGATTATATGCCATCTTGGAGTGGGGGGAGGGTAGAAATGGGGAGAAAGTTTGTAACTCAAAATCTTATGGAAATCAATGCTGAAAACTAAAAAATATTAAATAATGAAGTGTGGAACAACAACACAAAAAAGATTATAGAATCTATTCCTGTCACAGAACTCTGGTTCTGTGACCCACCAAGTAATGACCCCAAGGACTCAAGCCATATTGCTCCCAAAGGACTGCAGAATTGCTGTATTTTCTTTCATTTGTGGGCTCAAGCCCTAGGAATGAATGTTTGCAATCCATCCCTTCCCATTGTGATTTATTTATATAATCTGTCTTCACTTTAGCCAGGTGGAATTCTGATCAGAAGAATTCCCAATTTGCAAAATTCAGACCTTGCTACAAGGTCATCTATCCCAACTCCATTATTTTACAGATAAGGGTGAGACCAAGAGAATTTAAATGACTTGCCCAAGGTCACATGCATAACAGTTAAACTAGAATTTGAAACCAGGTCCTCTGACTCCAAATCCAGGTCTCCTTTTTCTCTACCATGCTGCCTCTTGTACTCTATTTTACAAAATAGGAAACAAAGGCTCAGAGAATTTAAGTGATTTAACTTCGTTTCCAAGGTCACACTGCTAAGTGAGTATTGGAAGAAATCCATAAATTCAAATCCATTCATTATTCATTCATTTTTGCATAGTGATTTATGGTTACCTATACTGAGTCACTTGAACTATACAACAATCCTAAAAGGTAAAGAGTGCAAGTATGTAAAGAGGGTCCTCAAATCACTCCCCTCCATTTTAGCCTCAATAATTTAAACTAGGAGAGAACATGTCTCAATCACTTCTAGGCCTTAAACTAAGTCTAAATCATCTTTGTACTGTAATGACATCACACAAAACTTATATTCAGATGGGCCATGTTGGCCATGCTCAAGGGATCCTCTATAAATTATCAATCAAGTTGAAACATCGATTTCTAAAAATTTGAGAATGACTTCTAAGCACATCCCAGAGCAGGAACTAAGGGGAGGGAGAAGACAACATCAGCCTTGGCCAGTTCCCCTCTCTCCCCTATATGCTTTGGCCCTAGAAGCACCTTTGAAACTTCAAAAGATCTAAGGATATTAAACCTTTCATCTTCTCATCAGCATCCTTGTAGTCTCATTGTATCAGCTTATTGGAGTGCCTGGGTGGGGAGCCAAGGATAAACTATGCAAAGACTTACTGTGTTTATGGGGAACTTTACAAATACGCCCCCCCAGATGGAAGTAAAAGATTTCTAACATCTAGGAGCTGTGATTCACCCCATTTCCGCATGTGCTAACCAAACTTGAGTCTTTTCCCTGTACTCTTTATGTACTTGTGGGAGAGACTGTGACATTCTCAAGTGGGAGGAGGATCTTGCACTTCTTTATTGTACCACCTTAATAAATACCACTTTTAAAAAGCTATTTAAAACAGGCTAACTAAAATGATTCTCAACCGATAATATTGAGAGAGAGTAGCCAGCACACTAGCAGGGGCTCGAGCCAATGGCTTGAAAGAATTACCTCTGACTTCCCAACAGAAACAAACATTTATTAAGCACCAGACACTGTGATAAGTACTTTATAACTATTATCTCATTTGATCCTCAGGCAAAAACCCTAGGAGGAAGATGCTATTATTACCTACATTTTGTAGTTGAGGAAACTGAGGCAAAGTGACTTTCCTAGGGTCACAGAGCTAGTAAGTGTCTGAGCCAAATTTAAACTCAGATATTCCTGACACTGGGTCTATCAGTGAGAAGATGTCAAAAATCTCCGTGACCTATCTCATCGGTGGGAGTGGGAGCTGGGATAAGGCTATGTTTACAATCTGCATTTTACAGATATTGAACTTCAGTTTGGTGACGTATTGAAGGCGACATTGTCAGTGAGGAAAATGGCTTGGACACAAACTTGGGTTTTCCAAGGTCAGTGTTCTTCCTACACTATCAAACTGCCTCACACCCCATTATTATAATGAGGACATTGGCAAGCACAAGAGGATCAGAGTCCTCTCTGTTAGTATGATTATGAGAAGGATAAGGAATGCACTTGTGATTTCACTGGCATTGGGAACTCCCAGGTGAGGAAACCCCCATTACCTGTGCAGGTTGAGTAGAGCACATTGACTTGCCTAAGGTCACATAGCAAGCAACTTAAACTAGGCAAGAGTATATATCAGTTGTCAGAGTAGGGCTTGAACTGAGGTATTCCTGACCTGCTCTTTATCCACTATATCACACGGCCTCTATTTAATCATGAAGCAGAGAGAAATTCATTTTAAACAGATACAAGATTTAATTTCCACAAACAGACAGCAGGAGTTGGAATAGGAAATAACCAATAAACCAGAGAGAAAACCTGTGGAGAATACTTGCAACTATGGTAATGTTCTGTCACTGGCTCATTGCATCACAGTTGATGTGTCCCAATTAGGAATAATTCCAGAAGTGTGTAACACATGCCATCCAAATCTAGAACAGATGCATTAACCATGGGAGCTCCACTTTGAAATGTGACTCTCTACAGTCATATTCAGTGGGACCAAATTTTGGTATTTCACATTGGAGATGAAAGCAGACCTGGGAAAACATCACAGGGCCAGAAGCAGAGCTATTTTCAGTAGACTAGACTACTCATCACCAAGAAAGTATTCCAGGGCCTAGGGATAAAAATAGCAGGGAAGTAAAGCAGAAAACCACTTTAAAGTAAGAAAGGAATCACATTAATGAACATGTTATAGTAGTGTACTTGAAATGGACTCAATATCATAGACATTACTGCAATCAGGAAATAGAAGCACAAGGGAGTAATGCGCTGGGTAACTTAAGTAGCACAAGAAGTCCTTATTAAGTGGTGGGTTTCTTTATTCACTGTGGAGGGCAAGAGAATTCAGAGTTTGTTGAAAATCTCTTTTCCTCCATTCCTTCCTTCTATCATTCCTTCTTTCCTTCCTTAATTCCTTGCTACATTCATTCCTCCGTTCCTTTCTTTCCTTCCTTTCTTCCTCCCTCCCTCCATCACTTCCTTCCTTTTCTTTTTTCTCTCCCTTCCTTCCTAGCTTTCTTCTTTCCTCCTTTTCTTTCTTTCCCTTTCTTTCTTCCTTTGCCTTTCTTTCTTTCTTTCTTTCTTTTTTTCTTTCTTTCTTTCTTTCCTTTCTTCCTTCCTTCCTTCCTTCCTTCCTTCCTTCCTTCCTTCCTTCCTTTCTCTTTCCTTTTGTTTTCTTTCTTCTGCCAAACCAAAATAGAAATTACTGGAAAGCATCATTTTCCAACTTCCTGCTGTGGAATGACTCAGAAAATTACGCAGGCTTGGAAGTGATTGGTTTTGCCTAAAAGCATTAATGTCTTAGTTGGAAAAAAGAACATACAAGAAGGAAAGACCCAAGGGAAAGAGAATGACCAAGTGGGGAGCCCAATACATAAGGAAACATGGACACAGAAATACAGTTTGATTTGATTCAGTGTAATTCAGCAAGCATTTATTAAATGCCCAGTTATGTGCAATGCTCTAAACCCCAGTTTCCTTCCTTATATGTAAAATGGGAAAGAAGTGGATCAAATGATCTCTGAACTCTTCCAAGTTCTAACTTTAACTGTGAAAGAAAAATTCTTTGATTATGAATATTGCTTGTCAAGTGTAAGAGATGGGTAAAAGTTAGGGAAAGTTAGGTTTCCACAGAAGAGTTAATTGAGTACCACAGAATAATTGTCAGCTTGAACAAAGAAGGAGTAAAAATTAACTAGGATGAGGGTCCCCAGCCAATGGGAATAAAGTTTGCGGTTTTGCAGAAACCACAGATTCAGGATGTTATCCAGGATGTTAGGAAAACTGGTCTAAGCCAGCCAGAAGATGGTCAGGGTTGAAGAGAACACTGGATCAAATGGCTACCACACATGCTTAATTGGCTAATTGAATATTATCTTATACACCCACAGGGAGGAGTTTCCTGCCATTTTTGAACATGGGATGTATGTTGAGGTGGGGGGAACATACCAAGGAGTTGCATGTTGAGGGCATATAGGGAAGATTGTAACCCAGAAGGGAGCAGACCAATCCATTTTCTGAAGGGAGGTACTGAGCTGATGGTGCATCAATCTATATCACTCTAACAGAACAAAGTTGGTCTCACTCCTGTATTCCCCTCCCCCTCTTCCTGAAGGAGGGTGGAGTCCACTCCTAGCCAGGAACTTTTACCGATTTCTTTGAATTCCTCAATAATAATAAATCGCCCTTGATACCTGAATTTCAGTGTCAAGCGTATTTCTAACACAAAGACGTTTGTAACATAATTTTGCAGCCTGCAATATAATTTCTAAAGTAAAGATCATCATCTAAAATGAATCTCTTCCATTCGTTCCTAGAATGACATCCTCCATAATCATTATAAACATCTTTGACAAGCAATATTCATAATCAAAGAATTTTTCATTAAAGATACCTGTGTTATGTCTTTCAAGGTCATGCATGATTTAGACCAGGGCTGTCCAACCTTAGGTTATCTTAGAGCCGCATTAAAATAAATAATTATTCGAGGGCCAGCCCCAGAATAAAAAATACAGTACACTAATAGAAAGTGGGGGAACATGCATCATCAATATGACAGGCGAAGGAGTGAAGTGCAAAAGCAAACATAAAACAACAAAGCAACAACATAACAGTTTAAAGGTAGGGGCATACTGACTAGTCTGCATTGAACAGACAGAACTCATCCCACAGATAGACTGAAAATTCCATGCGATATGTTTCATCCATAATACTGCTTTAAAACACCAAAGAAATTAACATCAATGAGATTATTTATTAGTGATGGAATTTAAAAATCTAATATGCATTTCATGCAAATTATTATTTTATTTTTTAGCTCATGAAAATTAAAACCCACAGGCGGTCCACATAAAATCGCACTGCGAGCCACATTTTGGACAGCCCTGATTCAGACTATGCAATGAGGATACCTTGTTGGATGATAGCTTTCAAGATTTAATTTGGTTCTACTATAGTCAACAAACAAGTGCAACAACACTGGGATCTTATTTTGCTACACATTAAAAGGTGTGGTTCTCCTTAAAATTGAGACACCCCAAAAACTGACTCTTTCTCCTCTTCACTCTCTCCTAATCTCAATGCTTCCCTACTGAGCCACAGAGAGTCATAGTACTAAGTTTCCAGAAAGATGGAATAATTCAGGGTAGAGAAAGTAGAAATTTTGTTTTTCGGCCATATATTTTGGGTTTGTGGTTGTTGTATCATTTTTAGTCATCCCAACTCTTTATGATCCCATTTGGGGTTTTCTTGGCAAAGATGGTCAGGGTTGAAGAGAACACTGGGTCAAATGGCTACCACACATGCTTAATTGGCTAATTGAATATTACCTTATACACCCACAGGGAGGAGTTTCCCGCTATTTTTGAACATGGGATATATGTTGAGGTGGGGGGAACATACCAAGGAGTTGCATGTTGAGGGTGTATATGGAAGATTGTAACCCAGAAGGGAGCGGACCAATCCATTCTCTGAAGGGAGGTACTGAGCTGATGGTGCCACTGGAGTGGTTTGCCATTTCCTTCTCCAGCTCATTTTACAGATGAGGAAACTGAGACAAACAGGGGTAAGTGACTTGACATATAGCTAGTAAGTATCTGAGGCCAGATTTGAACTTGTGAAGATGAGTCTTCCTGATTGCAGACATAGCACTCTATCCTCTGTGCCACCTAGCTGTCCTTACATTTTGGATTGGGAAGCACTAAACTTAAAGATTCCTGAGGGAGCGGGGAAGGAATATACACCTGCACATGTACATACACACATACATTCACACATGTGTATATATATTTATATATATACATGCGCAGATACATATACACACATACCTATATGTGTATGTAGGTTGAAAGACATAGATATAGATATAATCAGCCTATAAAATGTTTGACATCGGTCTTAAAATAGTCATTTTAATCAAAAGGTAAAACCTAAACACTCTAGCTTCATTGGGTCTTGTTAACCTCTTTTCTTTCCTATTTGTTACTACAAATCAATGTGGTTCCCTAAAAGGAACACTGACTCGAGTCAAAGGACATAGATCTAAACCCTGCCTCTGCCCCTTACTACCCATGTGACCTTGGGCAAGTCACTTAACTTCTCTAAGCTTCTGTTTTTAATCAATTAAAGAAGGGGATTGAACTAAATGGTCTCAGAGGTCTCTTCCTGCTCCAGATTTATAATCCTATGACTTGGAGTTAGGAGACTTGAGATGAATGATAGTATTCATTCTGCAGTACTTTGTAAATGGAATAGAGACTATTTATTATTTTCCAGATGAGCCCAGGTACCTTCGGGCAGGAGCTATATACTCCAAAAAAAGGACTCTAATGTGGGGAAAGACTGTGCAGCATAAATGATTTTTACTACAGCACTGCTGAGAGAGAACCTTAGGGCTTAAAGTTAGCTCACTGGTTCAGTGAAGACAGAATTTCTAAAGCTACTAAGCAAAACTGAATATCTGGACTGGGAAGTCTGCTTCTCAGAAAGAACAACGAAAAACCATTTTCAGTGAAAATGCAAGGGGGTTCCCTCCCAAGTCTGTTTCTCATTCTCTCTCCACACAACAATTGGGCTATTTTTCTCAAAGTCTGACCTCAAAGGGCAAACCCTCCCAGCTTCATCAGGAAGAACAATAACGGAATAGTTATGGTATTTTTAGCACCATATCATCTTGGAGAAATACTTCCCTTGCTCTGTAGGAGGAAAAACACATACTGCAGCCCACACCTCATGTCCAATTAATGGTTCAGGCTGTTTACATCGGCACGGGTGCTTGATCTGTAGGGAAAGGCATGTCACATGACAGAATAATTCCAGCCATCGCACATTAGAGGGGGATATAATTACTCACTAGGAATATTAGATAACAGGGCTGAAACACAGGTGTCTCCAGACCTGGATGATGTCCATTATCTTCTGAACTGTCATAATACTTCTTAGGATGGAAAGGAATGATTACTGTCATTGCTACTGAAAGGTTTAAAATGTCTTTTTGCAAAGTGTTTTCCTAAGGGATCATATGGATAGCTGGAGATGAGGTTTCATGAGGGCAGTTAGTCTTGTGCTCTCTCAAGCACTGCCCCCCCACCCCTCCACCTCTCTCCTTCCATTAATTCTAACTTGTCCTGCCCGCTGTGTCCTTTAGGATGCATGGATCTCAAAGTGATTTTTCTTATTTTCTTCTCTTCTTCCTCCCCCTTTGGGCTTAACGTGATGTCACATCTGACTCTTCACGACCCCATTTGGGGTTTTCTGGGCAAAGATACTGGAATGTTTTACCATTTTCTTCTCTAGCTTATTTGACAGATGAGGAACTGAGGCAAACAGGGTTAAGTGACTTGCCCAGGGTCACATAACTAGCAAATGTCCAAGGCCATACATGAATTCATGATGATGAATCTTCCTGGCCTTCCCAATAAGATTAGGTGTGAAGCAAGGATGCCCATTTTCACTAAGCTCTATCCGCTGTGCCATTTAGCTGCCCATATGGATAATATATTTCTACATGTTTTTCCTTGTATCCCCAGGATAAGATAGTTCATTTCCTAAAGTGCTTGAAGAGATTTTGTGATTCTTTCTTAATCCTGTCCCAGTTACCTGAGAGAATATCCTATCTAGAGCGTGCTTCAGACTGCTGCGAAGGAGGCCACGGCCAGGAGGCTGTGTCTGCCCGCCGCGCTCTGCCGCCTGTGGCTCCTCCTGTGCGCTGCGCTGCCACCTGGTGCCGCTGACGCAACTGGGCCCCGGCCCCGGCCCCAGCCCCAGCCCCAGCTCGGGCACCCCAGCCTCGGATGTGCAGAAGTGCGAGGAGGGGGAGGCGTGCCACCAGACGCTGCTGCGCGAGCGCACGGGCCCCGTGGTCGCCTCCTTCGGCAGTAAGGGCTGCACCCCGCCGGGCTCGCAGAGCACCGGGGTGTCCCGGTACCGGCAGCCCCCCGAAGTGAGCCTCACGCTCTACAACCACGTGTGTTCCATGGACCTGTGCAACGACCAGCAGGCCGCGGCCTCGCTCTGGAGCCTGTCGGCCGGCTCCAAACCGCCCCACAGCGGCGCCTTTGCTCCTGGGCCGCTCCAGTGTCCGGCCTGCGCAACCCCGTAATCCTGCCCCGACCGCCCGTCGTCCCCTGCGCGCTGGAGAGCAGCTGCTACCAAGGAGTCATCCAGCTCGAGACCAGTAACCTCTCCCTGCCGCTGGCCATCTGGGACTGCGGCTCATGGACCTACTGCAGTCTGCTGAAGGGCTTCTGGTGGCCAGGGCCCTCGCTCTGAGGGAGATGCGTGAGGGTGAGATGGAAATGAGGGACTTGTTGGGCCCCAGGACTGTGAGAGGCAGGGGAGTTTGGCCAGACCCCAGGCTAGCCTGGCAGGTGAGACTGGCCTAGCCGCTGACCCTGTGGTGGATGCTTCCTTCCCCAGCTCTGAGCCCCTGGGACCTTTGTCTCTGAACACCTGTGTCTAATGCCCCCCAGTCCTTCTCCTTCTCCACCTTCTGTCCCATGTTCCAACCTGGTATTCTGATCAAACTGGTGTCTTTTACATTCCCGAAATCCTAGTCTAACCTCCCTAATGGCTCTGGTCTCTCCTAAAACTGCAGATGTCAGTGACCTCTAAGCCCTCCCACCCCACCCCACCCCCATACTGAGGGGCTCTGCTTTTAGGAGGATGGAAAGAATCAATATGTCTTGACAATAAAGCTACTTCCTCTGCCCTGAAAAAAAAATATCCAATCTAGTCAGTGATGAATTCTAGTGTCTAATTCTCTTAACATAGAGGACCCAAGTACTCACCAGCTCTCTCGGCTTAACCATCCTTACCTAGAGGACTTGGGAAAATATGTGCATGGTACCTCTTAAAAGAGTGAAACCTCCACTTAAAACCATGCAGTTCACCATATCAGAACAGCTGTATTGAAAATGAAACATGAATCAGTGACTATTAGTCCCAGTGTTCTGTATTTAAACACATAGACCAAAATTATAACTTCCCAGTTACAGCCACAAACATGAGGGTGCCTGTGATGAAGCCCCCCCCTATAAATCTGCTCTCTTCCAGTCAAAAGGGAGAGAGAAACTCTCTCTATCTCTTCCCTTCTCCCTCCCTGTGCTCGCTTCTCTGTTCCCATCCCTGCCCTTCCTCACCCCTTTAAGCAAGCTGATTTTAATCCTCCCCAAATACAGTTAGACTGATCTTTGGATGACTGACATACAATTCATCAACAGACCCACACCATAGCCTTTCCAGCATGGTGCTATATAAATATTTGTGCTGCTTCCAGAATTTGAGTTAACATAGCCTTTGAGAAACCAAGTTTGTCCACAATGAAGCATCAAAGCAAGACTTTAGTGAAGAAGGGGGAAAGCAACTGAACAATATTCCAAAGAAATTTCTCATGCATACACATATTATAGAGAATGTATGGTACTGTAGGTAATTTGTTAAAGATCTGAGTAACTTGAATCTAGAATTACAATGAAAATTACATTCAGATGATCACCACGAGGCATGTCCTACAAAGAGTTAAAAAAAAACCATCACTTTTACTTTGTACCTACCGTGTCCCCCCTTTCATCAAGGTTAGCTATATGCATGGCTTATTCTCATTATATTGATAGCTCCTTGAGAGCAGATTCTGCATTATATACTGTATTGCCACCACTTTGCATGGTGTCTTGAACATAGTAGGTACTTAATGCTTGGTAAATTTAATGGAACTGAAATTCCAAAATAGAATGCAATAAAAATGGCATCTAGAAGTATGTGGGAAGTACACATTTTGATTTGTTACAGAGATTACTCAGGATAAGAAAAAATAAGGAATTTTTAAAATTTGCATTCAAAGCCTATGGAATTCAACCAACATGAAATTCAAACCAACAACCAAAATTTCAAATCAACAACCAAATTCAGCCAACATAATATTCATAATAAAAATTCATAAAATATAAATAAAATAAATGAAATTATATGGAAAACATAAAATTAAAAATCTGTTGTTCTTTCTATAATGCTCTTTATGATGTCCATGAAAGCATTTGGGGAAGAAAGTTAAAGAAAAAAAGTGAAGGAGAGGATCCTAGTTGCAAGTATACATTAGTTATGGCCTGGGTTCCACATGCCAAATCGACTCCCTTTGTTCATCTGCTCCATACTCTTAGAAAATCAATTCACTGTGCCCTAGGGAACCAGGAGAAGGAAGAGAACCAATGAAAAACCAATGTTCAACTCTCGGTTCTTTCACTTAATAGCTGTGTGATCTTAAACAGAGCAATAACTAGGGCAGTGTGACTTGGGCTCTGATGAGCTGTGGGAGGAGGAGAGCTAGATTTATAAGGTATCGCTTGTGTTGGTGGTCCTCATTCAGCAGTATAGAAACAACAGAGCCAGAATGTAAGGTGAGGTTAGTGAAGGAATAGTATTGACATAAGAGATTAATGAAGACAACTAGCCCAATGATGGAACAGCTACCTGGCACAGTGGATAGGGCACTGGGCCTGGAGTCAGCAACACCTAGGTTCAAATCTAGCCTCAGACACAGCTGTGTGACTCTGAGCAAGTCACTTAACCTTGTTTGCCTCATTTTCCCCATCTGCAAAATGCACTTGAGAAGGAAATGGCGAAGCACTCCAGTGTCTTTGCCAAGAAAACTTCAGATAGTGTCACAAAGAATTGGACATGACTGAACAACAAGCAAAAGCTCAATGATCAGGCAATAAATGTTTTTTTTTAATTTGGAATTTTTTGTTTTTGGAATTTTTTCTATACGCATGGGACTGTGAAAGGTGATTTAGGGGACACAAAGAATTTGATGTGATCCCTACCCTTGGAACTAGTGATAATAACGAAGAGTGCAAAGCATTTTACACAGGTTCTCATTTCATCCAGTAGTCCAGTGAGGTAGGTGCTTATACTATCCCTATTTCACAGCTGAGGAAACTGAGATTCAGAGAACTTAAGTGACTTGCCGCTTGTTCACATATCCTATAATCATCAGAAGCTGAATTCAAACCCACATCCTCAGAACATCAAGACCAGAATTCCTTCCTTTACAAAATATATATAGTTTTGTGTTGTGGTGGTAAATGTTAAGCATATGCCCCCCATAAGAAAAAAATATATACGTAGGACACATTTTATGTTTAATCTACTTCATTTGCATTTTCTCTATCACTTTCTTAAGTCTACACAAGCAACAAAACAAAAAAGCAAGCTGTGATTTGTAGCACTTGCTAATCTCTGAGGTTTAAAATTTAATGTTTAAAATTTAACGATCAGCTAAACTGGTCTAATCTAACTCCAGTATACCTCTCTATGTACCCCCTAAAAAGATAGCTAATACCATATGAAAGGTACCATATGAAATTAATGGCTAATACCATATAAAAGGAGTTCATGGAGCAATAGCTAAGTGCCATAGGAGATCAGAGGAAGAAGAGCTCACTAAAATCCTCATGGTCAGGGCAGGCTTTAGAGGAGATAAAAGGCTTGAACTGAATTTGAACAGGTAAAATTTTGAGAGGTAGAAAAGAGAGGGGAAGGATTCCAAGTAAAAGCACTGATTATTTTAAAGACGAAATCAAAGCAACAGAGAAATAACTCATTTCTCATGTTTCTGCTTAAGTTGACAACAGGGTGATTGGCCTTAACTAAAGCCAACCAGGATAACATGACCCCTTCCTAGTGCTGTCTCCCACGTTATATCTTCTTCCTGATTTATCTCCCCAGAAGGATACTCTCATGTTGAGATATGACACCAGGGTTGAACCTCTTATATACCAATTAAAATAACCAAGTCATTTCTGTAGATTCTCTATAGGGTTAGAGGGGGTTAGTGGAGAAATGTTCTCATCTCTTGCAGCCCTTTCCTGAACTTCCTCCCTCACAGCAGCCTTGCTACAATCAAGGAGGCTGGTGAGTCTTTGTACTTATTGTTGGTTTTTAATAAATGAAGCATTTTAGTATTTTATGCATTTTTAGATATGTACTCTCAACTCCAGATCTGAGAATAAACACCCAAACTCAGGACCAATGAGTCCCAGCATCTGTATGGGGGTAAGCTCAAGGAAGGGGTGCCTCAAGCTGGCGGCTACTACCTGTATCTCCCTCCTTGTTTCACTGCTTTTCTATGGCTCTTGAAAATTCAAGAGGCATCCAGGAACAGATTGCCTCCTGCAACCTGAAAAAGCTCTGTGTGAATGGGGAATTTCTGTGGGCAAGAATGAAATAGCCTTTCTATTCCACAGCCTCCAAAGGCAGGCTGTCCTCACCCACTCAACCTCCCCGCCTAGGGAGAAGAGGGCAATGAAAGTCTCCTAGAAGGAAATTTCTTTATATCTAATAAAGTTAGCTTTTAATTTGAGTTTGGGAAACTAAGGGAAAATAAGATTTTAGTTTAAGCAATGAATGCTACTTTGTCCAGAAAAAGGAAGTTTTTATGAGCGCGTATTTTTAAAAAAAATTTATATTCATGTCACCAAGGCGATGTATAGAATCAGTTGCCCTTTCTGTAGCACAGAGATGACATCAAGTCTCATAAACAGACTTAAATTAAACATTGATATGCACCATCAAGCTTGACAGTTCCAAATTCCGAAGATAAAATCACTGCTTCAAGAGTATATTGGAAAGTAGATTGCCTTGCCTTGTCCCAGGAAAGACTGGCACATTATACTCTGAAAGCAGTCATAGGGAGGAAAAATCTGTGAGCCTCCAAAAGTGAAAAATGGATGCAGTCTAAATAAGCAGCCCACTGCTTTCAGTGACAAGGTCAAGTTCTTTTTCAAGTACATCTCTAATGGGGTTCTCTAGTCTATTGTGATTCCTACAAGTTGTAGCTAGGGGACTAATTTCATTTTCATTTCTCAGGGAATGAGGGGAGAGTTTAAAGCAATAACAAGTAGGTGAAAGCCTCTGTAGAATTTTCCACTTATAACAGACATAATGATGTGGTAGTACACGATCTTGGGGCTATTACTTACTCTCCCTGGACCTCAGTTTCTTCATTTGTAAAATAAAGGAATTGGATGAGTTCAGGGACTCCAGAACTCTTTTATGTCTTGCACACCTTTTGGCAGCCTGGTGGAGCCAATGGAGCCCTTCTTAGAATAATGATTTTAAATTCATGAAATACATAGGATCACAACAGAAATCATCAGTATGATATAGGATGAATTAGGGATAGAAGAACCAGAAGACAGCAAGACCTGAAGACTGGGAGATTTTCACTATAACTCAGGCAAGAGATATTAAGGGCTTGAAAAAGAGTGGTAGCAATGGGAATAGAAGAGCAAAGAGTGGAAGAATGAGCAGGATTTGATGTGATAGGCAAAGAAGAAGGAGAAAAATGAAAAAAATGTATTTCTGTTCTGAGCTGACTAGAATAGTGATACAATTTTTATTTTTATATTTATGAGAAGTTGGTTCAGAAGGAAGTTGTAGGAATATGATAAGCTTGGTTTTAGATATAATGAGTTTGAAATGTACACATCAACAGTGAAAATTTCTGACAGGTGCTTGAAAAATAAGACTGTATTCTAAAGAGTGGGGATTAAAATATTAAAGTAGATCTGGATCACATGACTAATAAGATGGAAGACTAGATGTTTTATCTAGTCTCTTCAAATAGTCCTCAAAATATGAATTATACACCCAAGATAGAGCAATTACTGATAAATCCACAAGATAGAAAAGCAAGAAACCCAAAAAAGTAATGACCATATGAATTAACATTGAAGAATGCCAGTCCTTAACATACTCAGCATCCTTCTCCCATGAGCCTCCATGCTCTGATGGGGTGCACAAATTTACTTCCAGGCTCATGCTCTGGAATCTACAGAGGGATGCTCCTCTTTCAGGAAAAACTGTATTTTCACCACATAAGGAGTGGAGGAAATAAATGGAGGTGAGAGGAATAGACCTTCCATCCCCACAGGATTGGGAGATCCTAAGATAGCAGATATGTTGCCAAGAACACAGATCCCATCCTCATGCAAACCCACAAAAATCAGCAGAAGTTAATTCAGCACAGCCAGAGAACTAGAGAATGGGGGAGGGGGTAAAAAGATGGAAGAATAAGGGTAGAGGGTCAACATGTAGGGCTGCACCAGGCCTGATGGAAAGGAAACTGACATTCTGTTTTTGCCAGTCCTGTTCCCCTAGAAGACAGTTGGAATTTGGACTGAGGCCAAATTTAAGTAAATTTCCCAATATGGTAGGAAGTAGAGATAGCACTATGGTCCAGCGACAGAGATAAATGCATCGTCAAAGTGAAAGGAGTGAAAAGAAAAATTTAAAACAGAGGGAAATAAGGAGAAGAAGCTAAAAACAAAGCTCTAAAGAGAAAGAGAGTTCAATTAAAAACCTAGAACATAAGCAGAAAATTCTACAGAGAAAACACCAAAATTAGAAGGTAAGTTAATTTTCAAAATATCCAAAGATCATAAGCCCTTCCAAGTAAATATTGTAAAACCAAGGCAATTGAGCTAACACTAATGAAACACAAAATATTTTGGATTCACAAGAGCATTGAACTGAAGCAAGATGTTCCAGAATGGTTTGAGAGAAATGAGAATCCTGAAAAAAAAATAGAAGGGAAGAAATGGCAGAACTTATGGACTGCACAGCAGAAGCAATTAACAGAATGGAAAAACTGGAATTTTCAATGTCAGGTGTCTCCAAGAAAGAAAAAAAAGAGATGAACAATTTAAGAATGCAAATATGTGCAAAAGAAGGACAATCTAGGTGAAAGGCAACAATTAAATTGTTTTTAATTAAGTATTTTTTTCTCTTTCCCACCCCACCCCCTAGGAAAAAAAGAGGCACAAAATTCTTGTAACAAATAAAGCACGGTCAAACAATTTGTTGGGTAATGTCTCTTATTCTTACAAATTTCAGTTATTTCCTTACATACCTGGGAAATGAAACTTCATTCCTACCTTCTAATCTTAGCTGCATTCGATTTGCTTGTGCAAAATCTTTTTAATGTTATGCATTTTTCTCCACCTTATTCTCTTTTATTTTTCGTCTCTCCTCCCCATCCTTTCTTCAAATAGAAGAAATTTGTGCTCTGCACAAATGTTGTTGATGTAGATAGCTTCCACTTTTTTTTTCCTTCCTCTCTTCCATTTACCCAGATCCTAATAATGGATTCTCATCTTTCTTTTTTTTTTCTTTCTCTTCCTTCCTTTCATTCTTCCTTCCTTTCTTCCATTTTTTCTTTGTTTCTTTCTTTACCTTTCTTCCTTCCTTTTTTCTTTCTTTTCTTTCCTTCTTTCTTCCTTTCTTTCCTTCTTTTTCTTTCTTTCTTTCTTTCTTTCTTTCTTCTTCCTTCCTTCCTTTCTTTCTTCCTTCCTTCCTTCTTTCTTTCTTTCTTCCTTCCTTTCTTTCTTTGTTTCTTTCTTTTTCTTTCTTTCTTCCTTCCTTTTTTTCTTCCTTTCACCTTAAATACCTTCTCATGATCCCTCCTCTGAATTTAGGGGTTCTTTTGCTTTTGATTTATCCCTGTCTAGACTATCTTCCTTCTTATTCCTTTCAGTCGCATTTCTCTATTTCCTCATATTTTTTCTATTGAAATGAATTTATTTTTTGTGTATTTTTAATTGTATTTTATTATTTATTTAATATTTTTAGTTTTCAGCACTGATTTCCACAAGATTTTGAGTTACAAATTTTCTCCCCATTTCTACCCTCCCCCCACTCCAAGATGGCATATATTCTGATTGCCCCATTCCCCAGTCAGCCCTCCCTTCTGTCACCCCACTCCCCCTCACTCCGCATCCCTTTTCCCCTTACTTTCTTGTAGGGCAAGATAGATTTCTAGGACCCGTTGCCTGTATATCTTATTTCCCAGTTGCATGCAAAAACAACCTTTTTTGAGCATCTTCTTTTAAAACTTTGAATTCCAAATTCTCTCCTTTCTTCACTCCCCACTCACCCTCCATAAGAAGGCAAGTAATTCAACATAGGTCATACATGTATCATTATGCAAAACACTCCCAAAAATAGTCATGTTGTGAAAGACTAATTATATTTCCCTCCATCCTATCCTGTCCACCTTTATTCAATTTTCTCCCTTGACACTATCCCTTTTCAAAAGTGTTTGCTTTTGATTACTTCTTCCCCCTATCTGCCCTCCCTTCCATTGTCCCCCCTTTCTTATCCCCTTTCCCCTACTTTCATGTGTGGTAAGATACCCAATTGAGTGTGTATGTTATTCCCCCCTCAAGTCAAATCCGATGAAAGCAAGATTCACTCATTCTCCCTCACCTGCCCCCTCTTCCCTTCCAATGAACTGCTTTTTCTTGCCACTTTTATGTGCGATAATTTACCCCATTCTGTCTCTTCCTTTCTCCCTCTCTCAATATATTCCTCTCTCATCCCTTAATTTGATTTTATTTTTTTAGATATCATCCCTTCATATTCAACTTACTCTGTGCCTTCTGTGTATAACTATATATCTATATCTATATCTATCTATCTATCTATCTATCTATCTATCTATCCATCTATCTATCCACATATATGTATATTCCCTTCAGCTACCCTAATACTGAGGTCTCAAGAATTATACACATCATCTTTCCATGTAGGAATGTAACCAAAACAGTTCAACTTTAGTAAGTCCTTTATGATTTCTCTTTCTTGTCTACCTTTTCAGGCTTCTCTTGATTCTTGTGTTTGAAAGTCAAATTTTCTATTCAGCTCTGGTCTTTTCACCAAGAAAGCTTGAAGGTTCTCTATTTTATTGAAAATCCATATTTTGTCTTGGAGCATGATACCCAGTTTTGCTGGGTAGGTGATTCTTGGTTTTAATCCCAGCTCCATCGACCTCCGGAATATCATATTCCAAGCCCTTTGTTCCCTTAATGTGGAAGCTGCTAGATCTTGTATTATCCTCATTGTGTTTCCACAATACTCAAATTGTTTCTTTCTGGCTGCTTGCAGTATTTTCTCCTTGATCTGGGAGCTCTGGAATTTGGTGGCAATATTCCTAGGAGTTTTCTTTTTGGGATTTTTTCAGGAGGTGATTGGTGGATTCTTTCAATTTCTATTTTACCCTCTGGCTCTAGAATATCAGGGCAGTTCTCCTCGATAATTTCTTGAAAGATGATATGTAGGCTCTTTTTTTGATCATGGCTTTCAAGTAGTCCAATAATTTTTAAATTATTATTCCTGGATCTATTTTCCAGGTCAGTGGTTTTTCCAATGAGATATTTCACATTGTCTTCCATTTTTTCATTCCTTTGTTTCTGTTTTATAATATCTTGATTTCTCATAAGGTCACTAGCTTCCACTTGCTCCAATCTAATTTTTAAGGTAGTATTTTCTTGAGTGGTCTTTTGGACCTCCTTTTCCATTTGGCTAATTCTGGCTTTCAAGGCATTCTTCTCCTCATTTTTTTGGAGCTCTTTTGCCGTTTGAGTTAGTCTATATTTTAAGGTGTTGTTTTCTTCAGTATTTTTTTGGTCTCCTTTAGCAAGTCATTGACTTGTTTTTTGTGGTTTTTTCATGTCTCTCTCATTTCTCTTTCCAATTTTTCCTCTACTTCTCTTACTTGCTTATCCAAATCCTTTTTTTTCATGGCCTGAGACCAATTCATATTTTTCTTGGAGGCTTTTGATGTAGGCTCTTTGACTTTGTTGACTTCTTCTGGCTGTATGTTTTGGTCTTCTTTGTCACCAGAAAAAAGATTCCAAAGTCTGAGTCTGAATCTGAGACCATTTTCACTGCCTGTTCATGTTCCCGGCCAACTACTTGACCCTTGACCTTTTTGTCAGGGTATGACTGCTGTAGAGAGTATGTTGTCCCAAGTTTTAGGGGCTGTGCTGCTGTTTTCAGAGCTACTTCTACACAGCAAACTTTGCCACACCAGTGCTCCTTCTCCCCCAAGATCCACCAACCAGGATTGCTTCCCAGATCCAGGCAGGGCAAAGGAGGCTTTGCACTCCACCTCTTAATTCCTCCCACAGGGTGGGCCTGGGTCTGGAAGCAATCACAGCTGGAGCTCTGGATGCTGTCTCAGACCTGCACCACCTCCGCCACCCCCAGGGCAGTGGCCAACCTTGAACTCCTTTCACTCTGTCCCAGCAGCTTTTCCCACTACCCTTCTCTGTTGTCTTTGGAGTTTGTGGGTTGAGAAGTCTTGTAACTGCCACAGCTCAATAATTAGGGCCCTACGGACTGTTCTGCCTGGCTCCCAGTCTGGTTGGTCCTGGCACAGCCCATGCTGTGTTCTGCTCTGCTCCATTCCTAGCGCCATGCAATAGACCCTTCCCAGCAACCATCCAGGCTGTCCTGGGCTGTAGCCCTGCTTCCCTCTGCTGTTTTGTGGGCTCTGCAGCTCTAGAATTTGTTCAGAGCCACTTTTTATAGGTGTTTGGAGGGACCTGGGGGAGAGTTTAAGCAAGTCCCTGCTTTCCGGCTGCCATCTTGGCTTTGCCCCAACCCCTGAAACGAATTTATTTATACCCCAAACTCTTTGGGTAGGGTATGTGAGCATGTTCCACAATCCTTTTTCCTGTTCAGATTAAAGTGAAGTTAAAGTGATACCTGGCCTCCTTATCTCTTCTATATTTGTGCAGACTTCTATTTGCATTTCACCATTATGTAACATTTGTCTCTTCATTCCTCTCTTTTTCTTTCCTAGTGAATCCTTTTCTCCTTCCTTTTTCTTTCTTCTTTTAATATAAAAAAATAATAAAAATCACTCAGGTATTTGATTCCCTTTAAGATCCATGATGATATTTTGGTTCTTAAGGGATACTTGTATCATTCCCCCGTAACCTTCTTCCCATTAGAGTAAAAACACTTTACCCTTATAAAATCTTTTTCCAATTCCTTGCTTGCATTTATCTTTTTGATATATATTTTTTATTTCTATGTTTATATTCCAGAGGTTTTATTAAGCTCTAGTCTTTTCATTAGGAGTGATTGGAAGTCCTTTATTTCTTTAAAAGTCAATTTTTCCCCTATAAGATTGCTCAGTTTTGCTAGGTAAGCTATTCTTGTTTGTAAACCTGTATCCTTTGCCTTTTGGAATATTATTGTCTGTGCTCTCTGCTCCTTTATGGTGGTAGCTAATAAAACCTGCATAAATATTACTGCAATTCTAATAGTTAAATTCTGATTGCTTACAGTATTTTTTATTTGACCTCAGTTTTGGCTATGATTTTCCTGAGAGTATTTGTCTTGTTTTGTTTTGTTTTCAAGATATTACTGATGTTCTCTTTATATTTGTAAAGTTTGTTCCCTGGTTCTAAAAAAAAATCTGGGCAGTTTTATTTCATGATTTCATAAAATTTGATATCCAGGCTCTTTTTTGTCATAACTTTCAGATAAAAAAAATGCGTCTTAAATTCTCTCTTCTATATTTCTTTTCCATATCAACTGTGGGGTGTTTTTTTACAATACCTTCTATTTTATTTCATTTTTTCAATATTTTTACTTTGTGTTAACCTTTCTTATTGCCTCATGGAATCATTAACTTCTGTTTAGCCAATTCTAATTTTCAGAGAGTATGTTAATTGAGTAAGTTATTGTATTTCTTGTGTTAAGTTGTTAATTCTCTTTCCAAGTCTCTCCTCCATAATTCTCCTTTCCTTTTTAGTTCTTTCTGCTATCATTCTAATTATCTCATCTTAAATTCCCTTTTTTAACTGACATCATTTCTTCTAGGAATTCTAATTATTTTATGAGCAAGCTAAATTTTTCTTTAAGACTTTGCTTGCAGCTGTTTTTGGAGTTACTCTATTCTTCTGAGTTTGTTTCTTGGTATCTCTGAGATCATAGTAGCTCTTTGCATATGTTTGTTTAGTCCTTCTCTTAGTAACTTGCTCCAGACAATCTGATGTTAGCTCAGCTGAGAGCTCCAGGGTCTGCATCTGCAATCCTGGACCTTCTAGAAGACTCCTACTCCCACATTGTTGTCCTGGTTATGTGAGTGAGTACAAGAACTGCCCTGGGCAAACCAAGGCTTAAGGATCAAAGCACTGAGTCCACACTCTCACCTCTTCTGGAAATCTAGTACTGTTGGCCTAGGGTCTAGGCTGAGTCTGCAATCATTTCTGGCCGCTCTTGGTTTCCATGCATTGCCAGCCTGCCTCAAAGCTGAGTTGCCACTCCAGTCCCCTCTGAAAGACCCTCATGCTGACAGCCTTCATGGGGAGAAAGTTGAGTCTATGCTCAGTTCTGGGCATCCTCATGTTGTTAACCTATCTTGGAGGTCTGGGCACTTAGTTGCTTCTCCCATCCCCTTTGGAAGTTACATACTGTTGGCTATGTCTAAAACCAGTTCTGAGGCTACCAGCTTTACTGGCCTAGCTGTGAGTCTATGATTCTAGCCCACACCTATTGCACATTTTTTGCCCTAGTGGTTTGTGATTTGAGACAAGAAAGATGTCCTACTGTAGTTACTCTTTTATTTCCTAAATAACTGCATGGTTGGTATTCCTAGAAAGTAGTCAGAACAGTTGTAGGGGGGAACTAGGCTATTTTTTCCTACTCTATCATGGCTTGGTTTCTCAAAAGGCAGTAATTTAAAGAATATACTATCCATCTCTACACAAGCAAAAGCCATTTATCTCAAAGACAGGACATATAGAGACAATTTAAGGATGATAAGGCTCTCAGACAAACATAGCGGATTGAAAAACATGAATGCTACAATGCAAGACAATACAAGAAAACTGTCCAGAACTTCTGAATATAGAATATGAAATACTAATTGAAAGAATCCATAGATTTGCTCCAGAAGGAAAAAAAAGTAAACAAACAACTTTTATGTTTCAAACTCCAAGATGCATGGTGGCTAAATTTAAAAATTCCAATAACAAAAAATAAAAATTGTGAGTAGCCAAAGGAAAGACCTTCAAATACAAAGGAAAGGGAAGGTGGAGCCAAGATGGCAGAGCAGCAGGAAGCAGAAGAACTCCCCACCCCAAATTCCTCCACACCAGAGTTTCTCAAATTTATTTGGCCTACTCCCTCCTTTATAAAAAATTTACTCAGTGCCCCCCAGAAATCTATTTTCTTTAACCCTTTAATGGTTTTGTTTTTGAAATTTATGTTATTTTTTTAAAAAAATATGCAATATTTTTTAAATTACACATCTTAAATTTAATAATTTATTGTAAATTTGTGGGTTTTTTCTTGCATTGAAATTTTGATGATGCAATGTTGCATCATGTAACTATTTAGTATTGTATTGCGAACAACTCATTACACCCACATATTCCTGCCGATGCATGCTGAACATCCCAACAGTGTGCTGCATGCTCACCTGCCAACATTTGCTTGTTAAGACCTATTGGCAGACTTGACCACTGATTGGTTATAACTTGCATTTTGTGTGTTTATTTGGAAAAATGCAATCACTATGACCTTAACTCTGTTACACAACAGATGAAACACATATGGTACGAATAATTTTTCAAAATTTTCTTCTCTTCTTTCCTTATGCTTCCACTGCCCCCTTATTTTTATTCAATGTCCCATAAGTTCACCTGAGGTTACTACCACCCCCCCCTGCATCATTCCAGTACCCCCCGGGGGTGGTTTCATCCACTTTGGGAACCTCTGTTCCAAAAAGATTTAGAAAATTCATGGCACCTAATCCTAAGTGGAAAATCCAATAGAAAGTCAAAATGCATATTTTTTTCAGCCCAGGTAAAGGGCTGAAAAGGGAGAAAGACAGAGGTCTGCAGACACTCAGGATGGGGTCTGGCCAGAAACACATCATAGATAGAGCACTCCAGCATAGGGAGGGGCTATGCACTAGAGGACCCAGATCTATACCTTGATAAACCCATACTCATACTAGGGCACCAAAATGAGAACAAGTGCCAACTGGAAGCTTTTTAGCTTACTACCAAATTCCAGGTCATAGAAGCAGGGAGCACTAGGGAGGAGAGAGGTACTCAGGAGAAGCATTCTGAGGTAGGAAGTAGGAAAAGGCCCTGAGTCATGTACTGAGAAGGAGCAAATTCAAAAACAAGGAGCTGTGGTGTGACTCAGAAGCCAGGAGCAGAGTAGTATCTCAGTTCCAGCTTCTAATCTAGGCTGAAATATACATAGAAATAACTAGGTTACAAATTCTAGACCAAAAGGAAGTTTATAACTCTGAACCAGATGGCTGATAAGGGCTGAGTCCAGCAGACTCTAATCTAGGTTACGAGCTTACAGAGTTCAGACCAGGAGGAGGTAACCCAACTTTGCCCTAGATCAGATCTTTGGAAGTATTGACAGCTTGAAGTCCCCATCTTAAGCTGTCTGACTCTATCTTAAAATAACACAACATCCAATACTCCAAGAAAGCATCAGAATGACCAGCCAAAACCTTCTCTCCAGAAGTGCACAGAGTACAGCTTTAACATCAAGTAAAAAAAAAATAGTTCTGAAGAATGAGCAAACAAACGAATAAGAATCCTGCCATAAAGGCTGTTACAGTGACAGAGACATTCAAGACACAAACCCAGAAGAAAAGAATGACTCCAAAACATCTACAAACAAAACCTAAAAGAAAAATATAGCCTGGACACAAATTTAATTAGAACTCTTGGAAAGGATGAAGCAAGAAAGTTTTTTTTAAGAGTTAAACATGGTGTTTTTTTATCAATCAAATGAGAGTACAAGAAGAAAAATATGGAAAAGAAATTAAAGCTATGGAAGAAAGAATTAGAAAGGGAATTAATAGCTTGGCTCAAGAGGTACAAACCTTGTGAAAGCAACAAACCTCCTAAAAATTAAAATTTTACAAATAGAAACTAATGACTCTATGAGGCATTAAGAAATGTTAAAATAATGTCAATAGACTGGGAAAAAAGTAGAAGAAAATGGAAAATATTTCATAACATAAATAACTAAACTAGAAAATAGATCAAATAGAAAAAACTTAAGCATCTTTGGCCTACATGTCCATGACAACCAAAACAAAAAAGAACCTAGACATTATATTTCATGAAATTTTAAAAGACAATCACCCATGTCTCTTAGAGTAAGATGGCAAAATGGAAATAGAAAGGATCCACCAGTATAAAAGAAAGAAAACCTCAGATGAAAACTCCAAGGAAAATCATATCCAAAACTGAGTGGTTTGGGCCAAAGAAAAAGTACTGCAAGAAGACAGAAGGAATGAATTCAAAGACCAAGGAGCTACAAATGGATCACACATGATTCAGCAGCCACCACTTGAAGGAGTAGAAAGCTTGGAACATAATATTCCCCGAAATGAAGAAAATGGTCATATATCCAAAAATAACTTACCCAGCAAAACAGCATACAATCCTACAGGATTAAAAAAAAGGACCTTTAATGTGATGTGTAATAAGAGGGCAGAGTTTATAATCTCAAAGAGGATCATAAACATGTCTGAAAGGTTCGGAATCGCCGGATAGAAGAAACTCTCAAAGTAGAAGGCAGAAGAATCAAAACATTTATTTAGGCTCAACAGTAACCAACCCATGAACCAGCAACCCCATTTTGATATGTTGGTCATAATCTTCCAGGCCCAATAAGTACGCCTTGAAAGAGTAACCAGGAGGCTACAGAGAAACATGATTGCGTAAAGCAAAATCATGTTTCCCCCTTGATGGTAATAAGATTACCCACTGGACTGAAGTCTTTGTTCAGCTTCCTCCCGTAGATCAGCTCTGCTGCTGGCAGCTCCTGCCTCAGCTGTGTCTGTTTCTGAAACTGAAGCTGCAACTGTAACTGACGATGTAACTGTCGTAACTGCCTCTGGCTCCAACCGGAAAAGGAAAGAGAGAGAGAATCTTCAAGCTGTCCTCTCCCCTCTTATAGGGTCTCTGACATCATCAAGCTCCGCCCAAATGACCAGGGCCGATTGGTTCTTGAGTTGGCTCCTCCCCCTAGGGTAGACCAGGTTCTGGAGCTAACACCTCCCCTCAGCCAGCCCCATGACTCCCCACACAGGAAGCCGTCTGCCTCCCGGCATGCTCCCCGGGCCTCCTGCCCCGGAAGAGCAAGCCACAGTGTCCAGAGGCTCAATGAGGCAAGCTGAGCCATTCAAAGAAAACAAAAGCCATTATGGCTACATGATGAAAACACCAGAGCTGCACTAGAAACTTTAAAAATTCAAACACAAGAGTGAAGAGAAACATAATAAAGTAAACACAAACAATCATGAAGAACTAAACAATGATAAACTGCTGATATTCAAATACAGGGAGTTGATATACGTGGCCCTCTGAATGCTATCATCATTAAGAATCATAGAGGGAGCTTAATTAGACAAGGTCTGGGAGTGGTTCTGTTATTTCTTTTTTATGTACATTTTTAAAATTTTAAATTTAAATACAAAGTGACAAAAGAAAAAAATTGTCATATGCACAGCAGATCATAAAAGAGGATTCAATATAAAATAATAAATTCCATTTCAAGAAACCTATATAATAAATACTACACACTGACTTCAAAGTTGCCCAGATTTTCTTTGCTTCCTTGTTAGTTTTCTTTGGTTCTCTGCTATGTACTTTTTACTTAATTTTTTCTCCTCCCTCCCTTAAAGAAGGTTACAATTAAGCATGGAATATATATATAGACACACACACACATATACATATACATAGATATCTATAAACACACACATATACATAGATATTTATAAACATACACATATATACACTCATGCACACACACACCCACATACACATACACAGACACACACATGCATGTATATATATGACCCTACTATGCTTATTTCCTTCTATCATCTGTTTCTCTGAAGGTGGATACCATCTTCCTTCATAAGTTCAAGACTTTCCATGTGTTTTATAAATCAACTAGTTCATCATTTCCTGCCACCACTTGCCTCCGGAGGCCATGGCTACCAGAGAGTGAAAAGGATGCTGCAGAGAGTGAAAAGAAAACATGGGCCAGGTGGAAGAGTAAAGGACAGCTCCATTTATTAAACTGATGGACAGGGCTTATATACCTTTTAGGCAAGCAGAATCAACAAGTCCACATGTGAGGCATTTGTTATAATACATGACTTCCTCATGCTTAGTTCCCTTTTGCCATAAACAATATTGTGTTACAAACCCACAGGTGGTGTTTAGCATGTGTGTGCCATGGGGGTTTTGGAGAGAGCACGTGTATACCAAGGAGGCTTGGAGAGCCGTCATCCTGAGCAGCACGTGTATGCCAAGGTAGGGTATGGAGAGCCCACATGCCGAGTTATCAGCCCAAGGGCAAGAACAGGCCCCAGGGAAAACCTGGCCTGTATCTATATACCAGAATGGAATTTCTCAGAGCTGGCCCTCTACAATTTCCTACACCACAGAAAAATTCCAATCCATTCACATCCTATCTAAGAGATTACCTATGAAAGTTTTTTCTCAATTTTCTGCATTCCTTCTGTTCTTGGCTACATAGGTTTCATTTATACAAGAAATTTTTAATTTAAAATAATCAAAATTATCCTTTTTACACTTCAACAATGCTCTTACCTTATAATATAGTTTAAGGTCTGATACTACTAAATCTACTTCCTTTAGATCATTTTTTTTCTCCTGGTTTCTTTGAAGTTCCTGACCTTTTGTCCTTCCAGGTGAACTTTATTGTTTTTTTCTCAGTAAAATAATTTTTAGCACTTTAATTGGGATGACATCGAATAAATAGATTAGCTAGGTAAAATTGTCATTTTTAAACTTATATTGGCTTCACCTACCTATGAGCAATAAATATTACCTCAATTATTTAGATCTGAGTATATTTGTATAAAAAGTGTTTTATGTTTGTGTTCATATGATTCCTGTGTTTGTACTGGCAGGGATAAACTCAAGTATTTTATAGTGTCTAGGTATTTTAGATGGTCTAAAACAATATTGAATAATATTGCTGATACATAGTATAGTTTCTCTATTTTTCACTTTTGATTAAATATAATTTAACTTTACCTTTGTCTGAGATCATGTTTACTATCCCTGCTTTTTTACATACTAAATTCTACTCCTGTACTTTATTTTATTTTTTTGTGTGTCTCTCATTTTTGTAATGTTTCCTGGAAGCAACATACTATTGAATTCAAATTTTTTAATCTGCTGTTTCAATTTTATGGGTAAATTCATCCAATTCACATTCTAAGCTACAATTACTTGTTGTGTATTTTCATCCTTCTTATTTTTTCTCACTATCCTTCTCACTCTATTTATCCTATCCCTCTTCACTCCTCTGCTTTACTTCTACCTGCTACCTTGCCCTCCTATTCTTTAACCTACCTACCCCTCTAAGATTCCCTCTTTTATCCTCTCCCCTCCACCCTATCCCCTTGCCCTCTTATTTCTTTATAAATTTAGAAGACTTCATACCCTTCTAGATAGATATGTGTATATATTGTAATATATATGTATGTGTATTACAATATATGTATATATAGACATGCATATATATGTGTGTGTATATATGTGTATACATACACATATTACATATATGTGTATATAAGTATGTATACACACACATATAGTTTCCTCTTTAACCCATTCCTGTTGAGAGTAAGGTTCAGGCAGTGCCCATCCTCCCCCCTACTAGATTATTTTCCTGTATCAATCTTTCCTTTTATACCTCATTTGTATGAGATAATTCCTCCTTTTTATCTCTCCCTACACAGTTTTACTTTTTTAGAATTATCCCCATCATACTTAGCTCACCCCACACTCTTTATTAAAACTTCCCAAATATTAGTGACATTCATAAAGGTACTGCTAGTATTTTCACATACAGGAAGTAAACAATTTTATCTTATTCAGTCCCTTATAATTGGTCTTTAATGTTTACCTCATATTTCTCCTAGCTGTTATGTTAAATTTTCACCTAAATTCTGGGGTTTTGTCACAAAAACCTGAAAGTCTTTGAGTTTATAAAATGTTTATTTTTGTTTCGTGCAGAATTATACTTAACTTTGTTGGGTAGATTAATCTATCTCACATAATCTGGGTGCACAAGTAGACATCTACATAAATAAAGAGGAGGAAGGTAGGAGAGAAAGAGAGAGAGAAAGAGAGAGAGAGAGACAGAGAGAGAGAGAGACAGAGAGAGACAGAGAGAGAGAGAGAGACAGAGAGAGAGACAGAGAGAGAGAGAGGTAGTTGGGTACTGGAATACATTTTGCCATTTCACTCCTCAGGGAAATAGGAGGGAAAGGAAAAGAAGGTGAATTAAAGGGAAAGTAAATAAAGAAGGTGGTTGGTGCCAAGCAAAACAAAATATTATAATTCTTTTTGAGGTGACAAAAAATAGGAATCTGGGAAGCATCCATAAATTGTGAAACAGCTGGACAAGTTGTGGTATATAAATGTAATGGAACACTATTGTGCTATAAATGATAAAAGAGATGTTTTCAGAGAAAGCAGAGAAAATTTGTGCAAATCGATGCAGAGTGAAATGAGCAGAACCAGAGAGATACAAAGGTAGCAATATGGTAAAAAAAAAATTTGAGAGAATTATGGAAAACTAATAAGTGTAATGACCAACCACAATTTTCAGTGAACTAATGATGAAACATGCTGCCCAACTCCTGATAGAGAGGTGAATACAGAATGAAACTTTTTTTAATAGGGCCAATGTGAACATTTGTTTTGTTTGACTATACATATTTATAACGGGTTATGTGTTGGGTTTTTTTTTTCATTCTCAATTGCAGGGGTAGGGGAAAAGGAGGCACATTTTTACTTATTAAAAATTGTATAACTTAAAAATCTATAACAGAAAAGGAAATCAAATTACACGAGACTATTTGGCACCAACAAAAACATAGGCATTCAATAAAAAGCAGCATTTGAGGGATTTCTGTCTCCCCCCAGAAAAGACAGAAATAAGTAAACTATTTGTCTTGCAAACACCCTGATTAGTAAAAACACCCAAGAGACCAATAAATACAAATACTAGGGAGAGAATAAATAATGAAATAATTTGTTCCACCTCTACAGACTATTAAAAGGAAAGAAAAAAAGAAAGAGAAAGACATCTATTAAGTTTAAAAAAAAAAACACCAGGACGATTAAGAGATTTCTTTGAAAGAATTCACCAAGGGATAATTTTTGAAAGGAGAAGTGATGGTATATGAGCAGTTCTGAAACATGATGAACTAAATCTCAAACTTCCCCTCAACGAAGGACTAACATACAGAATGGTAGAATACTTAAATGGGGAGAGGAGAGGTGGAAGACTAGGTGTAATGTGCTCTAATCAAGTCCATGGGTGAACAATGAAGGGAATATTAGTCCTCTACTTTCTTAGTAAGAAGAAAGACTACAGGAGGATGATAGAAGTGGCAAAGTTGGGGACTGAAACAGGGAGGGGAAAAAATGGAAAGTCTTAGTCCAAGGGGGCGAAGGGGTCCAATTGAAGAGCGTTCCCATAGAGGCAGAGGGAATGAAAGATGGGGACCTCAAAATGGATTTAATTTTCAAGAAGTTGATATACAGGGAGATCATTTGTAAAGAGATACCTCTCTTTGTCAGGGTTACAACTCACTGTGTAGCCACTGACATAAATATCAAGGTTTAGCCACGCTAATGCAGGACCCCTACCTAGGGGTGGGGATCCAGCACATGTATCCTTACTTGCAAGCTATTTCCCCCACTTTGAAATTAAACTTCTATTTGATTCCTGACTCTCCTCTCTCTAGCCTGCTCTATCCAGCTCCAGCCACCCACAGGTTAGAGGCCAGTTCTGTCCAGTTGACATTAAGGAGCAAGGAGTAAAATTCAATTGTAGAATTTGGGACACAGTGAAATTTCTACCATGGGGCCTCATTGCTTTCTTCATTAATTGATACTTCAAAGAGTGAGGAACAACAGAAAAGAGGGTGAGAAGGCAAAATCTACAAAAGTAATAATATATAAATTTGTTAGAAGACAGGAAGCAAATTTGGTACTACAGAAGCTTCAACTCTGTCTGCCCCTCTCTCCCACACCATACCCCAATTCATCTGCCTCTGTATTTACCATATCATATTAAAAGCTTTTTCTCATTGATGAATTATCTCCCACTTATTGACAGCATGCCTAAAAGAACCAAGCTTGACTGAATCTGGACCTCCTTGCTGTACCCATACCCCTCTAAAGCATAAACTAATATCTAGGCTAAGACTAGGTCATTGTTAGCTCCACCTACTGTGAGGGAGCATGATGCTAAGCACCCACTAGTAGAAAGCAAGGACTGAGGGCTTTACCCCATGTTCCTCTGGGTTGGGACCTCCCCTCATGACTGGGCTTAACAGAATAACTACCCATTGCTAGATATGACAGAAAATGTTTTTCCACATTCCGCTAATTGGCTTTTAAAATTACCCTTTATGTCTAAAAAAATGCAATCATTTGAGTTTATTGCACTGCATGGTGTGAGATGTTAGTTTTGTTTAGTTTCTTCAAGACACTTTACAGCTTTTGGCAAATAATGAGTTCTTGCCTCTATAGTTGGTATCTTTGGATTTATCAAACACTATGTTACTATGGTAATTTGCTTCTGTTTATTGTATACCTAAACTCTTCTAGTAATCAATCTTTCTTTTTCTTATGAAGTACCAGATTATTTTGATATTTACAGTTTTGTAGGATAGTTTGAAATCTGGCACTGCTAGATTCCCCTCCTCATTATTTTTTCATTTATTCCTTTGGTATTCTCAACTGTTCCTCCAGAAGAATTTTGTTATTATTTTCCTAGCTCTATAAAGTTTTTCTTTTAGTAATTTGATTGGCATGACACTGGATAATTAAATTAATAGATAGTATTGTCATTTCTATTATATTGGTTTTGCCTACCCACGAGCAATTAATAATTCTCCAACCATTTAGATCTATCTTTATTTGTGCAAAGAGTGCTTTATAATTTTGTTCATATGGTTCTTCTCTTTCTTGGCAGGTAGATTCTCAAATATTTTGTGCTGTTTGTAGTAATTTTAAATGGGAATTATCTCTTCATGCTGAATTTTGTTGGCAATATACAGAAATGCTGATGAATTGTGTGGAACTTTGCTGAAGTTCTTATTTATTCCAATTACTGTTTTAGCTAACCCCAGAGTTTCTAAGTAAACCATGATATCATTAGCAATTAAAGATGGCTTGTGCCATCTTTGTATGCCTAGCACTTAGCACAGTGACTTACACATAGTGATTAATAAATTATTGATTAATAAATGGGGAGGAGGCAGAGCCAAGTTGGGGGAGTAAAGGGGCACTCAGCCAAGCTTTCCCAAATTTCCCTTCAAAGAAGTCTAAAATAATGTCTCAAACCAAATTCTGGAGCAGCAGAACCAACAAAAGGTCAAGTTAAAAAATTTTCCAGCTCAAAAGCAACTTAGGAGATTGCCAGGAAAGGTATGTCTCATGTTGGGAGGGAGGAGCACAGAACAGGTACCAGCTATTCTTAGAAACAGCTGCATTGGTGGGAACAAGAGCTTTCAGTCCCTCAAGGATTAGACAATTGGTAAAAAGGAAATTGCAGGGAACACATTGCTGGCACTGGGTTCAGGACCCTGTTGCATCACCCATGCAGTTCTGGGTCATAGTCCCAGGGCCAAAAGGCTATAAAAATGTTCATACCCTTTGACCCAGCAATACCACTTCTAGGGCAGTATCCCAAAGAGATCACACAAGTGGGAAAAGGACCCATATGTATAAAAATATTTATAGCAGCTCTTTTTTGGTAGCAAAGAATTGGAAATCAATGGGATGCCCATCAATTGGGGAATGGCTGAACAAGTTGTGGTATATGAAGGCAATGGAATACTATTGTGCTATAAGAAATGGGGATGATAGGGACTTCATAATAACCTGGAAAAACCTACATGATATAATGCCGAGTGAGTGGAGCAGAACCAAATTGCTCTCCAGAATGGCTGGATCAGTTTGCAACTCCCCCAGCAATGTAAAAATGTTCCAATTTTCCCACATCTTCTCCAGCATTTATCATTTTCCAGTTTTGTCATTTTAGCCAATCTGACAGGAGAGGTGTGGTACCCTAATCAGTAGTGATTTAGAGCATTTTTTCATATGCCTATAGATATCTTTAATTTCTTCATCTGAAAACTGCCTGTTCATATCCTTTGACCATTTCTCAATTGGGGAATGACTTGTATTCTTATAAATTTGGCTCAATTCCCTGTATATCTTATAGATGAGACCTTTATCAGAGATACTAGTTGTAAAGATTTTCTCCCAATTTTCTACTTCCCTCCTAATCTTTGTTGCATTGGCTTTTTTATGCAAAACATTTCAATTTAACATAATCAAAATTATCTATTTTGCATTTTATAATGCTCTCTATCTCTTGTTGTGTCATGAATTCTTTGCTTTTCCATAAATCTGACAGGTGAACTATTCCTTGCTCTCCCAAATTGCTTATAGTGTCAGCCTTTATTCCTAAGTCATCAACCCATTTTGACTTTATTTTGGTATATGGTGTAAGATATTGGACTATGCCCAGTTTCTGCCCTACTGTTTTCCAATTTTCCCAGAAGTTTTTGTGAAATAGTGAATTCTTAGTCCAGAAGCTGGATTCTTTGGGCTTATCAAAGAGTAGATTGCTATAGTGGTTGACTACTGCATCTTGTGTACCTATCCTATTCCACTGATCCACGACTCTGTTTCTTAGCCAGTACCAAATAGTCTTGATGACTGCTGCTTTATAATACAGTTTGCTTTAGCTTAAGTGCAATATATTTTACTCCAGCCTTTTACCTTTACCCTGTGTGTATCCCTCTGTTTCACATGGGGTTTCTTGTAAACAGCATATTGTAGGATTATGGTTTTTAATCCATTCTGCTATCCATTTCCGTTTTAAAGGAGAGTTCATCCCATTCACATTCACAGTTATGATTACTCTCTGTGTCTTTTTCTCCATCCTATTTCCCCCCTGTTTATGCTTTTATTTCTCCCTTTCACCTTCCATTCCTCAACACAGTTTTGCTTTTGACCACCACCTTCCTCAGTTTACCCTCCCTCTTGATTCCCCTCCCTTATCTCACCATTTTCCACTTGCTACTTCTTCCCTCCCTTCTGACTACTCCCCTCCCTTTTTCTCCCTTTTCCCCTCTTACTGCCTGTTACTGACAAGTTAGATCTCTATACTTATCAATGTATGTTATTCCCTTTTTAAACCAGATCCGATGAGAGTACAGCTCAAATACTGCTCTTCTCCCTCCCTTCTTTCCCTCTACTATAATGTGTTTTTGTGCCTCTTCATTTGATGTAATTTACCCTTTTCTACTACCCCCTTACCTCTTCTCCCAGAACTCTCCCTTTACATCTCTTAATTATGTTTTTTATCCTTATATCAGTTATTTTATACAGACATTCACGGTCTATGTGTATCCCTTTCAATTGTCATAATAACTGTTCTATTCTCAAGATTGACATATATATGTAATATGCATAAGATGATATAATCCTATATAAAGATGTAAATAATTTGCCCTTATTGATTAATAAGGTTTGTGGGGGTTTTCTCCCTGTTTACCTTTTATGTCTCTCCTGAGTTTTGTGTTTGAAGATCAAATTTTCCATTGAGTTCTGGCCTTTTCATCAGAAAGGTCTGGAATTCCCTTATTTTGTTGAATATCCATCTCCTTGCCTGAAAAATTATGCTTAATTTTGCTGGGTAGTTGATCCTTGGTA